>NC_136614.1:1158587-1758587 GCF_933228915.1 Telmatherina bonti
GAAAACAAGACAGTGTGTCACACGAAACACATACTTTTACAGGATGCAGCATAAAGTTCAGACAAATTTAATGTCAGAGAAACATTAAAAAATCACATATATAAAATCTTAAAATGTTCACATCAGAAAATCAAGAATAGATATAAAACTATAAGTCACCAAAAATCCAATAAAGGAATGAAATGTTTAAAATAAGTCAGTTTAGTTGATACTTGGCTGTAAGGGAATCTCTTAGTAAACCTTTTTAAGCACATGTCTGGTAGATTCCTGCTTTTACAGTAAATCTCAATTTCTACAGGTCAAACTGGGTTTTACATAAAATAATGATGATGATAGTGATAATAACAATGGATTAGATTTATACTAATTTATGCGATGAATGATTGTTGGATGGATTGGTTGATTGGATGGATGGATGGATGAAGGATGGATGGATGATGGATGGATGGATGATGGATAAGTGGATGTATGAATGATGGATGGATGATTAGTGGATAGATGGATGATTGGTGGTTGGATGGATGGATGGATGGATGGATGGATGGATGATTCGTGGTTGGATGGATAAGTGAATGGATGGATGGATGGATGGATGACGGATAAGTGGATGTATGAATGATGGATGGATGATTAGTGGATAGATGGATGATTGGTGGTTGGATGGATGGATGGATGGATGGATGGATGGATGGATGGATGATTCGTGGTTGGATGGATAAGTGAATGGATAGATGGATGGATAATTGGTGGATGGATGAATGGATGGATGGATGGATGGATAATGAATGATGGATAGATGGATGGATAATTGGTGGATGGATGAATGGATGGATAATTGGATGGATGGATGAAGGAATAGATGGATGGGTGGATAAGTGGATGGATGGATGGATGGTTGGATGGATGGATGACGGATAAGTGGATGTATGAATGATGGATGGATGATTAGTGGATGGATGGATGATTGGTGGTTGGATGGATGGATGGATGGATGATTCGTGGTTGGATGGATAAGTGGATGGATGGATGGATAATTGGTGGATGGATGGATGGTTGGATGCATAATTGGATGGATGGATGATGGATAAGTGGATGTATGAATGATGGATGATGGATAAGTGGATGTATGGATGAATGGATGGATGGATGGATGATGAATAGATGGATGGATAATTGGATGGATGAATGGATGGATGGATGATGAATAGATGGATGGATAATTGGATGGATGAATGGATGGATGGATAATTGGATGGATGAATGGATGGATGATTATTGGATGGATGGATGGATGGATGGTTGATGGATGGTAGATAAATGGATGATGGATGGGCGGATGAATGATGGATAATGAATAGATGGATGATGGATGGGTGGATGGATGGATGATGAATAGATAGATGGATAATTGGATGGATGAATGGATGGATGGATAAATGGATGGATGAATGGATGGATGGATAAATGGATGGATGAATGGATGGATGGATAAATGGATGGATGATGAATAGATGATGGATGATTATTGGATGGATGGATGGTTGATGGATGGTAGATAAATGGATTATGGATGATGGATGGGTGGATGGATGGATGATGAATAGATAGATGGATAATTGGATGGATGAATGGATGGATGGATAAATGGATGGATGAATGGATGGATGGATAAATGGATGGATGGATGGATGATGAATAGATGATGGATGATTATTGGATGGATGGATGGTTGATGGATGGTAGATGAATGGATTATGGATGAATGGATGATGGATGGGCGGATGAATGATGGATAATGAATAGATGGATGATGGATGGGTGGATGGATGGATGATGAATAGATAGATGGATAATTGGATGGATGAATGGATGGATGGATAAATGGATGGATGAATGGATGGATGGATAAATGGATGGATGAATGGATGGATGGATAAATGGATGGATGATGAATAGATGATGGATGATTATTGGATGGATGGATGGTTGATGGATGGTAGATAAATGGATTATGGATGATGGATGGGTGGATGGATGGATGATGAATAGATAGATGGATAATTGGATGGATGAATGGATGGATGGATAAATGGATGGATGGATGGATGATGAATAGATGATGGATGATTATTGGATGGATGGATGGTTGATGGATGGTAGATAAATGGATTATGGATGAATGGATGATGGATGGGTGGATGAATGATGGATAATGAATAGATGGATGATGGATGGGTGGATGGATGAAAGATGGATTATGGATGGAGGACACGTATCAATTATTGTATTCTATACCTTTCGTTCTGTAGGTGGAGCAGAACCAGCATATGCAGACTCAGCTGAAGAACTCCCCATTGGATCTATTAAAGTGCCTATCCTGATCTTTCACAAGCCTGGCGGAGTCCCTCCTACGGGAATGGAGTGCCCACCCTTTTACGACATGAAGGGGTCCCATCATATGCTGGCATCGCAGGCGGGTGGAAGAGCACATTCCCTGGATGACTCCCCCACCATCAAGCAACGCTTGGCCCTGAGGCTGAACGAGAAGAAAGGGCAGGACTCTGATCCTGGAATGTCCCAGTCCCTGAACCTCCTCAGTCCACACAGCAAAGGCAGCACAGACTCAGGCTACTTTTCCCCCTTTGATAGCGCAGAGCTGCAGATCAGCACTCCAAACACCAATGCCAAGACGTACGAAGAGATTATGTTTGGTCGGACTTGGTACAACCGACCCAACTCCAGGTTGAGACAGCCCATCACGGTGGGCATGGCTCGGGCTGACCCCAATAGTCTACCCGGCTTGCAGCAACCAGGTGCTATTCCAGACATGGGAAGGATTGCTGAAGATCATGCCTCTTTCAGAGGAAATCTAGGACCATGTGGAGATGCCAAGCAGTATCCAACAGCTCCATGTCAAAGCAGCACAGGACTCCTGGAGCCTCCAACAGATACTGGGCATCTTTTTAGGAGTAACTCTATGCCAACTCCATCCCCTTCGAACCTCAATGCCCCTCAAGGAATTCGAGGCAGCGTCTCTTTTGATAACATGGTGGCACAGGATGAGGTGTTTTATCCTCCAGGCCATCCGAGACTGAGAAGACAGGGGGCTTTTGAACATTCAGCTAATGAAACCCATGTAGGAGAAGCGGACAGCTATGGACATATGTCCAAGAATGTAGGCTCCTCTCTGGGTATGAATATTGTAGAACGAAGCTCAGGAGTCCCAGAACATGCTACCTACAGCCAATATGGTACTAAGGTTAGCATGTCTGAGATAGCCACAAGAAAAAGAAGGAAAGAGAAGAGTGTTGGAGATGATGAGGACAGTCCTGAACACTGTGACAGCAGTTGTAGTGGCTCAGTTGAAGTGATGGGGGACTGTGAGTTCAAACAAGGCAGCCTGGATGGGTCGACAGCAACACCAACGGGAAAGGGCTCTCTTCACAGTGCTCACAGCCAGTCTGACAGCTTTGATACCTGTGCCAGCATGTGCTCCGAAGACATTGCTCCGTATTCTGATCCTGAAGGCAGGAAGGCAGCTGGGAATGTCATATCAGTCATCCAGCACACCAACTCGCTCAGCCGACCAAATTCCTTTGACAAGTCAGAGTCTTTTGAGCAGCCAGGATACCAGGATAAAGCTCCATCTAGTCAGTACTCTGAACTATCTGACACCGATATCTTTGAAGATGCCTTGAGCCCTGAATCTGGC
Source organism: Telmatherina bonti (assembly GCF_933228915.1). Lineage (NCBI taxonomy): Eukaryota > Metazoa > Chordata > Actinopteri > Atheriniformes > Telmatherinidae > Telmatherina > Telmatherina bonti. The sequence goes on from NC_136614.1 coordinate 1,162,300, forward strand.
CTTCTGAGGACGGAGAGCATGGAGCAGCAGGTGCAGAGCGACAGTGACCTGGCTTCCCTTTCATCATCCTCAGCTGCAGCCTCGCCTGGCCAGCCGTGTCACAAGCTAGTCCGACAACCCAACATCCAGGTTCCTGAGATCAGGGTGACGCCAGAGGAGCCCACAGAGAAGGATGCTGAAACTCTGGTGATAAAGGAACCGGAGAAGCAGCAGCAGCATGTGGAGGAGTTCCAGCTGCCACAGAGGAGTGACACCCTCTCCCAGATGCCCACAGAAAAGCTGCCTCCAAAGAAGAAGAGGCTGCGCCTTGCAGACATGGAGCATTCCTCTGGGGAATCCAGCTTTGAATCCACCTGCACCAGCTTGTCTCGTAGTCCCAGTCAGGAGAGCAATCTGTCCCACTCCTCTTCACTTTCCATGTCCTTTGACAAAGATGAAGGCCTCAAGTCTGTCTCACCAACCAAACAGGTACCCACTTTTACATATACTAGTCAATAAAAACCCTTTCCAGAAATTGTGTAGTCACCATGGTTGTCCTGGGCTAGTCCATCAGGGATTGTGTTGAGCTGTGGGAGTTGCTGGAGGTCCTCACAGAGCTCCAACAACATCACAACAACATCTACTGGTTGCTTGTTGCAGTTTGTTCAGTCATGTTTCAGTTTTATGAGTTTCGTGGACTGTTTTACAGAACAGAATAGCCTCAGTAGGGGTTTGTTATGGAAGGCAGATCCAGGACTTATACTGAATTTAATTAAACTTTATTGTCCTACAAGGGGAAATGTGTCATGGTTCAGCTGCAGACCAACATACATCAACACAGTGATACCAAAAGAGACATAATGATACAGTAAAATCAATAAAAATATAAAAGGTGCAGACTTGAACAAATAAAATGCAAAAGGTGTTCAGATAATTATGAAAGGGGGGCCGAGGGATGAAGGGGAGTGAGCGGGGTGGGCCGGGGTCCATGGCTAAAGCCCCCTCCCTGCCCCATAAACTGGGACCAATCCGGGTGGAGGTCTACAGACCCCTGAACCTTCTCCACACTGGGAGGTTTGGGGGGGGGATTAGGACAGAGGATCCACAGCTGGGGGGGCTAGATGGGAAGTGGAGGAAGACTGGGCTGAGCTGACGTGTTTGTTAAGCAGAGGAGAGGAGAGCTTGTAGAGGTTGTACCTGAATCAGCCAGCTCTATAGCGCCTCCCTGAGGGCAGCAGGTTGTACTCTGAGAATCGGATGTGACTTTAGAGGCTTGCCTGACCACAACCTCCTCGTACAGAAGCCGATTTCTCCACTCGCGTTAATGCTGTTGCTACTATTGTGTGCAGCTTGGTCTTGGCCGTACTGCCAGGCCACATCTTACAGCTCGCTGAGACTGCACTGTAAAATATGGTCCTGATCTCTGCAATCGCACCAAACAGTCTCCTGAGGAGGCGCAGTCTCTGGGCTAGTCTGCTGCATAAACAGTCAACATGTTCACTCCAGCTCAGGCTGTTAGACACCATCAAACCCCAGGATTTATATGAGACACCTGTTCTATGGGTGTGTACTGTCCTGCTGGGAAACTCCATGTTTTTATGAACAATGTTGTGAAAAAGTTTTTGTATCCCAGGATGATCCGCTGGTATCTGGTGGTGGAGCGAAGCCATCTGAGTTTCTGACTGTTCCTGGCAGCGGTTATTCCAGCCAACACCAGCAGAGGGAGATGAGGAGATCTTCATCAGAGCAAGCGCCTTGCACCTTGCCCACAGAGTTGCCAGAAATGCGCAGCAAATCGTTTGACTACGGAAACTTGCCCTCGTGCAGACAGGGGGAGCCCTACTCCAGCGTGTCTGCAAAGAAGGAACGTCGGCGCGGATACCTGGTTAGACAGGTAGCATAAAGAGCAACATGCTAAGCTAACTGTTGTCCCTCATCTCGGATAGCTTTTCTCTTCATTGTGTGGTCATTCTGCCTCGCTACAGGTTTCACTCAGTGTTTATCCAGAGGCGGTCCTCCAGGAGCCGAACAGTTTCGAAATGTCGATCAAGCAGGAGAGTTTGGAGCTTGTGGTTGGACCCGGTCTAGCAGGATCCCCTCACGGCACCGGGGATGTCTCCAGCAGAACCAACAGAAGCTGTAGCAGCACCAGTGGTGAGACAGACAACAGATTTTAGATGTTTCTTCTCAGGGCAGACCAGGGGGTGGCGGTGGCTCAGTGGTAGAGCTGCTCGTCTCAGCAGTTCGAGTCCTGCCCCCTCTGTTGCTGCAATGGACACCACTTTTCTCTGAGGGCCGGTCAGGAAGGGGCACTTTGGCCCCGACGTCTTTCTGCACCGATTCAGCATCAAACTGCAGCCATGTCATCTTCTTCTCTCTGTCCCATACCATTTCATTTTTCTGGAACAATTTTCCCCGTGTAACCATGACGACATCCCGAGAGGGACCAACATGCGGATGGGTTGTTTTGTCGGCTTTGTGGGTTTTCGTGTTGGACACTAAAACAGGGTTTTAGCTGTTTCTGGCTCATTAAAAGGTTCACAAAGAACTTCCAGTGAGTTGGAAACATGTAAAACACGCAGGACCACAGACACCGTTTTACCCGACACATTAGTGGAAGTCACTCATCTGGCTTCTTATTATGAGACTGAAAGAGAATAAAAACACCAAAATCACAGAAATGAAGTCAATCTGGCTAAAAGCAAACAAGGAAGGAAAACTGGTTAAAGTTTTAACAGCTGATTAACTCGCTCGGGGGTAGGATCATCTTTCTGAAGCTCTGCTTTCCTTGCAGGATCCCAGCAGCAGAACGTCCTCCAGCAGAGTATCAGTGAGGACAGCCTGCAGGACGAACCTCTCTATGGACGGTAAGGACAGGAAATCCTAGAGTCAGATCAGACAATGGTCTTATTTTACACGCATTGCTCATAAAACTCTGATCTGAAGGAAAGAAAACTGACTTTGCTCCCTTCCAGGTCCCAGCAGAGTCGCCTGCAGACCCAGAGCTCCTCATCTGAGGGGGAACATCCAAGTCAGGAGGTCATAAAGAAGGATTTAATCCAGCAGTACCACACCAGTGGATCCCTGATCTCCTTCTTGAACCAGGAGTCCAGGCAGCAGCAGACTCTTCAGGCTCAGCAGCAACTCCAGAAGCTCCACATCAGATCTCCCGGACACCTGCCGCGCAAGCAGCAGATCCACGATCCAGACAATCCAGCCTCTCGGTCCTCTCCTCTGTCCCAGCAGCACAATCTGGGACCCCTGTCGTCGACACTCCCCGGCTCCTCGGTGCCACCCATCCTCCTGCAGCAGAACCAACTGGTCTTTACCACCCCCAGTTCCCAGGTCTCCCCACCAGGTTTGCTGGTTCCCGTCCGGATCCAGACCCACGTCCCATCATTTGGTAGCGCCATGTACACGACGGTCAGCCAGCTGATGACGCCAGCTGATGACATGTTGCTTCTGTCGGGCTCCGCTGGCCCCGACAGAAGCAACATGTCTCCTGTTGGAGTTGTGAGCATCAACAACCCCCCCATGGGTCAGACAGATGGTTTGTTGCTTCATCACCCACTCTGGAAGAGTCCAGAGTTGCTTCCAGAGCAGCACATAAACACCGGCATCCCACTTTCCTTGACGTCAGGGACCATTTCCACCACGGATGCGTCGGGGTCCGGGATGGGGGGCGGCAAGCGCATGCTGTCCCCCACCAGCTCCCTGGAGCTCTTCATGGAGACAAAGCAGCAGAAGAGGGTCAAGGAGGAGAGGATGTATGGACAGATTGTAAAGGAGATGAGTGCCGTGGAGCTGAGTGGGGCCGGGACCGGTACCGGGACTAGAACCGGGACTGGGACCAGAACTAGAACCGGGACTTGGACCAGGACCGGGACCAAGCCCGAGAAGCAGAGAACCAATCAGGACTCCGTGGAGGATTCAGAAAGGATGTCCCCCTCACCTCTGCTCGCCGATTTGCCGGCTGCCACTAAGATCGCCGTTCCTGTCCGATCCTCGGCCCCCCACCCGCCTGACGTGCCCCGAGCTGAGAGCTTCACCCCCCCCCTCCAGATCGTCACAGATAGGCCTCTGGTTTCAGGTGGACCCGAATCCGAGGAGCTGGATGTGGATGGTGCACCTGAGCCCAGCTCCAGCCCGGAGCCCATGCAGTCCTCCAATGAAGCAGAAGACAGGAAGTCCTCGCCAGCCAATCACAGCACAGGAACAACAGGTCAGACGCTTCTTGCTGACGTGGCCGACGTCCGGCAGGTCTTCCACTTTCTGAGCCTGCGCACCATCAGCCGGATCAGCTGGTGTTTCCGAAGCTACACCAAACCCAACAGCACTCCGGCAGCTCCGCGGAGCTCGGTCTACGGCTCGTGGTCCGTCAGCTCGTACAACCCTAACCCGCTGAACCTCAGCACCAAGGCCGCCATCGCTCTGCTTCGGTCCAAACAGAAAAACCCAGACCTGATCTACACCACAGTCGACATATCGCCGCACAGCTCCGGAAAGCTGGTCTCATCTGGAGCCTGGAGGTTGGAGCAGGTAGGTCCTGTGGTTCAGGTGGAGGTTGGAGCATGTCGGTCCTGTGGTTCGGGTGGAGGTTGGAGCAGGTAGGTCCTGTGGTTCAGGTGGAGGTTGGAGCATGTCGGTCCTGTGGTTCGGGTGGAGGTTGGAGCATGTCGGTCCTGTGGTTCGGGTGGAGGTTGGAGCAGGTCGGTCCTGTGGTTCAGGTGGAGGTTGGAGCAGGTCGGTCCTGTGGTTCAGGTGGAGGTTGGAGCATGTCGGTCCTGTGGTTCGGGTGGAGGTTGGAGCAGGTCGGTCCTGTGGTTCAGGTGGAGGTTGGAGCAGGTAGGTCCTGTGGTTCGGGTGGAGGTTGGAGCAGGTCGGTCCTGTGGTTCGGGTGGAGGTTGGAGCAGGTCGGTCCTGTGGTTCGGGTGGAGGTTGGAGCAGGTCGGTCCTGTGGTTCGGGTGGAGGTTGGAGCATGTCGGTCCTGTGGTTCAGGTGGAGGTTGGAGCAGGTCGGTCCTGTGGTTCGGGTGGAGGTTGGAGCAGGTCGGTCCTGTGGTTCGGGTGGAGGTTGGAGCAGGTCGGTCCTGTGGTTCAGGTGGAGGTTGGAGCAGGTCGGTCCTGTGGTTCAGGTGGAGGTTGGAGCAGGTCGGTCCTGTGGTTCGGGTGGAGGTTGGAGCAGGTCGGTCCTGTGGTTCGGGTGGAGGTTGGAGCAGGTCGGTCCTGTGGTTCGGGTGGAGGTTGGAGCAGGTCGGTCCTGTGGTTCGGGTGGAGGTTGGAGCAGGTCGGTCCTGTGGTTCGGGTGGAGGTTGGAGCATGTCGGTCCTGTGGTTCGGGTGGAGGTTGGAGCATGTCGGTCCTGTGGTTCAGGTGGAGGTTGGAGCAGGTCGGTCCTGTGGTTCGGGTGGAGGTTGGAGCAGGTCGGTCCTGTGGTTCAGGTGGAGGTTGGAGCAGGTCGGTCCTGTGGTTCGGGTGGAGGTTGGAGCAGGTCGGTCCTGTGGTTCAGGTGGAGGTTGGAGCATGTCGGTCCTGTGGTTCGGGTGGAGGTTGGAGCATGTCGGTCCTGTGGTTCAGGTGGAGGTTGGAGCAGGTCGGTCCTGTGGTTCGGGTGGAGGTTGGAGCAGGTCGGTCCTGTGGTTCAGGTGGAGGTTGGAGCAGGTCGGTCCTGTGGTTCGGGTGGAGGTTGGAGCATGTCGGTCCTGTGGTTCGGGTGGAGGTTGGAGCAGGTCGGTCCTGTGGTTCAGGTGGAGGTTGGAGCAGGTCGCTCCTGTGGTTCAGGTGGAGGTTGGAGCAGGTCGGTCCTGTGGTTCGGGTGGAGGTTGGAGCATGTCGGTCCTGTGGTTCGGGTGGAGGTTGGAGCAGGTCGGTCCTGTGGTTCGGGTGGAGGTTGGAGCATGTCGGTCCTGTGGTTCGGGTGGAGGTTGGAGCATGTCGGTCCTGTGGTTCAGGTGGAGGTTGGAGCAGGTCGGTCCTGTGGTTCGGGTGGAGGTTGGAGCAGGTCGGTCCTGTGGTTCAGGTGGAGGTTGGAGCAGGTCGGTCCTGTGGTTCGGGTGGAGGTTGGAGCAGGTCGGTCCTGTGGTTCGGGTGGAGGTTGGAGCATGTCGGTCCTGTGGTTCGGGTGGAGGTTGGAGCAGGTCGGTCCTGTGGTTCGGGTGGAGGTTGGAGCATGTCGGTCCTGTGGTTCGGGTGGAGGTTGGAGCAGGTCGGTCCTGTGGTTCGGGTGGAGGTTGGAGCAGGTCGGTCCTGTGGTTCGGGTGGAGGTTGGAGCAGGTCGGTCCTGTGGTTCGGGTGGAGGTTGGAGCAGGTCGGTCCTGTGGTTCGGGTGGAGGTTGGAGCAGGTCGGTCCTGTGGTTCGGGTGGAGGTTGGAGCAGGTCGGTCCTGTGGTTCAGGTGGAGGTTGGAGCAGGTCGGTCCTGTGGTTCGGGTGGAGGTTGGAGCATGTCGGTCCTGTGGTTCGGGTGGAGGTTGGAGCAGGTCGGTCCTGTGGTTCAGGTGGAGGTTGGAGCAGGTAGGTCCTGTGGTTCAGGTGGAGGTTGGAGCAGGTCGGTCCTGTGGTTCGGGTGGAGGTTGGAGCAGGTCGGTCCTGTGGTTCGGGTGGAGGTTGGAGCATGTCGGTCCTGTGGTTCGGGTGGAGGTTGGAGCAGGTAGGTCCTGTGGTTCGGGTGGAGGTTGGAGCAGGTCGGTCCTGTGGTTCGGGTGGAGGTTGGAGCAGGTCGGTCCTGTGGTTCGGGTGGAGGTTGGAGCATGTCGGTCCTGTGGTTCGGGTGGAGGTTGGAGCAGGTCGGTCCTGTGGTTCGGGTGGAGGTTGGAGCATGTCGGTCCTGTGGTTCGGGTGGAGGTTGGAGCAGGTCGGTCCTGTGGTTCGGGTGGAGGTTGGAGCAGGTCGGTCCTGTGGTTCGGGTGGAGGTTGGAGCATGTCGGTCCTGTGGTTCGGGTGGAGGTTGGAGCAGGTCGGTCCTGTGGTTCGGGTGGAGGTTGGAGCATGTCGGTCCTGTGGTTCGGGTGGAGGTTGGAGCAGGTCGGTCCTGTGGTTCGGGTGGAGGTTGGAGCAGGTCGGTCCTGTGGTTCAGGTGGAGGTTGGAGCAGGTCGGTCCTGTGGTTCGGGTGGAGGTTGGAGCATGTCGGTCCTGTGGTTCGGGTGGAGGTTGGAGCATGTCGGTCCTGTGGTTCGGGTGGAGGTTGGAGCAGGTCGGTCCTGTGGTTCGGGTGGAGGTTGGAGCATGTCGGTCCTGTGGTTCGGGTGGAGGTTGGAGCAGGTCGGTCCTGTGGTTCGGGTGGAGGTTGGAGCAGGTCGGTCCTGTGGTTCGGGTGGAGGTTGGAGCAGGTCGGTCCTGTGGTTCGGGTGGAGGTTGGAGCAGGTCGGTCCTGTGGTTCAGGTGGAGGTTGGAGCAGGTCGGTCCTGTGGTTCGGGTGGAGGTTGGAGCAGGTCGGTCCTGTGGTTCAGGTGGAGGTTGGAGCAGGTCGGTCCTGTGGTTCAGGTGGAGGTTGGAGCAGGTCGGTCCTGTGGTTCGGGTGGAGGTTGGAGCAGGTCGGTCCTGTGGTTCAGGTGGAGGTTGGAGCAGGTCGGTCCTGTGGTTCGGGTGGAGGTTGGAGCAGGTCGGTCCTGTGGTTCGGGTGGAGGTTGGAGCAGGTCGGTCCTGTGGTTCGGGTGGAGGTTGGAGCAGGTAGGTCCTGTGGTTCGGGTGGAGGTTGGAGCAGGTCGGTCCTGTGGTTCGGGTGGAGGTTGGAGCATGTCGGTCCTGTGGTTCAAGTGTAGGTTGGAGCAGGTCGGTCCTGTGGTTCGGGTGGAGGTTGGAGCAGGTCGGTCCTGTGGTTCGGGTGGAGGTTGGAGCATGTCGGTCCTGTGGTTCGGGTGGAGGTTGGAGCAGGTCGGTCCTGTGGTTCAGGTGGAGGTTGGAGCATGTCGGTCCTGTGGTTCGGGTGGAGGTTGGAGCAGGTCGGTCCTGTGGTTCGGGTGGAGGTTGGAGCAGGTCGGTCCTGTGGTTCGGGTGGAGGTTGGAGCATGTCGGTCCTGTGGTTCGGGTGGAGGTTGGAGCAGGTCGGTCCTGTGGTTCGGGTGGAGGTTGGAGCAGGTCGGTCCTGTTGTTCGGGTGGAGGTTGGAGCAGGTCGGTCCTGTGGTTCGGGTGGAGGTTGGAGCATGTCGGTCCTGTGGTTCGGGTGGAGGTTGGAGCAGGTCGGTCCTGTGGTTCGGGTGGAGGTTGGAGCAGGTCGGTCCTGTGGTTCAGGTGGAGGTTGGAGCAGGTCGGTCCTGTGGTTCAGGTGGAGGTTGGAGCATGTCGGTCCTGTGGTTCGGGTGGAGGTTGGAGCAGGTCGGTCCTGTGGTTCAGGTGGAGGTTGGAGCATGTCGGTCCTGTGGTTCGGGTGGAGGTTGGAGCAGGTCGGTCCTGTGGTTCAGGTGGAGGTTGGAGCATGTCGGTCCTGTGGTTCGGGTGGAGGTTGGAGCATGTCGGTCCTGTGGTTCGGGTGGAGGTTGGAGCAGGTAGGTCCTGTGGTTCGGGTGGAGGTTGGAGCATGTCGGTCCTGTGGTTCGGGTGGAGGTTGGAGCAGGTCGGTCCTGTGGTTCGGGTGGAGGTTGGAGCAGGTCGGTCCTGTGGTTCGGGTGGAGGTTGGAGCAGGTCGGTCCTGTGGTTCGGGTGGAGGTTGGAGAAGGTCGGTCCTGTGGTTCAGGTGGAGGTTGGAGCATGTCGGTCCTGTGGTTCGGGTGGAGGTTGGAGCAGGTCGGTCCTGTGGTTCGGGTGGAGGTTGGAGCATGTCGGTCCTGTGGTTCGGGTGGAGGTTGGAGCAGGTCGGTCCTGTGGTTCGGGTGGAGGTTGGAGCAGGTCGGTCCTGTGGTTCGGGTGGAGGTTGGAGCAGGTCGGTCCTGTGGTTCGGGTGGAGGTTGGAGCAGGTCGGTCCTGTGGTTCGGGTGGAGGTTGGAGCAGGTCGGTCCTGTGGTTCGGGTGGAGGTTGGAGCATGTCGGTCCTGTGGTTCAGGTGGAGGTTGGAGCAGGTCGGTCCTGTGGTTCGGGTGGAGGTTGGAGCAGGTCGGTCCTGTGGTTCGGGTGGAGGTTGGAGCAGGTCGGTCCTGTGGTTCGGGTGGAGGTTGGAGCATGTCGGTCCTGTGGTTCGGGTGGAGGTTGGAGCAGGTCGGTCCTGTGGTTCGGGTGGAGGTTGGAGCAGGTCGGTCCTGTGGTTCGGGTGGAGGTTGAAGCAGGTCGGTCCTGTGGTTCGGGTGGAGGTTGGAGCAGGTCGGTCCTGTGGTTCGGGTGGAGGTTGGAGCAGGTCGGTCCTGTGGTTCGGGTGGAGGTTGGAGCATGTCGGTCCTGTGGTTCGGGTGGAGGTTGGAGCAGGTCGGTCCTGTGGTTCGGGTGGAGGTTGGAGCGGGTCGGTCCTGTGATTCAGGTGGAGGTTGGAGCATGTCGGTCCTGTGGTTCGGGTGGAGGTTGGAGCATGTCGGTCCTGTGGTTCAGGTGGAGGTTGGAGCAGGTCGGTCCTGTGGTTCAGGTGGAGGTTGGAGCAGGTCGGTCCTGTGGTTCAGGTGGAGGTTGGAGCAGGTCGGTCCTGTGGTTCGGGTGGAGGTTGGAGCAGGTCGGTCCTGTGGTTCAGGTGGAGGTTGGAGCAGGTCGGTCCTGTGGTTCGGGTGGAGGTTGGAGCAGGTCGGTCCTGTGGTTCGGGTGGAGGTTGGAGCATGTCGGTCCTGTGGTTCGGGTGGAGGTTGGAGCAGGTCGGTCCTGTGGTTCGGGTGGAGGTTGGAGCATGTCGGTCCTGTGGTTCGGGTGGAGGTTGGAGCAGGTCGGTCCTGTGGTTCGGGTGGAGGTTGGAGCAGGTCGGTCCTGTGGTTCGGGTGGAGGTTGGAGCATGTCGGTCCTGTGGTTCGGGTGGAGGTTGGAGCGTGTCGGTCCTGTGGTTCAGGTGGAGGTTGGAGCAGGTCGGTCCTGTGGTTCGGGTGGAGGTTGGAGCATGTCGGTCCTGTGGTTCAGGTGGAGGTTGGAGCAGGTCGGTCCTGTGGTTCGGGTGGAGGTTGGAGCAGGTCGGTCCTGTGGTTCGGGTGGAGGTTGGAGCAGGTCGGTCCTGTGGTTCGGGTGGAGGTTGGAGCAGGTAGGTCCTGTGGTTCGGGTGGAGGTTGGAGCAGGTCGGTCCTGTGGTTCGGGTGGAGGTTGGAGCAGGTCGGTCCTGTGGTTCGGGTGGAGGTTGGAACATGTCGGTCCTGTGGTTCGGGTGGAGGTTGGAGCATGTCGGTCCTGTGGTTCGGGTGGAGGTTGGAGCAGGTCGGTCCTGTGGTTCGGGTGGAGGTTGGAGCAGGTCGGTCCTGTGGTTCGGGTGGAGGTTGGAGCAGGTCGGTCCTGTGGTTCGGGTGGAGGTTGGAGCAGGTCGGTCCTGTGGTTCGGGTGGAGGTTGGAGCAGGTCGGTCCTGTGGTTCGGGTGGAGGTTGGAGCAGGTCGGTCCTGTGGTTCGGGTGGAGGTTGGAGCAGGTCGGTCCTGTGGTTCGGGTGGAGGTTGGAGCAAGTCGGTCCTGTGGTTCGGGTGGAGGTTGGAGCAGGTCGGTCCTGTGGTTCGGGTGGAGGTTGGAGCAGGTCGGTCCTGTGGTTCGGGTGGAGGTTGGAGCAGGTCGGTCCTGTGGTTCAGGTGGAGGTTGGAGCAGGTCGGTCCTGTGGTTCAGGTGGAGGTTGGAGCAGGTCGGTCCTGTGGTTCGGGTGGAGGTTGGAGCAGGTCGGTCCTGTGGTTCAGGTGGAGGTTGGAGCAGGTCGGTCCTGTGGTTCGGGTGGAGGTTGGAGCATGTCGGTCCTGTGGTTCGGGTGGAGGTTGGAGCAGGTCGGTCCTGTGGTTCGGGTGGAGGTTGGAGCAGGTCGGTCCTGTGGTTCGGGTGGAGGTTGGAGCAGGTCGGTCCTGTGGTTCGGGTGGAGGTTGGAGCAGGTCGGTCCTGTGGTTCGGGTGGAGGTTGGAGCATGTCGGTCCTGTGGTTCGGGTGGAGGTTGGAGCAGGTCGGTCCTGTGGTTCGGGTGGAGGTTGGAGCAGGTCGGTCCTGTGGTTCGGGTGGAGGTTGGAGCAGGTCGGTCCTGTGGTTCGGGTGGAGGTTGGAGCAGGTCGGTCCTGTGGTTCGGGTGGAGGTTGGAGCAGGTCGGTCCTGTGGTTCGGGTGGAGGTTGGAGCAGGTCGGTCCTGTGGTTCGGGTGGAGGTTGGAGCAGGTCGGTCCTGTGGTTCGGGTGGAGGTTGGAGCATGTCGGTCCTGTGGTTCGGGTGGAGGTTGGAGCATGTCGGTCCTGTGGTTCGGGTGGAGGTTGGAGCATGTCGGTCCTGTGGTTCGGGTGGAGGTTGGAGCAGGTCGGTCCTGTGGTTCAGGTGGAGGTTGGAGCATGTCGGTCCTGTGGTTCGGGTGGAGGTTGGAGCAGGTAGGTCCTGTGGTTCAGGTGGAGGTTGGAGCAGGTCGGTCCTGTGGTTCAGGTGGAGGTTGGAGCAGGTCGGTCCTGTGGTTCAGGTGGAGGTTGGAGCATGTCGGTCCTGTGGTTCGGGTGGAGGTTGGAGCAGGTAGGTCCTGTGGTTCAGGTGGAGGTTGGAGCAGGTCGGTCCTGTGGTTCAGGTGGAGGTTGGAGCAGGTCGGTCCTGTGGTTCGGGTGGAGGTTGGAGCAGGTCGGTCCTGTGGTTCGGGTGGAGGTTGGAGCAGGTCGGTCCTGTGGTTCGGGTGGAGGTTGGAGCATGTCGGTCCTGTGGTTCGGGTGGAGGTTGGAGCATGTCGGTCCTGTGGTTCGGGTGGAGGTTGGAGCAGGTCGGTCCTGTGGTTCAGGTGGAGGTTGGAGCATGTCGGTCCTGTGGTTCGGGTGGAGGTTGGAGCATGTCGGTCCTGTGGTTCGGGTGGAGGTTGGAGCAGGTCGGTCCTGTGGTTCGGGTGGAGGTTGGAGCAGGTCGGTCCTGTGGTTCGGGTGGAGGTTGGAGCAGGTCGGTCCTGTGGTTCGGGTGGAGGTTGGAGCAGGTCGGTCCTGTGGTTCGGGTGGAGGTTGGAGCAGGTCGGTCCTGTGGTTCGGGTGGAGGTTGGAGCAGGTCGGTCCTGTGGTTCGGGTGGAGGTTGGAGCAGGTCGGTCCTGTGGTTCGGGTGGAGGTTGGAGCAGGTCGGTCCTGTGGTTCGGGTGGAGGTTGGAGCATGTCGGTCCTGTGGTTCGGGTGGAGGTTGGAGCATGTCGCTCCTGTGGTTCGGGTGGAGGTTGGAGCAGGTCGGTCCTGTGGTTCGGGTGGAGGTTGGAGCAGGTCGGTCCTGTGGTTCGGGTGGAGGTTGGAGCATGTCGCTCCTGTGGTTCGGGTGGAGGTTGGAGCATGTCGCTCCTGTGGTTCGGGTGGAGGTTGGAGCAGGTCGCTCCTGTGGTTCGGGTGGAGGTTGGAGCAGGTCGGTCCTGTGGTTCGGGTGGAGGTTGGAGCATGTCGCTCCTGTGGTTCGGGTGGAGGTTGGAGCAGGTCGCTCCTGTGGTTCGGGTGGAGGTTGGAGCAGGTCGGTCCTGTGGTTCGGGTGGAGGTTGGAGCAGGTCGGTCCTGTGGTTCGGGTGGAGGTTGGAGCATGTCGCTCCTGTGGTTCGGGTGGAGGTTGGAGCAGGTCGCTCCTGTGGTTCGGGTGGAGGTTGGAGCAGGTCGGTCCTGTGGTTCGGGTGGAGGTTGGAGCATGTCGGTCCTGTGGTTCGGGTGGAGGTTGGAGCAGGTCGGTCCTGTGGTTCGGGTGGAGGTTGGAGCATGTCGGTCCTGTGGTTCGGGTGGAGGTTGGAGCAGGTCGGTCCTGTGGTTCGGGTGGAGGTTGGAGCAGGTCGGTCCTGTGGTTCGGGTGGAGGTTGGAGCAGGTCGGTCCTGTGGTTCGGGTGGAGGTTGGAGCAGGTCGGTCCTGTGGTTCGGGTGGAGGTTGGAGCAGGTCGGTCCTGTGGTTCGGGTGGAGGTTGGAGCAGGTCGGTCCTGTGGTTCGGGTGGAGGTTGGAGCAGGTCGGTCTTGTGGTTCGGGTGGAGGTTGGAGCAGGTCGGTCCTGTGGTTCGGGTGGAGGTTGGAGCAGGTCGGTCCTGTGGTTCGGGTGGAGGTTGGAGCAGGTCGGTCCTGTGGTTCGGGTGGAGGTTGGAGCAGGTCGGTCCTGTGGTTCGGGTGGAGGTTGGAGCAGGTCGGTCCTGTGGTTCGGGTGGAGGTTGGAGCAGGTCGGTCCTGTGGTTCGGGTGGAGGTTGGAGCATGTCGCTCCTGTGGTTCGGGTGGAGGTTGGAGCAGGTCGGTCCTGTGGTTCGGGTGGAGGTTGGAGCAGGTCGGTCCTGTGGTTCGGGTGGAGGTTGGAGCAGGTCGGTCCTGTGGTTCGGGTGGAGGTTGGAGCAGGTCGGTCCTGTGGTTCGGGTGGAGGTTGGAGCATGTCGGTCCTGTGGTTCGGGTGGAGGTTGGAGCAGGTCGGTCCTGTGGTTCGGGTGGAGGTTGGAGCAGGTCGGTCCTGTGGTTCGGGTGGAGGTTGGAGCAGGTCGGTCCTGTGGTTCGGGTGGAGGTTGGAGCAGGTCGGTCCTGTGGTTCGGGTGGAGGTTGGAGCAGGTCGCTCCTGTGGTTCGGGTGGAGGTTGGAGCAGGTCGCTCCTGTGGTTCGGGTGGAGGTTGGAGCAGGTCGGTCCTGTGGTTCGGGTGGAGGTTGGAGCATGTCGGTCCTGTGGTTCGGGTGGAGGTTGGAGCAGGTCGGTCCTTTGGTTCGGGTGGAGGTTGGAGCAGGTCGGTCCTGTGGTTCGGGTGGAGGTTGGAGCAGGTCGGTCCTGTGGTTCGGGTGGAGGTTGGAGCAGGTCGGTCCTGTGGTTCGGGTGGAGGTTGGAGCAGGTCGGTCCTGTGGTTCGGGTGGAGGTTGGAGCAGGTCGGTCCTGTGGTTCGGGTGGAGGTTGGAGCAGGTCGGTCCTGTGGTTCGGGTGGAGGTTGGAGCAGGTCGGTCCTGTGGTTCGGGTGGAGGTTGGAGCAGGTCGGTCCTGTGGTTCGGGTGGAGGTTGGAGCAGGTCGGTCCTGTGGTCCGGGTGGAGGTTGGAGCAGGTCGGTCCTGTGGTTCGGGTGGAGGTTGGAGCAGGTCGGTCCTGTGGTTCGGGTGGAGGTTGGAGCAGGTCGGTCCTGTGGTTCGGGTGGAGGTTGGAGCATGTCGCTCCTGTGGTCCGGGTGGAGGTTGGAGCAGGTCGCTCCTGTGGTCCGGGTGGAGGTTGGAGCCAGCCGTGAAGCTCCAGTTGAGCGTCTTCTCCGTCTCGTTCTGCAGCTGAAGTTGGAGCAGATGCCGCTGGAGGTCGGTTCCTTCGGGAGGAAGATGAGAGGCGTGGCGTCGTGGGAGCGTTCCAAGGATGAGCCGATCGAGAAGGAGGTTTCTGTCAAACCCAATGCCGAACCGACCCGGATCAAGATCTTCGAAGGCGGGTATGTAGATGAACTCAGAGCAGATCAGCCCTCGTTTAAAAAACACAGCAACACAGAAGTCAACTTCCTGATTTATAAAGCAGTGCGCGCACGTCCCACGCCTGGTTCTGATCATCCATCAGGATCAATACCACAAGCTGCGACACAAGGCAGCGTCTGGCCACGCCCACATGTTGGCCATAAAGGTCATGTGACCCTGATAAACATGAAACGTGTCGTTTCCATGAAGCTCAGTAGGGAAACGGAGGAATGTAGAACTGATCTGGTGGAGGAGCGTCGGCATCAAACCACCGGACTCTTCCAGAAAAAAGCTCATGGCGGTCCACAGGAGGAGGAAGGGGGGGCACTGCCCTCTCCCACAGATTAGAAGATGGCATACACATATATTAGGGAAATAATATTCTTCTTCTTCTTATTATTATTATTATATTATATTATTATTATTATTATTATTATTATTAATATTATTATTATTATTATTAATAATAATAATAATAATAATAATAATAATATTGCATCATTAAATAATTCATTAAAGAAGTTTGGTTGGAGATCAGTCCCTGTTGCCACAGAACCTCAGCTCCTTCTTCACCACGACAGACCGGCACAGAGTCCGCATTACTGCAGACGCCGCACCGATCCGTCTGTCCATCTCACGCTCCATCCTTCCCTCACTCGTGAACAAGACCCCGAGATATTTAAACTCCTCCACTTGAGGCAGGACCTGACTCCCGACCCGGAGAGGACAATCCACCCTATTCCCTCCCAATAAAAAGCAGGGACCCAATCCTGAGGCCACCAAGTCGGATCCCCTCAACACCTCGGCTGCACCTAGAAATTCTGTCCATATAAGTTATGAACAGAATCGGTGATAAAGGGCAGCCTTGGTGGAGTCCAACCCTCACCGGAAACGGATCCGACTTACTACCGGCAATGCGGACCAAGCTCTGACACCTGTCGTACAGGGACCGGACAGCTCGTACAAGGGGGTCCGGTACCCCATACTCCCGGAGTACCCCCCACAGGAGCCCCCGGGGGACACGGTCGAACGCCTTCTCTAACATAACAGCTAAAGCTCCGCCCCCCTCTTCACTTTAGTGTCCAAGACGTGGCTGCAATTCCAACTTTGATCATCATACTGCAGTCCAGAGGGTCTTGGTGCCATATGCACAGAAGGACACTCTTATGCTCAAACGTAGTGTTCATTATGGACAATCACTCCCCTCCAGGTCTCACTGTCATTGCCCACGTGAGCATTGAAGTCCCCCAGCAGAACAATGGAGTCCCCAGAAGGAGCACCCTCCAGCACTCCCTCCAAGGACCCCAGAAAGGGTGGGTACTCTGAACTGCTGTTCGGTGCATAAGCACAGACAACAGTCAGGACCCGTCCCCCCACCCGGAGGCGGAGGGAAACTACCCTTTCATCCACCGGGGTAAACCCCAACGTGCAGGCACCAAGCTGGGGGCTGATGAGAATGCCCACACCTGCTCGGCGCCTCTCACCATGAGCAACTCCAGAGTGGAAGAAGGTCCAGCCCCTCTCGAGGGTTCTGGTTCCAGAGCCCAAGCCATGCGTCGAGGTGAGTCCAACTATATCTAGTCGGAACCGCTCAACCTCGCGCACAAGCTCAGGCTCCTTCCCCACCAGAGAGGTGACGTTCCACGTCCCTAGAGCCAGCTTCTGCAGCCGGGGATCGGACCACCAGGGTCCCCGCCCCTTGCTGCCGCCCAGCTCACACTGCACCCGACCCCTACGGCTACGGCCCAGCCACCAGACGCGCGCCTTCATGCCCCAACCCAAAGAAACTATACCCAAAGTTTAATATCTTTAATTCCTAAAGGTGACTGTAATTGGTGTGTTCCGGGTTTGGTACGTGTGGCAGCTTTATAAATGAGGCCCTCAGAACTTGGTCTAAACAGGAAGTGGCTCTTCTGAGCTTTACGTTGACAATGTTTTAGCTTACGGTTTTGTTTCTTTTCCAATCAGAAACTTTGTTGTTCCAACTGTTTGATAGATTAAATCATCATTAAATGATCTATGTGTTATAAGATGAGGTTTGGTTTATAGAGGAGGACGTAGAGTCCTGTAAACATCATGCTTTCAGGTGAAAACGTCCATTTTAAACTAGATATTTTGCTGTTTACACAGGATCTGATAGGGATCTCGTACAGATTTTGGCTTCAACAAAAGGCTTTGTTTGGTCGTGTGTTAAAAAAAAAGACGCTGGACAAGTAAGCAGATTGGTGGAAAAGAAAATGTCTTTACTTTCAGAGCAGCAGACCGTGAAGGAATAAGAGGATAAAAGCATACAGTGGAGGGAAACATGAATTTGTGCTCATTTCATTTAGTGAAAAAAGGTAGAGGTAAAAAAAATCTCAGAATATGCTGATCAACATCCAGCATATTTTAGTGAAACTGCCAACATGAAAGGAAAAACGTATGCCAATAAAATAATTATCAGTTAATTATGTATCTCTTATGTATTTCTTATGTAACGTTTACATAAGAAATAAACATGTTTACAGCTAAAACAAACATGTTTACAGCAGAAATAAACATGTTTACAGCAGAAATAAACACTTTTATAGCAGAAATAAACACATTTACAGCAGGAATAAACATGTTTACAGCAGAAATAAACACATTTACAGCAGGAATAAACATGTTTACAGCAGAAATAAACACGTTTGCAGCAGTAATAAACATGTTTACAGCAGAAATAAACACGTTTGCAGCAGTAATAAACATGTTTACAGCAGAAATAAACACGTTGGCAGCAGGAATAAACATGTTTACAGCAGGAATAAACATGTTTACAGCAGAAATAAACACGTTTGCAGCAGGAATAAACATGTTTACAGCAGTAATAAACATGTTTACAGCAGAAATAAACACGTTTGCAGCAGTAATAAACATGTTTACAGCAGAAATAAACACGTTTGCAGCAGTAATAAACATGTTTACAGCAGAAATAAACACGTTTGCAGCAGTAATAAACATGTTTACAGCAGAAATAAACACGTTGGCAGCAGGAATAAACATGTTTACAGCAGTAATAAACATGTTTACAGCAGTAATAAACATGTTTACAGCAGGAATAAACACATTTACAGCAGGAATAAACATGTTTACAGCAGAAATAAACACGTTTACAGCAGTAATAAACATGTTTACAGCAGGAATAAACACATTTACAGCAGGAATAAACATGTTTACAGCAGTAATAAACATGTTTACAGCAGTAATAAACATGTTTACAGCAGAAATAAACACGTTGGCAGCAGTAATAAACATGTTTACAGCAGTAATAAACATGTTTACAGCAGTAATAAACATGTTTACAGCAGAAATAAACACGTTGGCAGCAGTAATAAACATGTTTACAGCAGAAATAAACACGTTGGCAGCAGTAATAAACATGTTTACAGCAGGAATAAACACGTTGGCAGCAGTAATAAACATGTTTACAGCAGAAATAAACACGTTGGCAGCAGTAATAAACATGTTTACAGCAGAAATAAACACGTTGGCAGCAGTAATAAACATGTTTACAGCAGAAATAAACACGTTGGCAGCAGTAATAAACATGTTTACAGCAGGAATAAACACATTTACAGCAGGAATAAACATGTTTACAGCAGTAATAAACATGTTTACAGCAGTAATAAACATGTTTACAGCAGAAATAAACACGTTTGCAGCAGTAATAAACATGTTTACAGCAGAAATAAACACGTTGGCAGCAGGAATAAACATGTTTACAGCAGTAATAAACATGTTTACAGCAGTAATAAACATGTTTACAGCAGGAATAAACACATTTACAGCAGGAATAAACATGTTTACAGCAGGAATAAACACATTTACAGCAGGAATAAACATGTTTACAGCAGAAATAAACACGTTTACAGCAGTAATAAACATGTTTACAGCAGGAATAAACACATTTACAGCAGGAATAAACATGTTTACAGCAGTAATAAACATGTTTACAGCAGTAATAAACATGTTTACAGCAGAAATAAACACGTTGGCAGCAGTAATAAACATGTTTACAGCAGTAATAAACATGTTTACAGCAGTAATAAACATGTTTACAGCAGAAATAAACACGTTGGCAGCAGTAATAAACATGTTTACAGCAGAAATAAACACGTTGGCAGCAGTAATAAACATGTTTACAGCAGAAATAAACACGTTTACAGCAGAAATAAACATGTTTACAGCAGAAATAAACACGTTGGCAGCAGTAATAAACATGTTTACAGCAGAAATAAACACGTTGGCAGCAGTAATAAACATGTTTACAGCAGGAATAAACACATTTACAGCAGGAATAAACATGTTTACAGCAGTAATAAACATGTTTACAGCAGTAATAAACATGTTTACAGCAGAAATAAACACGTTTGCAGCAGTAATAAACATGTTTACAGCAGAAATAAACACGTTGGCAGCAGGAATAAACATGTTTACAGCAGTAATAAACATGTTTACAGCAGTAATAAACATGTTTACAGCAGGAATAAACACATTTACAGCAGGAATAAACATGTTTACAGCAGGAATAAACACATTTACAGCAGGAATAAACATGTTTACAGCAGAAATAAACACGTTTACAGCAGTAATAAACATGTTTACAGCAGGAATAAACACATTTACAGCAGGAATAAACATGTTTACAGCAGTAATAAACATGTTTACAGCAGTAATAAACATGTTTACAGCAGAAATAAACACGTTGGCAGCAGTAATAAACATGTTTACAGCAGTAATAAACATGTTTACAGCAGTAATAAACATGTTTACAGCAGAAATAAACACGTTGGCAGCAGTAATAAACATGTTTACAGCAGAAATAAACACGTTGGCAGCAGTAATAAACATGTTTACAGCAGGAATAAACACGTTGGCAGCAGTAATAAACATGTTTACAGCAGAAATAAACACGTTGGCAGCAGTAATAAACATGTTTACAGCAGAAATAAACACGGCAGCAGTAATAAACATGTTTACAGCAGAAATAAACACGTTGGCAGCAGTAATAAACATGTTTACAGCAGGAATAAACACATTTACAGCAGGAATAAACATGTTTACAGCAGTAATAAACATGTTTACAGCAGAAATAAACACGTTTGCAGCAGTAATAAACATGTTTACAGCAGAAATAAACACGTTTGCAGCTTATACACAAAAAAGTCAGGTATCTTCATGGGGGGGGGTTAAATATTTCTTCTGATTCCTCCGTTTAGAAGTAATTTCTTTGGAAATTTTTCAAAATTCAACGAATTTAGGGACGTGTCCTTTTGATTGACAGGTACCTGATATCCTGCATCACAAAGGAAGAATTTAGAACAGCTGTGGTTTTTAGCCAGTTGACGGCATGACTTAGCTTTATCCTGCCTACCTCTGCTACCTCCCGTTAGCACTTGGTAGCTACAGTTTAGCTCAGTTACCTCTTAGCTACAGGCAGGTTGGAGTTTGATAGATGCCAATCGTCTAGCCCTGAGATCAAAGCCCTCCTCTCAGCTCCATCTCTTCGCCCATATTTGGATTTTCCCAGAGTGACAGCACGCGTGATGCTGCCAAAATGGCGACAGTGGCAGCCGCCCAATAAGCTTCAATTTAGAAACCAACGGGTGACATCTTGGAGGCTCCGCCTTATACAGTCTATGGACATATCCGTGGTCTGGACCCAGTCTATGGACATATCCGTGGTCTGGACCCAGTCTATGGACATATCCGTGGTCTGGACCCAGTCTATGGACATATCCGTGGTCTGGACCCAGTCTATGGACATATCCGTGGTCTGGACCCAGTCTATGGACATATCCGTGGTCTGGACCCTGACATGTTTCCAGTTCAGGCTGATACTGGGATGGAATCTTTATTTGTTTATGAGATTAGGTTCTGGTTTTCTCTGACCCTGGCTCTGGTACTGGTTTTGGGTTCTGACCCTGGCTCTGGTACTGGTTTTGGGTTCTGACCCTGGCTCTGGTACTGGTTTTGGGTTCTGACTCTGACTCTGGCTCTGATACTGGTTTTGGGTTCTGACTCTGGCTCTGGTTCTGATACTGGTTTTGGGTTCTGGCTCTGGCTCTGGTACTGGTTTTGGATTTTGGCTCTGGTACTGGTTTTGGGTTCTGACCCTGGCTGTGGTCCTGGTTTTGGGTTCTGGCTCTGGCTCTGGTACTGGTTTTGGGTTCTGGCCCTGGCTCTGGTACTGGTTTTGGGTTCTGACTCTGGCCCTGGCTCTGGTACTGGTTTTGGGTTCTGACTTTGCCTCTGGCTCTGGTCCTGGTTTTGGGTTCTGACTCTGGTTCTGGTACTGGTTTTGGGTTCTGACTCTGGCTCTGGTACTGGTTTTGGGTTCTGGCTCTTGCTCTGGTCCTGGTTTTGGGTTCTGACCCTGGCTCTGGTCCTGGTTTTGGGTTCTGACCCTGGCTCTGGTACTGGTTTTGGGTTCTGACCCGGGATCTGGCTCTTGCTCTGGTACTGGCTTTGGGTTCTGACTCTGACCCTGGTACTGGTACTGGTTTTGGGTTCTGACCCTGACTTTGGTACTGGTTTTGGGTTCTGACTCTCGCTCTGGCTCTGTTACTGGTTTTGGGTTCTGACTCTGGTCTGGTACTGGTTTTGGGTTCTGACACTTGCTCTGGTACTGGTTTTGGGTTCTGACTCTGGCTCTGGTACTGGTTTTGGGTTCTGACTCTGGCTCTGGTACTGGTTTTGGTTTCTGACTCTGACCTTGGCTCTGTTACTGGTTTTGGGTTCTGACCCTGGCTCTTTTACTGCTTTTGGGTTCTGACTGGCTCTGGCTCTGGTCGTGGTTGTGGGTTCTGACTCTGACTCTGACTCTGGTTCTGGTACTGGTTTTGGGTCCTGGCTCTGGCTCTGGCTGAGGCTCTGGTACTGGTTTTGGGTTCGGGCTTTGGCACTGGTCCTAGTTTTGGGTTCTGACTCTGACACTGGTACTGGTTTTGGGTTCTGACCCTGGCTCTGGTACTGGTTTTGGGTTCTGACTCCGGCTCTGGTCCTGGTTTTGGGTTCTGACCCTGGCTCTTTTACTGGTTTTGGGTTCTGACTCTGGCTCTGGTATTGGTTTTGGGTTCTGACTCTGACCCTGACTCTGGCTCTGTTACTGGTTTTGGGTTCTGACTCTGGTCTGGTACTGGTTTTGGGTTCTGACTCTGGCTCTGTTACTGGTTTTGGGTTCTGACTCTGGCTCTGGTATTGGTTTTGGGTTCTGACTCTGGCTCTGGTACTGGTTTTGGTTTCTGACTCTGACCCTGGTACTGGTTTTGGGTTCCGACCTTGGCTCTGGTCCTGGTTTTGGGTTCTGACCCTGGCTCTTTTACTGGTTTTGGGTTCTGACTCTGGCTCTGGTATTGGTTTTGGGTTCTGACTCTGGCTCTGTTACTGGTTTTGGGTTCTGACTCTGTCTCTGGTCCTGGTTTTGGGTTCTGACCTTGGCTCTGGTCCTGGTTTTGGGTTCTGACCCTGGCTCTTTTACTGGTTTTGGGTTCTGACTGGCTCTGGCTCTGGTCGTGGTTTTGGGTTCTGACTCTGACCCTGACTCTGGGTCTGGTACTGGTTTTGGGTTATGACTCTGACTCTGACTCTGGTTCTGGTACTGGTTTTGGGTTCTGGCTCTGGCTCAGGCTCTGTTACTGGTTTTGGGTTCTGGCGCTTGCTCTGGTACTCGCTTTGGGTTCTGACTCTGGCTCTGGTACTGGTTTTGGGTTCTGTTCCTGGCTCTGGTACTGGTTTTGGGTTCTGACTCTGACCCTGGTACTGGTACTGGTTTTGGATTCTGACTCTGGCTCTGGCTCTGGTACTGGTTTTGGGTTCTGATCCTGACTTTGGTACTGGTTTTGGGTTCTGACACTTGCTCTGGTACTGGTTTTGGGTTCTGACTCTGGCTCTGGTCCTAGTTTTGGGTTGTGACTCTGACTCTGGTACTGGTTTTGGGTTCTGACTCTGACCCTGGTACTGGTACTGGTTTTGGGTTCTGACTCTGACCCTGGTACTGGTTTTGGGTTCTGACCCGGGATCTGGCTCTTGCTCTGGTACTCGCTTTGGGTTGTGACTCTGGCTCTGGTACTGGTTTTGGGTTCTGACTCTGACCCTGGTACTGGTCGTGGTTTTGGGTTCTGACCCTGACTTTGGTACTTGGCTCTGGCTCTGGTCGTGGTTTTGGGTTCTGACTCTGACCCTGGTACTGGTACTGGTTTTGGGTTCTGACCCGGGATCTGGCTCTTGCTCTGGTACTCGCTTTGGGTTGTGACTCTGGCTCTGGTACTGGTTTTGGGTTCTGACTCTGACCCTGGTACTGGTACTGGTTTTGGGTTCTGACCCTGACTTTGGTACTGGTTTTGGGTTGTGACTCTCGCTCTGGCTCTGTTACTGGTTTTGGGTTCTGACTCTGGCTCTGGTACTGGTTTTGGGTTCTGACTCTGGCTCTGGTACTGGTTTTGGTTTCTGACCCTGGCTCTGTTACTGGTTTTGGGTTCTGACCCTGGCTCTTTTACTGCTTTTGGGTTCTGACTGGCTCTGGCTCTGGTCGTGGTTTTGGGTTCTGACTCTGACCCTGACTCTGGGTCTGCTACTGGTTTTGGGTTATGACTCTGACTCTGACTCTGGTTCTGGTACTGGTTTTGGGTCCTGGCTCTGGCTCAGGCTCTGGTACTGGTTTTGGGTTCTGGCTTTGGCACTGGTCCTAGTTTTGGGTTCTGACTCTGACACTGGTACTGGTTTTGGGTTCTGACCCTGGCTCTGGTACTGGTTTTGGGTTCTGACTCCGGCTCTGGTCCTGGTTTTGGGTTCTGACCCTGGCTCTTTTACTGGTTTTGGGTTATGACTCTGACTCTGGTACTGGTTTTGGGTTCTGGCTCTGGCTCTGGCTCAGGCTCTGGTACTGGTTTTGGGTTCTGGCTCTGGCTCAGGCTCTGGTACTGGTTTTGGGTTATGACTCTGACTCTGGTCCTAGTTTTGGGTTCTGACTCTGACACTGGTACTGGTTTTGGGTTCTGACCCTGGCTCTGGTACTGGTTTTGGGTTCTGACCCGGGATCTGGCTCTTGCTCTGGTACTCGCTTTGGGTTGTGACTCTGGCTCTGGTACTGGTTTTGGGTTCTGACTCTGACCCTGGTACTGGTACTGGTTTTGGGTTCTGACCCTGACTTTGGTACTGGTTTTGGGTTGTGACTCTCGCTCTGGCTCTGTTACTGGTTTTGGGTTCTGACTCTGGTCTGGTACTGGTTTTGGGTTCTGACACTTGCTCTGGTACTGGTTTTGGGTTCTGACTCTGGCTCTGGTACTGGTTTTGGGTTCTGACTCTGGCTCTGGTACTGGTTTTGGTTTCTGACTCTGACCCTGGCTCTGTTACTGGTTTTGGGTTCTGACTCTGGCTCTGGTCCTGGTTTTGGGTTCTGACCTTGGCTCTGGTCCTGGTTTTGGGTTCTGACCCTGGCTCTTTTATTGGTTTAGGGTTCTGACTGGCTCTGGCTCTGGTCGTGGTTTTGGGTTCTGACTCTGACCCTGACTCTGGGTCTGGTACTGGTTTTGGGTTATGACTCTGACTCTGACTCTGGTTCTGGTACTGGTTTTGGGTTCTGGCTCTGGCTCAGGCTCTGTTACTGGTTTTGGGTTCTGGCTCTGGCTCTGGTCCTAGTTTTGGGTTCTGACTCTGACACTGGTACTGGTTTTGGGTTCTGACCCTGGCTCTGGTACTGTTTTTGGGTTCTGACTCTGGCTCTGGTACTGGTTTTGTGTTCTGACCCTGGCTCTGGTACTGGTTTTGGGTTCTGACCCGGGATCTGGCTCTTGCTCTGGTACTTGCTTTGGGTTCTGTCTCTGGCTCTGGTACTGGTTTTGGGTTCTGACTCTGACCCTGGTACTGGTACTGGTTTTGGATTCTGACTCTGGCTCTGGCTCTGGCACTGGTTTTGGGTTCTGATCCTGACTTTGGTACTGGTTTTGGGTTCTGATCCTGACTTTGGTACTGGTTTTGGGTTCTGACTCTTGCTCTGGTACTCGCTTTGGGTTGTGACTCTGGCTCTGGTACTGGTTTTGGGTTCTGACTCTGACCCTGGTACTGGTACTGGTTTTGGGTTCTGACACTTGCTCTGGTCCTGGTTTTGGGTTTTGACCTTGGCTCTGGTCCTGGTTTTGGGTTCTGACCCTGGCTCTTTTACTGGTTTTGGGTTCTGACTGGCTCTGGCTCTGGTCGTGGTTTTGGGTTCTGACTCTGACCCTGACTCTGGGTCTGGTACTGGTTTTGGGTTATGACTCTGACTCTGACTCTGGTTCTGGTACTGGTTTTGGGTTCTGGCTCTGGCTCAGGCTCTGTTACTGGTTTTGGGTTCTGGCTCTGGCTCTGGTCCTAGTTTTGGGTTCTGACTCTGACACTGGTACTGGTTTTGGGTTCTGACCCTGGCTCTGGTACTGTTTTTGGGTTCTGACTCTGGCTCTGGTACTGGTTTTGTGTTCTGACCCTGGCTCTGGTACTGGTTTTGGGTTCTGACCCGGGATCTGGCTCTTGCTCTGGTACTCGCTTTGGGTTCTGACTCTGGCTCTGGTACTGGTTTTGGGTTCTGTTCCTGGCTCTGGTACTGGTTTTGGGTTCTGACTCTGACTTTGGTACTGGTTTTGGGTTCTGATCCTGACTTTGGTACTGGTTTTGGGTTCTGACTCTTGCTCTGGTACTCGCTTTGGGTTGTGACTCTGGCTCTGGTATTGGTTTTGGGTTCTGACTCTGACCCTGGTACTGGTACTGGTTTTGGGTTCTGACACTTGCTCTGGTATTGGTTTTGGGTTCTGACTCTTGCTCTGTTACTGGTTTTGGGTTCTGACCCTGGCTCTTTTACTGGTTTTGGGTTCTGACTGGCTCTGGCTCTGGTCGTGGTTTTGGGTTCTGACTCTGACCCTGACTCTGGGTCTGGTACTGGTTTTGGGTTATGACTCTGACTCTGACTCTGGTTCTGGTACTGGTTTTGGGTTCTGGCTCTGGCTCAGGCTCTGTTACTGGTTTTGGGTTCTGGCTCTGGCTCTGGTCCTAGTTTTGGGTTCTGACTCTGACACTGGTACTGGTTTTGGGTTCTGACCCTGGCTCTGGTACTGGTTTTTGGGTTCTGACTCTGGCTCTGGTACTGGTTTTGTGTTCTGACCCTGGCTCTGGTACTGGTTTTGGGTTCTGACCCGGGATCTGGCTCTTGCTCTGGTACTCGCTTTGGGTTCTGACTCTGGCTCTGGTACTGGTTTTGGGTTCTGTTCCTGGCTCTGGTACTGGTTTTGGGTTCTGACTCTGACTTTGGTACTGGTTTTGGGTTCTGATCCTGACTTTGGTACTGGTTTTGGGTTCTGACTCTTGCTCTGGTACTCGCTTTGGGTTGTGACTCTGGCTCTGGTATTGGTTTTGGGTTCTGACTCTGACCCTGGTACTGGTACTGGTTTTGGGTTCTGACACTTGCTCTGGTATTGGTTTTGGGTTCTGACTCTTGCTCTGTTACTGGTTTTGGGTTCTGACCCTGGCTCTTTTACTGGTTTTGGGTTCTGACCTTGGCTCTGGTCCTGGTTTTGGGTTCTGACCTTGGCTCTGGTCCTGGTTTTGGGTTCTGACCCTGGCTCTTTTACTGGTTTTGGGTTCTGACTGGCTCTGGCTCTGGTCGTGGTTTTGGGTTCTGACTCTGACCCTGACTCTGGGTCTGGTACTGGTTTTGGGTTATGACTCTGACTCTGGTTCTGGTACTGGTTTTGGGTTCTGGCTCTGGCTCAGGCTCTGTTACTGGTTTTGGGTTCTGACTCTGACCCTGGCTCTGTTACTGGTACTGGTTTTGGGTTCTGACCCGGGATCTGGCTCTTGCTCTGGTACTCGCTTTGGGTTGTGACTCTGGCTCTGGTACTGGTTTTGGGTTCTGACTCTGACCCTGGTACTGGTACTGGTTTTGGGTTCTGACCCTGACTTTGGTACTGGTTTTGGGTTCTGACCTTGGCTCTGGTCCTGGTTTTGGGTTCTGACCCTGGCTCTTTTACTGGTTTTGGGTTCTGACTGGCTCTGGCTCTGGTCGTGGTTTTGGGTTCTGACTCTGACCCTGACTCTGGGTCTGGTACTGGTTTTGGGTTATGACTCTGACTCTGACTCTGACTCTGGTTCTGGTACTGGTTTTGGGTTCTGGCTCTGGCTCAGGCTCTGTTACTGGTTTTGGGTTCTGGCTCTGGCTCTGGTCCTAGTTTTGGGTTCTGACTCTGACACTGGTACTGGTTTTGGGTTCTGACCCTGGCTCTGGTACTGTTTTTGGGTTCTGACTCTGGCTCTGGTACTGGTTTTGTGTTCTGACCCTGGCTCTGGTACTGGTTTTGGGTTCTGACCCGGGATCTGGCTCTTGCTCTGGTACTTGCTTTGGGTTCTGTCTCTGGCTCTGGTACTGGTTTTGGGTTCTGACTCTGACCCTGGTACTGGTACTGGTTTTGGATTCTGACTCTGGCTCTGGCTCTGGCACTGGTTTTGGGTTCTGATCCTGACTTTGGTACTGGTTTTGGGTTCTGATCCTGACTTTGGTACTGGTTTTGGGTTCTGACTCTTGCTCTGGTACTCGCTTTGGGTTGTGACTCTGGCTCTGGTACTGGTTTTGGGTTCTGACTCTGACCCTGGTACTGGTACTGGTTTTGGGTTCTGACACTTGCTCTGGTCCTGGTTTTGGGTTCTGACCTTGGCTCTGGTCCTGGTTTTGGGTTCTGACCCTGGCTCTTTTACTGGTTTTGGGTTCTGACTGGCTCTGGCTCTGGTCGTGGTTTTGGGTTCTGACTCTGACCCTGACTCTGGGTCTGGTACTGGTTTTGGGTTATGACTCTGACTCTGACTCTGGTTCTGGTACTGGTTTTGGGTTCTGGCTCTGGCTCAGGCTCTGTTACTGGTTTTGGGTTCTGGCTCTGGCTCTGGTCCTAGTTTTGGGTTCTGACTCTGACACTGGTACTGGTTTTGGGTTCTGACCCTGGCTCTGGTACTGTTTTTGGGTTCTGACTCTGGCTCTGGTACTGGTTTTGTGTTCTGACCCTGGCTCTGGTACTGGTTTTGGGTTCTGACCCGGGATCTGGCTCTTGCTCTGGTACTCGCTTTGGGTTCTGACTCTGGCTCTGGTACTGGTTTTGGGTTCTGTTCCTGGCTCTGGTACTGGTTTTGGGTTCTGACTCTGACTTTGGTACTGGTTTTGGGTTCTGACCCTGACTTTGGTACTGGTTTTGGGTTCTGACCTTGGCTCTGGTCCTGGTTTTGGGTTCTGACCCTGGCTCTTTTACTGGTTTTGGGTTCTGACTGGCTCTGGCTCTGGTCGTGGTTTTGGGTTCTGACTCTGACCCTGACTCTGGGTCTGGTACTGGTTTTGGGTTATGACTCTGACTCTGACTCTGGTTCTGGTACTGGTTTTGGGTTCTGGCTCTGGCTCAGGCTCTGTTACTGGTTTTGGGTTCTGGCTCTGGCTCTGGTCCTAGTTTTGGGTTCTGACTCTGACACTGGTACTGGTTTTGGGTTCTGACCCTGGCTCTGGTACTGTTTTTGGGTTCTGACTCTGGCTCTGGTACTGGTTTTGTGTTCTGACCCTGGCTCTGGTACTGGTTTTGGGTTCTGACCCGGGATCTGGCTCTTGCTCTGGTACTCGCTTTGGGTTCTGACTCTGGCTCTGGTACTGGTTTTGGGTTCTGTTCCTGGCTCTGGTACTGGTTTTGGGTTCTGACTCTGACTTTGGTACTGGTTTTGGGTTCTGATCCTGACTTTGGTACTGGTTTTGGGTTCTGACTCTTGCTCTGGTACTCGCTTTGGGTTGTGACTCTGGCTCTGGTATTGGTTTTGGGTTCTGACTCTGACCCTGGTACTGGTACTGGTTTTGGGTTCTGACACTTGCTCTGGTATTGGTTTTGGGTTCTGACTCTTGCTCTGTTACTGGTTTTGGGTTCTGACCCTGGCTCTTTTACTGGTTTTGGGTTCTGACTGGCTCTGGCTCTGGTCGTGGTTTTGGGTTCTGACTCTGACCCTGACTCTGGGTCTGGTACTGGTTTTGGGTTATGACTCTGACTCTGACTCTGGTTCTGGTACTGGTTTTGGGTTCTGGCTCTGGCTCAGGCTCTGTTACTGGTTTTGGGTTCTGACTCTGACCCTGGCTCTGTTACTGGTACTGGTTTTGGGTTCTGACCCGGGATCTGGCTCTTGCTCTGGTACTCGCTTTGGGTTGTGACTCTGGCTCTGGTACTGGTTTTGGGTTCTGACTCTGACCCTGGTACTGGTACTGGTTTTGGGTTCTGACCCTGACTTTGGTACTGGTTTTGGGTTGTGACTCTCGCTCTGGCTCTGTTACTGGTTTTGGGTTCTGACTCTTGTCTGGTACTGGTTTTGGGTTCTGACACTTGCTCTGGTACTGGTTTTGGGTTCTGACTCTGGCTCTGGTACTGGTTTTGGGTTCTGACTCTGGCTCTGGTACTGGTTTTGGTTTCTGACTCTGACCCTGGCTCTGTTACTGGTTTTGGGTTCTGACTCTGGCTCTGGTACTGGTTTTGGGTTCTGACCTTAGCTCTGGTACTGGTTTTGGGTTCTGACACTTGCTCTGGTACTGGTTTTGGGTTCTGACTCTGGCTCTGGTACTGGTTTTGGGTTCTGACTCTGGCTCTGGTACTGGTTTTGGTTTCTGACTCTGACCCTGGCTCTGTTACTGGTTTTGGGTTCTGACTCTGGCTCTGGTACTGGTTTTGGGTTCTGACCTTAGCTCTGGTACTGGTTTTGGGTTCTGACTCTGACCCTGGCTCTGTTACTGGTATTGGGTTCTGACTGGCTCTGGCTCTGGTCGTGGTTTTGGTTTCTGACTCTGACCCTGGCTCTGTTACTGGTTTATGGTTCTGACCCTGGCTCTTTTACTGGTTTTGGGTTCTGACTGGCTCTGGCTCTGGTCGTGGTTTTGGGTTCTGACTCTGACCCTGACTCTGGGTCTGGTACTGGTTTTGGGTTATGACTCTGACTCTGACTCTGGTTCTGGTACTGGTTTTGGGTCCTGGCTCTGGCTCAGGCTCTGGTACTGGTTTTGGGTTCTGGCTTTGGCACTGGTCCTAGTTTTGGGTTCTGACTCTGACACTGGTACTGGTTTTGGGTTCTGACCCTGGCTCTGGTACTGGTTTTGGGTTCTGACTCCGGCTCTGGTCCTGGTTTTGGGTTCTGACCCTGGCTCTTTTACTGGTTTTGGGTTCTGACCCTGGCTCTGGCTCTGGGTCTGGTACTGGTTTTGGGTTATGACTCTGACTCTGGTACTGGTTTTGGGTTCTGGCTCTGGCTCAGGCTCTGGTACTGGTTTTGGGTTCTGGCTCTGGCTCAGGCTCTGGTACTGGTTTTGGGTTATGACTCTGACTCTGGTACTGGTTTTGGGTTCTGACTCTGACACTGGTACTGGTTGTGGGTTCTGACCCTGGCTCTGGTACTGGTTTTGGGTTCTGACCCGGGATCTGGCTCTTGCTCTGGTATTCGCTTTGGGTTGTGACTCTGACCCTGGTACTGGTACTGGTTTTGGGTTCCTACCCGGGATCCAGCTCTTGCTCTGGTACTCGCTTTGGGTTGTGACTCTGGCTCTGGTACTGGTTTTGGGTTCTGACTCTGACCCTGGTACTGGTACTGGTTTTGGGTTCTGACCCTGACTTTGGTACTGGTTTTGGGTTTTGACTCTCGCTCTGGCTCTGTTACTGGTTTTGGGTTCTGACTCTGGTCTGGTACTGGTTTTGGGTTCTGACACTTGGTCTGGTACTGGTTTTGGGTTCTGACTCTGGCTCTGGTATTGGTTTTGGGTTCTGACTCTGGCTCTGGTACTGGTTTTGGTTTCTGACTCTGACCCTGGCTCTGTTACTGGTTTTGGGTTCTGACTCTGGCTCTGGTCCTGGTTTTGGGTTCCGACCTTGGCTCTGGTCCTGGTTTTGGGTTCTGACCCTGGCTCTTTTACTGGTTTTGGGTTCTGACTGGCTCTGGCTCTGGTCGTGGTTTTGGGTTCTGACTCTGACCCTGACTCTGGGTCTGGTACTGGTTTTGGGTTATGACTCTGACTCTGGTTCTGGTACTGGTTTTGGGTTCTGGCTCTGGCTCAGGCTCTGTTACTGGTTCTGGGTTCTGGCTCTGGCTCTGGTCCTAGTTTTGGGTTCTGACTCTGACACTGGTACTGGTTTTGGGTTCTGACCCTGGCTCTGGTACTGTTTTTGGGTTCTGACTCTGGCTCTGGTACTGGTTTTGTGTTCTGACCTTGGCTCTGGTACTGGTTTTGGGTTCTGACCCGGGATCTGGCTCTTGCTCTGGTACTCGCTTTGGGTTCTGACTCTGGCTCTGGTACTGGTTTTGGGTTCTGTTCCTGGCTCTGGTACTGGTTTTGGGTTCTGACTCTGACCCTGGTACTGGTAGTGGTTTTGGATTCTGACTCTGGCTCTGGCTCTGGTACTGGTTTTGGGTTCTGACACTTGCTCTGGTACTGGTTTTGGGTTCTGACTCTTGCTCTGGTACTCGCTTTGGGTTGTGACTCTGGCTCTGGTACTGGTTTTGGGTTCTGACTCTGACCCTGGTACTGGTACTGGTTTTGGGTTCTGACCCGGGATCTGGCTCTTGCTCTGGTACTCGCTTTGGGTTGTGACTCTGGCTCTGGTACTGGTTTTGGGTTCTGACTCTGACCCTGGTACTGGTACTGGTTTTGGGTTCTGACCCGGGATCTGGCTCTTGCTCTGGTACTCGCTTTGGGTTGTGACTCTGGCTCTGGTACTGGTTTTGGGTTCTGACTCTGACCCTGGTACTGGTTTTGGGTTCTGACCCTGACTTTGGTACTGGTTTTGGGTTCTGACTCTGGCTCTGGTCCTGGTTTTGGGTTCTGACTCTGGCTCTGGTACTGGTTTTGGTTTCTGACTCTGACCCTTGCTCTGTCACTGGTTTTGGGTTCTGACTCTGGCTCTGGTCCTGGTTTTGGGTTCTGACCTTGGCTCTGGTCCTGGTTTTGGGTTCTGACCCTGGCTCTTTTACTGGTTTTGGGTTCTGACTGGCTCTGGCTCTGGTCGTGGTTTTGGGTTCTGACTCTGACCCTGACTCTGGGTCTGGTACTGGTTTTGGGTTATGACTCTGACTCTGACTCTGACTCTGGTTCTGGTACTGGTTTTGGGTTCTGGCTCTGGCTCAGGCTCTGTTACTGGTTTTGGGTTCTGGCTCTGGCTCTGGTCCTAGTTTTGGGTTCTGACTCTGACACTGGTACTGGTTTTGGGTTCTGACCCTGGCTCTGGCACTGTTTTTGGGTTCTGACTCTGGCTCTGGTACTGGTTTTGTGTTCTGACCCTGGCTCTGGTACTGGTTTTGGGTTCTGACCCGGGATCTGGCTCTTGCTCTGGTTCTCGCTTTGGGTTCTGACTCTGACCCTGGTACTGGTACTGGTTTTGGATTCTGACTCTGGCTCTGGCTCTGGTACTGGTTTTGGGTTCTGATCCTGACTTTGGTACTGGTTTTGGGTTTTGACACTTGCTCTGGTACTGGTTTTGGGTTCTGACTCTGGCTCTGGTACTGGTTTTGGTTTCTGACTCTGACCCTGGCTCTGGTACATGTTTTGGGTTCTGACTCTCGCTCTGGCTCTGGTACTGGTTTTGGGTTCTGACTCTGGCTCTGGTACTGGTTTTGGTTTCTGACTCTGACCCTGGCTCTGTTACTGGTTTTGGGTTCTGACTCTGGCTCCGGTCCTGGTTTTGGGTTCTGACTCTGGCTCTGGTACTGGTTTTGGGTTCTGACTCTGGCTCTGGTACTGGTTTTGGTTTCTGACTCTGACCCTTGCTCTGGTCCTGGTTTTGGGTTCTGACTCTGGCTCCGGTCCTGGTTTTGGGTTCTGACTCTGGCTCCGGTCCTGGTTTTGGGTTCTGACTCTGGCTCTGGTACTGGTTTTGGGTTCTGACTCTGGCTCTGGTACTGGTTTTGGTTTCTGACTCTGACCCTTGCTCTGGTCCTGGTTTTGGGTTCTGACTCTGGCTCCGGTCCTGGTTTTGGGTTCTGACCCTGGCTCTTTTACTGGTTTTGGGTTCTGACTGGCTCTGGCTCTGGCTCTGGTCGTGGTTTTGGGTTCTGACTCTGACCCTTGCTCTGGTCCTGGTTTTGGGTTCTGGCTCTGGCTCAGGCTCTGTTACTGGTTCTGGGTTCTGGCTCTGGCTCTGGTCCTAGTTTTGGGTTCTGACTCTGACACTGGTACTGGTTTTGGGTTCTGACCCTGGCTCTGGTACTGTTTTTGGGTTCTGACTCTGGCTCTGGTACTGGTTTTGTGTTCTGACCTTGGCTCTGGTACTGGTTTTGGGTTCTGACCCGGGATCTGGCTCTTGCTCTGGTACTCGCTTTGGGTTCTGACTCTGGCTCTGGTACTGGTTTTGGGTTCTGTTCCTGGCTCTGGTACTGGTTTTGGGTTCTGACTCTGACCCTGGTACTGGTAGTGGTTTTGGATTCTGACTCTGGCTCTGGCTCTGGTACTGGTTTTGGGTTCTGACACTTGCTCTGGTACTGGTTTTGGGTTCTGACTCTTGCTCTGGTACTCGCTTTGGGTTGTGACTCTGGCTCTGGTACTGGTTTTGGGTTCTGACTCTGACCCTGGTACTGGTACTGGTTTTGGGTTCTGACCCGGGATCTGGCTCTTGCTCTGGTACTCGCTTTGGGTTGTGACTCTGGCTCTGGTACTGGTTTTGGGTTCTGACTCTGACCCTGGTACTGGTACTGGTTTTGGGTTCTGACCCGGGATCTGGCTCTTGCTCTGGTACTCGCTTTGGGTTGTGACTCTGGCTCTGGTACTGGTTTTGGGTTCTGACTCTGACCCTGGTACTGGTTTTGGGTTCTGACCCTGACTTTGGTACTGGTTTTGGGTTCTGACTCTGGCTCTGGTCCTGGTTTTGGGTTCTGACTCTGGCTCTGGTACTGGTTTTGGTTTCTGACTCTGACCCTTGCTCTGTCACTGGTTTTGGGTTCTGACTCTGGCTCTGGTCCTGGTTTTGGGTTCTGACCTTGGCTCTGGTCCTGGTTTTGGGTTCTGACCCTGGCTCTTTTACTGGTTTTGGGTTCTGACTGGCTCTGGCTCTGGTCGTGGTTTTGGGTTCTGACTCTGACCCTGACTCTGGGTCTGGTACTGGTTTTGGGTTATGACTCTGACTCTGACTCTGACTCTGGTTCTGGTACTGGTTTTGGGTTCTGGCTCTGGCTCAGGCTCTGTTACTGGTTTTGGGTTCTGGCTCTGGCTCTGGTCCTAGTTTTGGGTTCTGACTCTGACACTGGTACTGGTTTTGGGTTCTGACCCTGGCTCTGGCACTGTTTTTGGGTTCTGACTCTGGCTCTGGTACTGGTTTTGTGTTCTGACCCTGGCTCTGGTACTGGTTTTGGGTTCTGACCCGGGATCTGGCTCTTGCTCTGGTTCTCGCTTTGGGTTCTGACTCTGACCCTGGTACTGGTACTGGTTTTGGATTCTGACTCTGGCTCTGGCTCTGGTACTGGTTTTGGGTTCTGATCCTGACTTTGGTACTGGTTTTGGGTTTTGACACTTGCTCTGGTACTGGTTTTGGGTTCTGACTCTGGCTCTGGTACTGGTTTTGGTTTCTGACTCTGACCCTGGCTCTGGTACATGTTTTGGGTTCTGACTCTCGCTCTGGCTCTGGTACTGGTTTTGGGTTCTGACTCTGGCTCTGGTACTGGTTTTGGTTTCTGACTCTGACCCTGGCTCTGTTACTGGTTTTGGGTTCTGACTCTGGCTCCGGTCCTGGTTTTGGGTTCTGACTCTGGCTCTGGTACTGGTTTTGGGTTCTGACTCTGGCTCTGGTACTGGTTTTGGTTTCTGACTCTGACCCTTGCTCTGGTCCTGGTTTTGGGTTCTGACTCTGGCTCCGGTCCTGGTTTTGGGTTCTGACTCTGGCTCCGGTCCTGGTTTTGGGTTCTGACTCTGGCTCTGGTACTGGTTTTGGGTTCTGACTCTGGCTCTGGTACTGGTTTTGGTTTCTGACTCTGACCCTTGCTCTGGTCCTGGTTTTGGGTTCTGACTCTGGCTCCGGTCCTGGTTTTGGGTTCTGACCCTGGCTCTTTTACTGGTTTTGGGTTCTGACTGGCTCTGGCTCTGGCTCTGGTCGTGGTTTTGGGTTCTGACTCTGACCCTTGCTCTGGTCCTGGTTTTGGGTTCTGACTCTGGCTCCGGTCCTGGTTTTGGGTTCTGACTCTGGCTCTGGTACTGGTTTTGGGTTCTGACTCTGGCTCTGGTACTGGTTTTGGTTTCTGACTCTGACCCTGGCTCTGGTCCTGGTTTTGGGTTCTGACTCTGGCTCCGGTCCTGGTTTTGGGTTCTGACCCTGGCTCTTTTACTGGTTTTGGGTTCTGACTGGCTCTGGCTCTGGCTCTGGTCGTGGTTTTGGGTTCTGACTCTGACCCTGGCTCTGGTAGTGGTTTCGGGTTCTGACCCTTGTACTCGTTTTGGGTTCTGACTCTGAAACTGGTACTAGTTTTGGGTTCTGACCCTGGTACTTCTTTTAGGCCTAAGAGGTCACAAAGTAGCCTGATGTGTTCCCAGCAGGGTTCTGGTCCTGCCCAGTAGAACTGGACCCGTCTGTTCCTGTCTTTCAGGTTTAAATCCAACGAGGACTATGTTTATGTCCGTGGTCGGGGTCGAGGGAAGTACATCTGCGAGGAATGCGGGATCCGCTGCAAGAAGCCCAGCATGCTGAAGAAGCACATCCGGACCCACACCGACGTCCGACCGTTCGTCTGCAAGTTCTGCAACTTCGCCTTCAAAACTAAAGGTAGAAAAGACGTTCAGCTTCAGTCTGAGAAGCTTTTCTGGCAAACTGGTCCCAGAGGAAACCCTTGGATGTGGGTTAGCACAGTTCATCACAGCTCTATGACTGGAGCACAAACCACTCCAGACCAGTTTAGACCAGTCCATCTGTTTCCGGTGTCTCTCTGGACTCCTCCATCTGGTTCCGGCGTCTCTCTGGACTCCATCATCTGGTTCCAGCGTCTCTCTGGACTCCATCATCTGGTTCCGGCGTCTCTCTGAACTACATCTGGTTCCGGCGTGTCTCTGAACTACATCTGGTTCCGGCGTCTCTCAGGACTCCTATATCTGGTTCCGGCATCTCTCTGGACTCCTTCATTTGGTTCCGGCGTCTCTCTGGACTCCTTCATCTGGTTCTGGCGTCTCTCTGGACTCTTTCTGGTTCCGGCGTCTCTCTGGACTCCTATATCTGGTTCCGGCGTCTCTCTGAACTCCATCATGTTCCAGCGTCTCTCTGGACTCCATCTGGTTCCGGTGTCTCTCTGGACTACATTTGGTTCCGGCGTCTCTCTGGACTCCATCTGGTTCCGGCGTCTCTCTAGACTCCTATATCTGGTTCCGGCGTCTCTCTGGACTACATCTAGTTCTGGCGTCTCTCAGGACTCCTATATCTGGTTCCGGCGTCTCTCAGGACTCCTATATCTGGTTCCGGCGTCTCTCTGGACTCCATCTGGTTCCGGCGTCTCTCTGGAATCCTCCGTCTGGTTCCGGCGTCTCTCTGGACTCTTTCTGGTTCCGGCGTCTCTCTGGACTCCTATATCTGGTTCCGGCGTCTCTCTGGACTCCTCCATCTGGTTCCGGCGTCTCTCTGGACTCCATCTGGTTCCGGCGTCTCTCAGGACTCCTATATCTGGTTCCGGCGTCTCTCTGGACTCCATCTGGTTCCGGCGTCTCTCTGGAATCCTCCGTCTGGTTCCGGCGTCTCTCTGGACTCTTTCTGGTTCCGGCGTCTCTCTGGACTCCTATATCTGGTTCCGGCGTCTCTCTGGACTCCTCCATCTGGTTCCGGCGTCTCTCTGGACTCCATCTGGTTCCGGCGTCTCTCTGGACTCCATCTGGTTCTGGCGTCTCTCTGGACTCCATCTGGTTCCGGCGTCTCTCTGAACTCCATCTGGTTCCAGCGTCTCTCTGGACTCCTTCATCTGGTTCCGGCGTCTCTCTGGACTCCTATATCTCGTTCCGTCGTCTCTCTGGACTCCATCTGGTTCCAGCGTCTCTCTGGACTCCTTCATCTGGTTCCGGCGTCTCTCTGGACTCCATCTGGTTCCGGCGTCTCTCTGGACTCCTATATCTCGTTCCGTCGTCTCTCTGGACTCCATCTGGTTCCGGCGTCTCTCTGGACTCCTTCTGGTTTCCTGTGTCTCTCTGGACTCCATCTGGTTCCGGCGTCTCTCTGGACTACATATGGTTCCGGTGTCTCTCTGGACTTCATTTGGTTCCGGCGTCTCTCTAGACTCCTATATCTGGTTCCGGCGTCTCTCTGGACTCCTTCATCTGGTTCTGGCGTCTCTCTGGACTCTTTCTGGTTCCGGCGTCTCTCTGGACTCCTATATCTGGTTCCGGCGTCTCTCTGAACTCCATCTGGTTCCGGTGTCTCTCTGGACTCCATCTGGTTCTGGCGTCTCTCTGGACTACATCTGGTTCCGGCGTCTCTCTGGATTTTTTCTGGTTCTGGCGTCTCTCTGGACTACATCTGCTTCCGGCGTCTCTCTGGACTACATTTGGTTCCGGCGTCTCTCTGGACTCCTTCATTTGGTCCCGGCGTCTCTCTGGACTCTTTCTGGTTCCGGCGTCTCTCTGGACTCCTATATCTGGTTCCGGCGTCTCTCTGGACTCCATCTGGTTCCGGCGTCTCTCTGGACTCCTATATCTGGTTCCGGCGTCTCTCTGGACTCCATCTGGTTCCGGCGTCTCTCTGGACTCCTTCATCTGGTTCCGGCGTCTCTCTGGACTCCTTCTGGTTCCGGCGTCTCTCTTTAATCCACCTGGTTCCGGCGTCTTTCTGGACTCCATCGGGTTCCGGCATCTCTCTGGACTACATTTGGTTCAGGCGTCTCTCAGGACTACATTTGGTTCCGGTGTCTGGACTATATTCGGTTCTGGTGTCTCTCTGGACTCCTATATCTGGTTCCGGCGTCTCTCTGGACTCCATCTGGTTCCGGCGTCTCTCTGGACTCCTATATATGGTTCCGGCGTCTCTCTGGACTCCTATATATGGTTCCGGTGTCTCTCTGGACTCCATCTGGTTCTGGCGTCTCTCTGGACTCCTATATATGGTTCCGGTGTCTCTCTGGACTCCATCTGGTTCCGGCGTCTCTCTGGACTCCTTCATCTGGTTCCGGCGTCTCTCTGGACTCCATCTGGTTCCGGCGTCTCTCTGGACTCCATCTGGTTCCGACGTCTCTCAGGACTACATTCGGTTCTGGTTTCTCTCTGGACTCCTTCATCTGGTTCCAGCGTCTCTCTGGACTGCATCTGGTTCCGGCGTCTCTCTGTAATCCACCTGGTTCCGGCGTCTCTCTGGACTCCATCTGGTTCCGGCGTCTCTCTGGACTCCATCTAGTTCCGGCGTCTCTCTGGACTACATTTGGTTCCGGGGTCTCTCTGGACTCCATCTGGTTCCAGCGTCTCTCTGGACTACATTTGGTTCCGGCGTCTCTCAGGACTACATTTGGTTTCGGTGTCTGGACTATATTCGGTTCTGGTGTCTCTCTGGACTCCTTCATCTGGTTCCGGCGACTCTCTGGGCTCCTTCATCTGGTTCCGGCGTCTCTCTGGACTCCTATATATGGTTCCAGCATTTGTCTGGACTACATCTGGTTCCGGCGTCTCTCTGGACTCCATCTGGTTCCGGCGTCTCTCTGGAATCCTCCGTCTGGTTCCGGCGTCTCTCTGGACTCTTTCTGGTTCCGGCGTCTCTCAGGACTCCTATATTTGGTTCCGGCGTCTCTCTGGACTCCATCTGGTTCCGGCGTCTCTCTGGACTACATCTAGTTCTGACGTCTCTCAGGACTCCTATATCTGGTTCCGGCGTCTCTCTGGACTCTTTCTGGTTCCGGCGTCTCTCTGGACTATATCTGGTTCTGGGGTCTCTCAGGACTCCTTTATCTGGTTCCGGCGTCTCTCTGGACTCCATCTGGTTCCGGCGTCTCTCTGGAATCCTCCGTCTGGTTCCGGCGTCTCTCTGGACTCTTTCTGGTTCCGGCGTCTCTCGGGACTCCTATATCTGGTTCCGGCGTCTCTCTGGACTCCTCCATCTGGTTCCGGCTTCTCTCTGGACTCCATCTGGTTCCGGCGTCTCTCTGGACTCTTTCTGGTTCCGGCGTCTCTCTGGACTACATCTGGTTCTGGCGTCTCTCTGGACTCAATCTGGTTCCTGCATCTCTCTGGACTCTTTCTGGTTCCGGCGTCTCTCTGGACTCCATCTGGTTCCGGCGTCTCTCTGGACTACATCTAGTTCCGGCGTCTCTCAGGACTCCTATATTTGGTTCCAGCGTCTCTCTGGACTCCATCTGGTTCCGGCGTCTCTCTGGACTACATCTAGTTCTGACGTCTCTCAGGACTCCTATATCTGGTTCCGGCGTCTCTCTGGACTCTCACTGGTTCCGGCGTCTCTCTGGACTCCATCTGGTTCTGGCGTCTCTCAGGACTCCTTTATCTGGTTCCGGCGTATCTCTGGACTCCATCTGGTTCCGGCGTCTCTCTGGAATCCTCCATCTGGTTCCGGCGTCTCTCTGGACTCTTTATGGTTCCGGCGTCTCTCGGGACTCCTATATCTGGTTCCGGCGTCTCTCTGGACTCCTCCATCTGGTTCCGGCGTCTCTCTGGACTCCATCTGGTTCCGGCGTCTCTCTGGACTACATCTGGTTCTGGCGTCTCTCTGGACTCCATCTGGTTCCTGCATCTCTCTGGACTCTTTCTGGTTCCGGCGTCTCTCTGAACTCCACCTGGTTCCGGCGTCTCTCTGGACTCCACCTGGTTCCGGCGTCTCTCTGGACCACATCTGGATCCGGCGTCTCTCCGGACTACATTTGGTTCCGGCGTCTCTCTGGACTCTTTCTGGTTCCGGCGTCTCTCTGGACTACATCTGGTTTTGGCGTCTCTCTGAACTACATTTGGTTACGGCGTCTTTCTGAACTCCATCTGGTTCCAGCGTCACTCTGGACTCCTTCATCTGGTTCCGGCGTCTCTCTGGACTCCTATATCTCGTTCCGGCGTCTTTCTGGACTCCATCTGGTTCTGGCGTCTCTCTGGACTCCATCTGGTTCCGGCGTCTCTCTGTACTCCTTCAACTGGTTCCGGCGTCTCTCTGGACTCCTTCATTTGGTTCCGGCGTCTTTCTGGACTCCATCTGGTTCCGGCGTCTCTCTGGACTCCTATATCTCGTTCCGGCGTCTTTCTGGACTCCATCTGGTTCCAGCGTCTCTCTGGACTCCTTCATCTGGTTCCGGCGTCTCTCTGGACTCCTTCATTTGGTTCCGGCGTCTCTCTGGACTCCTTCATTTGGTTCCGGCGTCTCTCTGGACTCCTTCATCTGGTTCTGGCGTCTCTCTGGACTCCTTCATCTGGTTCCGGCGTCTCTCTGGACTCTTATATCTGTTTCCGGCGTCTCTCTTGACTTCATCTGGTTCCGGCGTCTCTCTGGACTCCTTCCTCTGGTTCTGGCGTCTCTCTGGACTCCTATATCTGGTTCCGGCGTCTCTCTGGACTCCTATATCTGGTTCCGGCGTCTCTCTTGACTTCATCTGGTTCCGGCGTCTCTCTGGACTCCTTCCTCTGGTTCCGGCGTCTCTCTGGACTCTTATATCTGGTTCCGGCGTCTCTCTGGACTCCTTCCTCTGGTTCCGGCGTCTCTCTGGACTCTTTCTGGTTCCGGCGTCTTTCTGGACTCTTATATCTGGTTCCGGCGTCTCTCTGGACTTCATCTGGTTCCGGCGTCTCTCTGGACTCCTTCCTCTGGTTCCGGCGTCTCTCTGGACTCTTATATCTGGTTCCGGCGTCTCTCTGAACTTCATCTGGTTCCGGCGTCTCTCTGGACTCCTTCCTCTGGTTCTGGCGTCTCTCTGGACTCTTTCTGGTTCCGGCGTCTTTCTGGACTACATTTGGTTCTGGTGTCTGGACTATATTTGGTTCTGGTTTCTCTCTGGACTGCTTCATCTGGTTCCGGCGTCTCTCTGGACTCCTATATATGGTTCCGGCGTCTCTGTGGACTCCATCTGGTTTCGGCGTCTCTCTGGACTACATTTGGTTCCGGTGTCTCTCTGGACTCCATCTGGTTCCGGCGTCTCTCTGGACTACATTTGGTTCCGGTGTCTCTGTGGACTCCATCTGGTTCCGGCGTCTCTCTGGACTCCATCTGGTTCCGGCGTCTCTCTGGACTACATCTGCTTCCAGTGTCTCTCTTGACTCCTTCATCTGGTTCCGGCGTCTCTCTGGACTCCTTCATCTTGTTCCGGCGTCTCTCTTGACTCCTTCATCTGGTTCCGGCGTCTCTCTGGACTCCTTCATCTGGTTCCGGCGTCTCTCTGGACTCCTTCATTTGGTTCCGGCGTCTCTCTGGACTCCTTCATCTGGTTCCGGCGTCTCTCTGGACTCCTTCATCTGGTTCCGGCGTCTCTCTGGACTCCTTCATCTGGTTCCGACGTCTCTCTGGACTCCTTCATCTGGTTCCGGCATCTCTCTGGACTCCATCTGGTTCCGGCGTCTCTTTGGACTCCTTCATCTGGTTCTGGCGTCTCTCTGGACTCCATCTGGTTCCGGCGTCTCTCTGGACTCCTTCATCTGGTTCCGGCGTCTCTCTGGACTCCTTCATCTGGTTCCGGCGTCTCTCTGGACTCCATCTGGTTCCGGCGTCTCTCTGGACTCCATCTGGTTCCGGCATCTCTCTGGACTCCTTCATCTGGTTCCGGCGTCTCTCTGGACTCCTTCATCTGGTTCCGGCGTCTCTCTGGACTCCTTCATCTGGTTCTGGCGTCTCTCTGGACTCCATCTGGTTCCGGCGTCTCTCTGGACTACATCTGGTTCCGGCGTCTCTCTGGACTCCATCTGGTTCCGGCGTCTCTCTGGACTCCATCTGGTTCCGGCGTCTCTCTGGACTACATTTGGTTCTGGTGTCTGGACTATATTCGGTTCTGGTTTCTCTCTGGACTCCTTCATCTGGTTCCGGCGTCTCTCATGACTGCATCTGGTTCCGGCGTCTCTCTGGAGTCCTTCATCTGGTTCCGGCGTCTCTCTGGACTCCTTCATCTGGTTCCGGCGTCTCTCTGGACTCCTTCATCTGGTTCCGGCGTCTCTCTGGACTCCTTCATCTGGTTCTGGCGTCTCTCTGGACTCTTTCTTGTTCCGGCGTCTCTCTTAACTCCATCTGGTTCCGGCGTCTCTCTGGACTACATCTGGTTCCGGCATCTCTCTGGACTCCTATATCTGGTTTCGGCGTCTCTCTGGACTCCTATATCTGGTTCCGGCGTCTCTCTGGACTCCTATATCTGGTTCCGGCGTCTCTCTGGACTCCTTCATCTGGTTCCGGCGTCTCTCTTGAATCCTCCCTCTGGTTCCGGCGTCTCTCTGGACTCCACCTGGTTCCGGCGTCTCTCTTGACTCTTTCTGGTTCCGGCGTCTCTCTGGACTACATCTGGTTCCGGCGTCTCTCTGGACTCCTTCATCTGGTTCCGGCGTCTCTCTGGACTCCTTCATCTGGTTCCGGCGTCTCTCTGGACTCCTTCATCTGGTTCCGGCGTCTCTCTGGACTCCATCTGGTTCCGGCGTCTCTCTGGACTCCATCTGGTTCCGGCATCTCTCTGGACTCCTTCATCTGGTTCCGGCGTCTCTCTGGACTCCTTCATCTGGTTCCGGCGTCTCTCTGGACTCCTTCATCTGGTTCTGGCGTCTCTCTGGACTCCATCTGGTTCCGGCGTCTCTCTGGACTACATCTGGTTCCGGCGTCTCTCTGGACTCCATCTGGTTCCGGCGTCTCTCTGGACTCCATCTGGTTCCGGCGTCTCTCTGGACTACATTTGGTTCTGGTGTCTGGACTATATTCGGTTCTGGTTTCTCTCTGGACTCCTTCATCTGGTTCCGGCGTCTCTCTGGACTCCACCTGGTTCCGGCGTCTCTCTGGACACTTTCTGGTTCCGGCGTCTCTCTTGACTCTTTCTGGTTCCGGCGTCTCCCTGGACTAAATCTGGTTCCGGCGTCTCTCTGGAGTCCTTCATCTGGTTCCGGCGTCTCTCTGGACTCCTTCATCTGGTTCCGGCGTCTCTCTGGACTCCTTCATCTGGTTCCGGCGTCTCTCTGGACTCCTTCATCTGGTTCTGGCGTCTCTCTGGACTCTTTCTTGTTCCGGCGTTTCTCTGAACTCCATCTGGTTCCGGCGTCTCTCTGGACTACATCTGGTTCCGGCATCTCTCTGGACTCCTATATCTGGTTTCGGCGTCTCTCTGGACTCCTATATCTGGTTCCGGCGTCTCTCTGGACTCCTTCATCTGGTTCCGGCGTCTCTCTTGAATCCTCCATCTGGTTCCGG
The DNA here is from genome assembly GCF_933228915.1 of Telmatherina bonti. Classification (NCBI taxonomy): domain Eukaryota; kingdom Metazoa; phylum Chordata; class Actinopteri; order Atheriniformes; family Telmatherinidae; genus Telmatherina; species Telmatherina bonti. Next base: position 1,204,995 of record NC_136614.1, read on the forward strand.
CGTCTCTCTGGACTCCACCTGGTTCCGGCGTCTCTCTGGACACTTTCTGGTTCCGGCGTCTCTCTTGACTCTTTCTGGTTCCGGCGTCTCCCTGGACTAAATCTGGTACCGGCGTCTCTCTGGACTCTTTCTGGTTCCGGCGTCTCTCTGGACTCCTTCATCTGGTTCCGGCGTCTCTCTGGACTCCTTCATCTGGTTCCGGCGTCTCTCTGGACTCCTTCATCTGGTTCCGGCGTCTCTCTGGACTCCATCTGGTTCCGGCGTCTCTCTGGACTCCATCTGGTTCCAGCGTCTCTCTGGACTACATCTGGTTCCGGCATCTCTCTGGACTCCTTCATCTTGTTCCGGCGTCTCTCTGGACTCCTTCATCTGGTTCTGGCGTCTCTCTGGACTCCATCTGGTTCCGGCGTCTCTCTGGACTACATCTGGTTCCGGCGTCTCTCTGGACTCCATCTGGTTCCGGCGTCTCTCTGGACTCCATCTGGTTCCGGCGTCTCTCTGGACTACATTTGGTTCTGGTGTCTGGACTATATTCGGTTCTGGTTTCTCTCTGGACTCCTTCATCTGGTTCCGGCGTCTCTCTGGACTCCACCTGGTTCCGGCGTCTCTCTGGACACTTTCTGGTTCCGGCGTCTCTCTTGACTCTTTCTGGTTCCGGCGTCTCCCTGGACTAAATCTGGTTCCGGCGTCTCTCTGGACTCTTTCTGGTTCCGGCGTCTCTCTGGACTACATCTGGTTCCGGCGTCTCTCTGGACTCCTTCATCTGGTTCCGGCGTCTCTCTGGACTCCTTCATCTGGTTCCGGCGTCTCTCTGGACTCCTTCATCTGGTTCCGGCGTCTCTGTGGACTCCATCTGGTTCCGGCGTCTCTCTGGACTCCATCTGGTTCCAGCGTCTCTCTGGACTACATCTGGTTCCGGCATCTCTCTGGACTCCTTCATCTGGTTCCGGCGTCTCTCTGGACTCCTTCATCTGGTTCTGGCGTCTCTCTGGACTCCATCTGGTTCCGGCGTCTCTCTGGACTACATCTGGTTCCGGCGTCTCTCTGGACTCCATCTGGTTCCGGCGTCTCTCTGGACTCCATCTGGTTCCGGCGTCTCTCTGGACTACATTTGGTTCTGGTGTCTGGACTATATTCGGTTCTGGTTTCTCTCTGGACTCCTTCATCTGGTTCCGGCGTCTCTCATGACTGCATCTGGTTCCGGCGTCTCTCTGGAGTCCTTCATCTGGTTCCGGCGTCTCTCTGGACTCCTTCATCTGGTTCTGGCGTCTCTCTGGACTCTTTCTGGTTCCGGCGTCTCTCTGAACTCCATCTGGTTCCGGCGTCTCTCTGGACTACATCTGGTTCCGGCATCTCTCTGGACTCCTATATCTGGTTTCGGCGTCTCTCTAGACTCCTATATCTGGTTCCGGCGTCTCTCTGGACTCCTTCATCTGGTTCCGGCGTCTCTCTTGAATCCTCCATCTGGTTCCGGCGTCTCTCTGGACTCCACCTGGTTCCGGCGTCTCTCTGGACACTTTCTGGTTCCGGCGTCTCTCTTGACTCTTTCTGGTTCCGGCGTCTCCCTGGACTAAATCTGGTTCCGGCGTCTCTCTGGACTCTTTCTGGTTCCGGCGTCTCTCTGGACTACATCTGGTTCCGGCGTCTCTCTGGACTCCTTCATCTGGTTCCGGCGTCTCTCAGGACTACATCTGCTTCCAGTGTCTCTCTTGACTCCTTCATCTGGTTCCGGCGTCTCTCTGGACTCCTTCATCTTGTTCCGGCGTCTCTCTTGACTCCTTCATCTGTTTCCGGCGTCTCTCTGGACTCCTTCATCTGGTTCCGGCGTCTCTCTGGACTCCTTCATTTGGTTCCGGCGTCTCTCTGGACTCCTTCATCTGGTTCCGGCGTCTCTCTGGACTCCTTCATCTGGTTCCGGCGTCTCTCTGGACTCCTTCATCTGGTTCCGGCGTCTCTCTGGACTCCTTCATCTGGTTCCGGCATCTCTCTGGACTCCATCTGGTTCCGGCGTCTCTTTGGACTCCTTCATCTGGTTCTGGCGTCTCTCTGGACTCCATCTGGTTCCGGCGTCTCTCTGGACTCCTTCATCTGGTTCCGGCGTCTCTCTGGACTCCTTCATCTGGTTCCGGCGTCTCTCTGGACTACATCTGGTTCCGGCGTCTCTCTGGACTCCATCTGGTTCCGGCGTCTCTCTGGACTCCATCTGGTTCCGGCGTCTCTCTGGACTACATTTGGTTCTGGTGTCTGGACTATATTCGGTTCTGGTTTCTCTCTGGACTCCTTCATCTGGTTCCGGCGTCTCTCATGACTGCATCTGGTTCCGGCGTCTCTCTGGAGTCCTTCATCTGGTTCCGGCGTCTCTCTGGACTCCTTCATCTGGTTCCGGCGTCTCTCTGGACTCCTTCATCTGGTTCCGGCGTCTCTCTGGACTCCTTCATCTGGTTCTGGCGTCTCTCTGGACTCTTTCTTGTTCCGGCGTCTCTCTTAACTCCATCTGGTTCCGGCGTCTCTCTGGACTACATCTGGTTCCGGCATCTCTCTGGACTCCTATATCTGGTTTCGGCGTCTCTCTGGACTCCTATATCTGGTTCCGGCGTCTCTCTGGACTCCTATATCTGGTTCCGGCGTCTCTCTGGACTCCTTCATCTGGTTCCGGCGTCTCTCTTGAATCCTCCCTCTGGTTCCGGCGTCTCTCTGGACTCCACCTGGTTCCGGCGTCTCTCTTGACTCTTTCTGGTTCCGGCGTCTCTCTGGACTACATCTGGTTCCGGCGTCTCTCTGGACTCCTTCATCTGGTTCCGGCGTCTCTCTGGACTCCTTCATCTGGTTCCGGCGTCTCTCTGGACTCCTTCATCTGGTTCCGGCGTCTCTCTGGACTCCATCTGGTTCCGGCGTCTCTCTGGACTCCATCTGGTTCCGGCATCTCTCTGGACTCCTTCATCTGGTTCCGGCGTCTCTCTGGACTCCTTCATCTGGTTCCGGCGTCTCTCTGGACTCCTTCATCTGGTTCTGGCGTCTCTCTGGACTCCATCTGGTTCCGGCGTCTCTCTGGACTACATCTGGTTCCGGCGTCTCTCTGGACTCCATCTGGTTCCGGCGTCTCTCTGGACTCCATCTGGTTCCGGCGTCTCTCTGGACTACATTTGGTTCTGGTGTCTGGACTATATTCGGTTCTGGTTTCTCTCTGGACTCCTTCATCTGGTTCCGGCGTCTCTCTGGACTCCACCTGGTTCCGGCGTCTCTCTGGACACTTTCTGGTTCCGGCGTCTCTCTTGACTCTTTCTGGTTCCGGCGTCTCCCTGGACTAAATCTGGTTCCGGCGTCTCTCTGGAGTCCTTCATCTGGTTCCGGCGTCTCTCTGGACTCCTTCATCTGGTTCCGGCGTCTCTCTGGACTCCTTCATCTGGTTCTGGCGTCTCTCTGGACTCTTTCTTGTTCCGGCGTCTCTCTGAACTCCATCTGGTTCCGGCGTCTCTCTGGACTACATCTGGTTCCGGCATCTCTCTGGACTCCTATATCTGGTTTCGGCGTCTCTCTAGACTCCTATATCTGGTTCCGGCGTCTCTCTGGACTCCTTCATCTGGTTCCGGCGTCTCTCTTGAATCCTCCATCTGGTTCCGGCGTCTCTCTGGACTCCACCTGGTTCCGGCGTCTCTCTGGACACTTTCTGGTTCCGGCGTCTCTCTTGACTCTTTCTGGTTCCGGCGTCTCCCTGGACTAAATCTGGTTCCGGCGTCTCTCTGGACTCTTTCTGGTTCCGGCGTCTCTCTGGACTCCTTCATCTGGTTCCGGCGTCTCTCTGGACTCCTTCATCTGGTTCCGGCGTCTCTCTGGACTCCTTCATCTGGTTCCGGCGTCTCTCTGGACTCCATCTGGTTCCGGCGTCTCTCTGGACTCCATCTGGTTCCAGCGTCTCTCTGGACTACATCTGGTTCCGGCATCTCTCTGGACTCCTTCATCTTGTTCCGGCGTCTCTCTGGACTCCTTCATCTGGTTCTGGCGTCTCTCTGGACTCCATCTGGTTCCGGCGTCTCTCTGGACTACATCTGGTTCCGGCGTCTCTCTGGACTCCATCTGGTTCCGGCGTCTCTCTGGACTCCATCTGGTTCCGGCGTCTCTCTGGACTACATTTGGTTCTGGTGTCTGGACTATATTCGGTTCTGGTTTCTCTCTGGACTCCTTCATCTGGTTCCGGCGTCTCTCTGGACTCCACCTGGTTCCGGCGTCTCTCTGGACACTTTCTGGTTCCGGCGTCTCTCTTGACTCTTTCTGGTTCCGGCGTCTCCCTGGACTAAATCTGGTTCCGGCGTCTCTCTGGACTCTTTCTGGTTCCGGCGTCTCTCTGGACTACATCTGGTTCCGGCGTCTCTCTGGACTCCTTCATCTGGTTCCGGCGTCTCTCTGGACTCCTTCATCTGGTTCCGGCGTCTCTCTGGACTCCTTCATCTGGTTCCGGCGTCTCTGTGGACTCCATCTGGTTCCGGCGTCTCTCTGGACTCCATCTGGTTCCAGCGTCTCTCTGGACTACATCTGGTTCCGGCATCTCTCTGGACTCCTTCATCTGGTTCCGGCGTCTCTCTGGACTCCTTCATCTGGTTCTGGCGTCTCTCTGGACTCCATCTGGTTCCGGCGTCTCTCTGGACTACATCTGGTTCCGGCGTCTCTCTGGACTCCATCTGGTTCCGGCGTCTCTCTGGACTCCATCTGGTTCCGGCGTCTCTCTGGACTACATTTGGTTCTGGTGTCTGGACTATATTCGGTTCTGGTTTCTCTCTGGACTCCTTCATCTGGTTCCGGCGTCTCTCATGACTGCATCTGGTTCCGGCGTCTCTCTGGAGTCCTTCATCTGGTTCCGGCGTCTCTCTGGACTCCTTCATCTGGTTCTGGCGTCTCTCTGGACTCTTTCTGGTTCCGGCGTCTCTCTGAACTCCATCTGGTTCCGGCGTCTCTCTGGACTACATCTGGTTCCGGCATCTCTCTGGACTCCTATATCTGGTTTCGGCGTCTCTCTAGACTCCTATATCTGGTTCCGGCGTCTCTCTGGACTCCTTCATCTGGTTCCGGCGTCTCTCTTGAATCCTCCATCTGGTTCCGGCGTCTCTCTGGACTCCACCTGGTTCCGGCGTCTCTCTGGACACTTTCTGGTTCCGGCGTCTCTCTTGACTCTTTCTGGTTCCGGCGTCTCCCTGGACTAAATCTGGTTCCGGCGTCTCTCTGGACTCTTTCTGGTTCCGGCGTCTCTCTGGACTACATCTGGTTCCGGCGTCTCTCTGGACTCCTTCATCTGGTTCCGGCGTCTCTCAGGACTACATCTGGTTCCGGCGTCTCTCTGGACTCCTATATCTGGTTCCGGTGTCTCTCTGGACTACATCTGGTTCCGGTGTCTCTCTGGACTCCTTCATCTGGTTCCGGTGTCTCTCTGGACTCCTTCATCTGGTTCCGGTGTCTCTCTGGACTCCTTCATCTGGTTCCGGCGTCTCTCTGGACTACGTCTGGTTCCGGCGTCTCTCTGGACTCCATCTGGTTCCAGCGTCTCTCTCGACTCCTTCATCTGGTTCCGGTGTCTCTCTGAACTCCATTTGGTTCCGGCGTCTCTCTGGACTCCTATATCTGGTTCCGGCGTCTCTCTGGACTCCATCTGGTTCCGGCATCTCTCTGGAATCCATCTGGTTCCGGCGTCTCTCTGGACTCCTATATCTGGTTCCGGCGTCTCTCTGAACTCCATCTGGTTCCAGCGTCTCTCTGGACTCCTTCATCTTGTTCCGGCGTCTCTCTGGACTCCTATATCTGGTTCCGGCGTCTCTCTGGACTCCTCCATCTGGTTCCAGCGTCTCTCTGGACTCCATCTGGTTCCGGCGTCTCTCTGTAATCCATCTGGTTCCGGCGTCTTTCTGGACTCCTATATCTGGTTCCGGCGTCTCTCTGGACTCCTCCATCTGGTTCCGGCGTCTCTCTGGACTCCTTCATCTGGTTCCGGCGTCTCTCTGGACTGCATCTGGTTCCGGCGTCTCTCTGGACTCCATCTGGTTCCGGCGTCTCTCAAGACTACATTTGGTTCCGGTGTCTGGACTATATTCGGTTCTGGTTTCTCTCTGGACTCCTTCATCTGGTTCTGGCGTCTCTCTGGACTCCTTCATCTGGTTCCGGCGTCTCTCTGGACTCCTATATATGGTTCCGGCGTCTTTCTGGACTCCATCTGGTTCTGGCGTCTCTCTGGACTCCTATATATGGATCCGGCGTCTCTCTGGACTCCTTCATCTGGTTCCGCGTCTCTCTGGACTCCATCTGGTTCCGGCTTCTCTCTGGACTACATCTGGTTCCGGTGTTTCTCTGGACTCTTTCTGGTTCCGGCGTCTCTCTGGACTACATGTGGTTCCGGCGTCTCTCTGGACTCCTATATCTGGTTCCGGTGTCTCTCTGGACTACATTTGGTTCCGGCGTCTCTCTGGACTCCTATATCTCCTTCCGGCATCTCTCTGGACTCCAACTGGTTCCGGCGTCTCTCTGGACTCCTTCATCTGGTTCCGGCGTCTCTCAGGACTCCATCTGGTTCCGGCGTCTCTCTGGACTCCTTCATCTGGTTCCGGCGTCTCTCTGGACTCCATCTGGTTCCAGCGTCTCTCTGGACTCCATCTGGTTCCGGCGTCTCTCAGGACTACATTTGGTTCCGGTGTCTGGACTATATTCGGTTCTGGGTTCTCTCTGGACTCCTTCATCTGGTTCCGGCGTCTCTCTGGACTGCATCTGGTTCCGGCGTCTCTCTGGACTCCTTCATCTGGTTCTGGCGTCTCTCTGGACTCCTTCATCTGGTTCCGGCGTCTCTCTGGACTCCTATATATGGTTCCGGCGTCTCTGTGGACTCCATCTGGTTCCGGCGTCTCTCTTGACTCCATCTGGTTCCGGCGTCTCTCTGGACTACATTTGGTTCTGGTGTCTGGACTATATTCGGTTCTGGTTTCTCTCTGGACTCCTTCATCTAGTTCCGGCGTCTCTCTGGAGTCCTTCATCTGGTTCCAACGTCTCTCTGGACTCCTATATATGGTTCCGGCGTCTCTCTGGACTCCTTCATCTGGTTCCGGCGTCTCTCTGGACTCCTATATATGGTTCCGGCGTCTCTGTGGACTCCATCTGGTTCCGGCGTCTCTCTGGACTCCTTCATCTGGTTCCGCGTCTCTCTGGACTCCTATATATGGTTCCGGCGTCTCTGTGGACTCCATCTGGTTCCGGCGTCTCTCTGGACTCCTTCATCTGGTTCCGCGTCTCTTTGGACTCCATCTGGTTCCGGCGTCTCTCTGGACTACATCTGGTTCCGGTGTTTCTCTGGACTCTTTCTGGTTCCGGCGTCTCTCTGGACTCCTCCATCTGGTTCCAGCGTCTCTCTGGACTCCATCTGGTTCCGGCGTCTCTCTGTAATCCATCTGGTTCCGGCGTCTTTCTGGACTCCATCTGGTTCCGGCGTCTCTCTGGACTACATTTGGTTCCGGCGTCTCTCTGGACTCCATCTGGTTCCGGCGTCTCTCAGGACTACATTTGGTTCCGGTGTCTGGACTATATTCGGTTCTGGTTTCTCTCTGGACTCCTTCATCTGATTCCGGCGTCTCTCTGGACTCCTTCATCTGGTTCCGGCGTCTCTCTGGACTCCATCTGGTTCCGGCGTCTCTCAGGACTACATTTGGTTCCGGTGTCTGGACTATATTCGGTTCTGGTTTCTCTCTGGACTCCTTCATCTGGTTCTGGCGTCTCTCTGGACTCCTTCATCTGGTTCCGGCGTCTCTCTGGACTCCTATATATGGTTCCGGCGTCTCTGTGGACTCCATCTGGTTCCGGCGTCTCTCTGGACTCCATCTGGTTCCGGCGTCTCTCTGGACTATATTTGGTTCCGGCGTCTCTCTGGACTCCATCTGGTTCCGGCGTCTCTCTGGACTACATTTGGTTCTGGTGTCTGGACTATATTCGGTTCTGGTTTCTTTCTGGACTCCTTCATCTGGTTCCGGCGTCTCTCTGGACTCCTATATATGGTTCCGGCGACTTTCTGGACTCCATCTGGTTCTGGCGTCTCTCTGGACTCCTATATATGGATCCGGCGTCTCTGTGGACTCCATCTGGTTCCGGCGTCTCTCTGGACTCCTTCATCTGGTTCCGGCGTCTCTCTGGACTCCATCTGGTTCCGGCTTCTCTCTGGACTACATCTGGTTCCGGTGTTTCTCTGGACTCTTTCTGGTTCCGGCGTCTCTCTGGACTACATGTGGTTCCGGCGTCTCTCTGGACTCCTATATCTGGTTCCGGTGTCTCTCTGGACTACATTTGGTTCCGGCGTCTGTCTGGACTCCTATATCTCCTTCCGGCGTCTCTCTGGACTCCAACTGGTTCCGGCGTCTCTCTGGACTCCTTCATCTGGTTCCGGCGTCTCTCAGGACTCCATCTGGTTCCGGCGTCTCTCTGGACTCCTTCATCTGGTTCCGGCGTCTCTCTGGACTCCATCTGGTTCCAGCGTCTCTCTGGACTCCATCTGGTTCCGGCGTCTCTCAGGACTACATTTGGTTCCGGTGTCTGGACTATATTCGGTTCTGGTTTCTCTCTGGACTCCTTCATCTGGTTCCGGCGTCTCTCTGGACTGCATCTGGTTCCGGCGTCTCTCTGGACTCCTTCATCTGGTTCTGGCGTCTCTCTGGACTCCTATATATGGTTCCGGCGTCTCTCTGGACTCCTTCATCTGGTTCCGGCGTCTCTCTGGACTCCTATATATGGTTCCGGCGTCTCTGTGGACTCCATCTGGTTCCGGCGTCTCTCTGGACTATATGTGGTTCCGGCGTCTCTCTGGACTCCATCTGGTTCCGGCGTCTCTCTGGACTACATTTGGTTCCGGCGTCTCTCTGGACTATATGTGGTTCCGGCGTCTCTCTGGACTCCATCTGGTTCCGGCGTCTCTCTGGACTATATGTGGTTCCGGCGTCTCTCTGGACGCCATCTGGTTCCGGCGTCTCTCTGGACTACATTTGGTTCTGGTGTCTGGACTATATTCGGTTCTGGTTTCTCTCTGGACTCCTTCATCTAGTTCCGGCGTCTCTCTGGAGTCCTTCATCTGGTTCCAACGTCTCTCTGGACTCCTATATATGGTTCCGGCGTCTCTCTGGACTCCATCTGGTTCCGGCGTCTCTCTGGACTCCTTCATCTGGTTCTGGCGTCTCTCTGGACTCCTTCATCTGGTTCCGGCGTCTCTCTGGACTCCTATATATGGTTCCGGCGTCTCTCTGGACTCCTATATCTGGTTCTGGCGTCTCTCTGGACTCCTTCATCTGGTTCCGGCGTCTCTCTGGACTCCTATATATGGTTCCGGCGTCTCTCTGGACTCCTTCATCTGGTTCCGGCGTCTCTCTGGACTCCTATATATGGTTCCGGCGTCTCTGTGGACTCCATCTGGTTCCGGCGTCTCTCTGGACTCCTTCATCTGGTTCCGCGTCTCTCTGGACTCCTATATATGGTTCCGGCGTCTCTCTGGACTGCATCTGGTTCCGGCGTCTCTCTGGACTCCTTCATCTGGTTCTGGCGTCTCTCTGGACTCCTTCATCTGGTTCCGGCGTCTCTCTGGACTCCTATATATGGTTCCGGCGTCTCTCTGGACTCCTTCATCTGGTTCCGGCGTCTCTCTGGACTCCTATATATGGTTCCGGCGTCTCTGTGGACTCCATCTGGTTCCGGCGTCTCTCTGGACTCCGTCATCTGGTTCCGCGTCTCTCTGGACTCCATCTGGTTCCGGCGTCTCTCTGGACTCCAACTGGTTCCGGCGTCTCTCTGGACTCCTTCATCTGGTTCCGGCGTCTCTCAGGACTCCATCTGGTTCCAGCGTCTCTCTGGACTCCATCTGGTTCCGGCGTCTCTCTGTAATCCATCTGGTTCCGGCGTCTTTCTGGACTCCATCTGGTTCCGGCGTCTCTCTGGACTACATTTGGTTCAGGCGTCTCTCTGGACTCCATCTGGTTCCGGCGTCTCTCTGGACTACATTTGGTTCCGGTGTCTGGACTATATTCGGTTCTGGTTTCTCTCTGGACTCCTTCATCTGGTTCCGGCGTCTCTCTGGACTGCATCTGGTTCCGGCGTCTCTCTGGACTCCTATATCTGGTTCCGGTGTCTCTCTGGACTCCTATATCTGGTTCCGGTGTCTCTCTGGAATGCATCTGGTTCCGACATCTCTCTGGACTCCTTCATCTGGTTCCGGCATCTCTCTGGACTCCTATATCTGGTTCCGGTGTCTCTCTGGACTACATTTGGTTCCGGCGTCTCTCTGGACTCCTATATCTGGTTCCGGCGTCTCTCTGGACTCCTATATCTGGTTCCGGTGTCTCTCTGGACTACATTTGGTTCCGGCGTCTCTCTGGACTCCTATATCTGGTTCCAGCGTCTCTCTGGACTCCTTCATCTGGTTCCGGCGTCTCTCTGTAATCCATCTGGTTCCGGCGTCTTTCTGGACTCCATCATCTGGTTCCGGCGTCTCTCTGGACTCCTTCATCTGGTTCCGGCGTCTCTCTGGACTCCTATATATGGTTCCGGCGTCTCTGTGGACTCCATCTGGTTCCGGCGTCTATCTGGACTCCATCTGGTTCCGGCGTCTCTCTGGACTACATTTGGTTCTGGTGTCTGGACTATGTTCGGTTCTGGTTTCTCTCTGGACTCCTTCATCTGGTTCCGGCGTCTCTCTGGAGTCCTTCATCTGGTTCCAGCGTCTCTCTGGACTCCATCTGGTTCCGGCGTCTCTCTGGACTCCATCTGGATCCGGCGTCTCTGTGGACTCCATCTGGTTCCGGCGTCTCTCTGGACTCCTCCATCTTGTTCCGGCGTCTCTCTGTAATCCATCTGGTTCCGGCGTCTCTCTGGACTCCTTCACCTGGTTCTGGCGTCTCTCTGGACTGCATCTGGTTCCGGCGTCTCTCTGGACTCCTATATATGGTTCCGGCGTCTCTCTGGACTCCTTCATCTGGTTCCGGCGTCTCTCTGGACTCCTTCATCTGGTTCTGGCGTCTCTCTGGACTCTTTCTGGTTACGGCGTCTCTCTGAACTCCATCTGGTTCCGGCGTCTCTCTGGACTCCATCTGGTTCCAGCGTCTCTCTGGACTCCATCTGGTTCGGGCGTCTCTATGTAATCCATCTGGTTCCGGCGTCTTTCTGGACTCCATCTGGTTCCGGTGTCTCTCTGGACTGCATCTGGTTCCGGCGTCTCTCTGGACTCCTTCATCTGGTTCCGGCGTCTCTCTGGACTGCATCTGGTTCCGGCGTCTCTCTGGACTCCTTCATCTGGTTCCGGCATCTCTCTGGACTCCTATATCTGGTTACGGCGTCTCTCTGAACTCCATCTGGTTCCAGCGTCTCTCTGGACTCCTTCATCCGGTTCCGGCGTCTCTCAGGACTCCATCTGGTTCCGGCGTCTCTCTGGACTCCATCTGGTTCCGGCGTCTCTCTGGACTCCTTCATCTGGTTCCGGCGTCTCTCTGGACTCCTATATCTCGTTCCGGCGTCTCTCTGGATTCCATCTGGTTCCGGCGTCTCTCTGGACTCCTTCATCTGGTTCCGGCGTCTCTCTGGACTCCTCCATCTGCTTCCAGTGTCTCTCTGGACTCCATCTCGTTCCGGCGTCTCTCTGTAATCGATCTGGTTCCGGCGTCTTTCTGGACTCCATCTGGTTCCGGCGTCTCTCTGGACTCCTTCATCTGGTTCCGGCGTCTCTCTGGACTCCATCTGGTTCCGGCGTCTCTCTGGACTCCTATATATGGTTCCGGCGTCTCATTGGACTCCATCTGGTTCCGGCGTCTCTCTGGACTCCATCTGGTTCCGGCGTCTCTCTGGACTCCATCTGGTTCCGGCGTCTCTCTGGACTCCATCTGGTTCCGGCGTCTCTCTGGACTATATTTGGTTCCGGCGTCTCTCTGGACTCCATCTGGTTCCGGCGTCTCTCTGGACTCCATCTGGTTCCGGCGTCTCTCTGGACTCCATCTGGTTCCGGCGTCTCTCTGGACTATATTTGGTTCTGGTTTCTCTCTGGACTCCTTCATCTGGTTCCGGCGTCTCTCTGGAGTCCTTCATCTGGTTCCAGCGTCTCTCTGGACTCCTATATATGGTTCCGGCGTCTCTCTGGACTCCTTCATCTGGTTCCGCGTCTCTCTGGACTCCTATATATGGTTCCGGCGTCTCTCTGGACTCCTTCATCTGGTTCCGGCGTCTCTCTGGACTACATTTGGTTCTGGTGTCTGGACTATATTCGGTTCTGGTTTCTCTCTGGACTCCTTCATCTAGTTCCGGCGTCTCTCTGGAGTCCTTCATCTGGTTCCAACGTCTCTCTGGACTCCTATATATGGTTCCGGCGTCTCTCTGGACTCCATCTGGTTCCGGCGTCTCTCTGGACTCCTTCATCTGGTTCTGGCGTCTCTCTGGACTCCTTCATCTGGTTCCGGCGTCTCTCTGGACTCCTATATATGGTTCCGGCGTCCCTCTGGACTCCTATATCTGGTTCTGGCGTCTCTCTGGACTCCTTCATCTGGTTCCGGCGTCTCTCTGGACTCCTATATATGGTTCCGGCGTCTCTCTGGACTCCTTCATCTGGTTCCGGCGTCTCTCTGGACTCCTATATATGGTTCCGGCGTCTCTGTGGACTCCATCTGGTTCCGGCGTCTATCTGGACTCCATCTGGTTCCGGCGTCTCTCTGGACTACATTTGGTTCTGGTGTCTGGACTATGTTCGGTTCTGGTTTCTCTCTGGACTCCTTCATCTGGTTCCGGCGTCTCTCTGGAGTCCTTCATCTGGTTCCAGCGTCTCTCTGGACTCCATCTGGTTCCGGCGTCTCTCTGGACTCCATCTGGTTCCGGCGTCTCTCTGGACTCCATCTGGATCCGGCGTCTCTGTGGACTCCATCTGGTTCCGGCGTCTCTCTGGACTCCTCCATCTTGTTCCGGCGTCTCTCTGTAATCCATCTGGTTCCGGCGTCTCTCTGGACTCCTTCACCTGGTTCTGGCGTCTCTCTGGACTGCATCTGGTTCCGGCGTCTCTCTGGACTCCTATATATGGTTCCGGCGTCTCTCTGGACTCCTTCATCTGGTTCCGGCGTCTCTCTGGACTCCTTCATCTGGTTCTGGCGTCTCTCTGGACTCTTTCTGGTTACGGCGTCTCTCTGAACTCCATCTGGTTCCGGCGTCTCTCTGGACTCCATCTGGTTCCAGCGTCTCTCTGGACTCCATCTGGTTCGGGCGTCTCTATGTAATCCATCTGGTTCCGGCGTCTTTCTGGACTCCATCTGGTTCCGGTGTCTCTCTGGACTGCATCTGGTTCCGGCGTCTCTCTGGACTCCTTCATCTGGTTCCGGCGTCTCTCTGGACTGCATCTGGTTCCGGCGTCTCTCTGGACTCCTTCATCTGGTTCCGGCATCTCTCTGGACTCCTATATCTGGTTACGGCGTCTCTCTGAACTCCATCTGGTTCCAGCGTCTCTCTGGACTCCTTCATCCGGTTCCGGCGTCTCTCAGGACTCCATCTGGTTCCGGCGTCTCTCTGGACTCCTTCATCTGGTTCCGGCGTCTCTCTGGACTCCTATATCTCGTTCCGGCGTCTCTCTGGATTCCATCTGGTTCCGGCGTCTCTCTGGACTCCTTCATCTGGTTCCGGCGTCTCTCTGGACTCCTCCATCTGCTTCCAGTGTCTCTCTGGACTCCATCTGGTTCCGGCGTCTCTCTGTAATCGATCTGGTTCCGGCGTCTTTCTGGACTCCATCTGGTTCCGGCGTCTCTCTGGACTCCTTCATCTGGTTCCGGCGTCTCTCTGGACTCCATCTGGTTCCGGCGTCTCTCTGGACTCCTATATATGGTTCCGGCGTCTCATTGGACTCCATCTGGTTCCGGCGTCTCTCTGGACTCCATCTGGTTCCGGCGTCTCTCTGGACTCCATCTGGTTCCGGCGTCTCTCTGGACTCCATCTGGTTCCGGCGTCTCTCTGGACTATATTTGGTTCCGGCGTCTCTCTGGACTCCATCTGGTTCCGGCGTCTCTCTGGACTCCATCTGGTTCCGGCGTCTCTCTGGACTCCATCTGGTTCCGGCGTCTCTCTGGACTATATTTGGTTCTGGTTTCTCTCTGGACTCCTTCATCTGGTTCCGGCGTCTCTCTGGAGTCCTTCATCTGGTTCCAGCGTCTCTCTGGACTCCTATATATGGTTCCGGCGTCTCTCTGGACTCCTTCATCTGGTTCCGCGTCTCTCTGGACTCCTATATATGGTTCCGGCGTCTCTCTGGACTCCTTCATCTGGTTCCGGCGTCTCTCTGGACTACATTTGGTTCTGGTGTCTGGACTATATTCGGTTCTGGTTTCTCTCTGGACTCCTTCATCTAGTTCCGGCGTCTCTCTGGAGTCCTTCATCTGGTTCCAACGTCTCTCTGGACTCCTATATATGGTTCCGGCGTCTCTCTGGACTCCATCTGGTTCCGGCGTCTCTCTGGACTCCTTCATCTGGTTCTGGCGTCTCTCTGGACTCCTTCATCTGGTTCCGGCGTCTCTCTGGACTCCTATATATGGTTCCGGCGTCCCTCTGGACTCCTATATCTGGTTCTGGCGTCTCTCTGGACTCCTTCATCTGGTTCCGGCGTCTCTCTGGACTCCTATATATGGTTCCGGCGTCTCTCTGGACTCCTTCATCTGGTTCCGGCGTCTCTCTGGACTCCTATATATGGTTCCGGCGTCTCTGTGGACTCCATCTGGTTCCGGCGTCTCTCTGGACTCCTTCATCTGGTTCCGCGTCTCTCTGGACTCCTATATATGGTTCCGGCGTCTCTCTGGACTGCATCTGGTTCCGGCGTCTCTCTGGACTCCTTCATCTGGTTCTGGCGTCTCTCTGGACTCCTTCATCTGGTTCCGGCGTCTCTCTGGACTCCTATATATGGTTCCGGCGTCTCTCTGGACTCCTTCATCTGGTTCCGGCGTCTCTCTGGACTCCTATATATGGTTCCGGCGTCTCTGTGGACTCCATCTGGTTCCGGCGTCTCTCTGGACTCCGTCATCTGGTTCCGCGTCTCTCTGGACTCCATCTGGTTCCGGCGTCTCTCTGGACTACATCTGGTTCCGGTGTTTCTCTGGACTCTTTCTGGTTCCGGCGTCTCTCTGGACTACATGTGGTTCCGGCGTCTCTCTGGACTCCTATATCTGGTTCCGGTGTCTCTCTGGACTACGTTTGGTTCCGGTGTCTCTCTGGACTACATTTGGTTCCGGCGTCTCTCTGGACTCCTATATCTCGTTCCGGCGTCTCTCTGGACTCCAACTGGTTCCGGCGTCTCTCTGGACTCCTTCATCTGGTTCCGGCGTCTCTCAGGACTCCATCTGGTTCCGGCGTCTCTCTGGACTCTTTCATCTGGTTCCGGCGTCTCTCTGGACTCCATCTGGTTCCAGCGTCTCTCTGGACTCCATCTGGTTCCGGCGTCTCTCTGTAATCCATCTGGTTCCGGCGTCTTTCTGGACTCCATCTGGTTCCGGCGTCTCTCTGGACTACATTTGGTTCAGGCGTCTCTCTGGACTCCATCTGGTTCCGGCGTCTCTCTGGACTACATTTGGTTCCGGTGTCTGGACTATATTCGGTTCTGGTTTCTCTCTGGACTCCTTCATCTGGTTCCGGCGTCTCTCTGGACTGCATCTGGTTCCGACATCTCTCTGGACTCCTTCATCTGGTTCCGGCATCTCTCTGGACTCCTATATCTGGTTCCGGTGTCTCTCTGGACTACATTTGGTTCCGGCGTCTCTCTGGACTCCTATATCTGGTTCCAGCGTCTCTCTGGACTCCTTCATCTGGTTCCGGCGTCTCTCTGTAATCCATCTGGTTCCGGCGTCTTTCTGGACTCCATCATCTGGTTCCGGCGTCTCTCTGGACTCCTTCATCTGGTTCCGGCGTCTCTCTGGACTCCTATATATGGTTCCGGCGTCTCTGTGGACTCCATCTGGTTCCGGCGTCTATCTGGACTCCATCTGGTTCCGGCGTCTCTCTGGACTCCTATATATGGTTCCGGCGTCTCTGTGGACTCCATCTGGTTCCGGCGTCTATCTGGACTCCATCTGGTTCCGGCGTCTCTCTGGACTACATTTGGTTCTGGTGTCTGGACTATGTTCGGTTCTGGTTTCTCTCTGGACTCCTTCATCTGGTTCCGGCGTCTCTCTGGAGTCCTTCATCTGGTTCCAGCGTCTCTCTGGACTCCATCTGGTTCCGGCGTCTCTATGTAATCCATCTGGTTCCGGCGTCTTTCTGGACTCCATCTGGTTCCGGTGTCTCTCTGGACTCCTATATATGGTTCCGGCGTCTCTCTGGACTCCTATATATGGATCCGGCGTCTCTCTGGACTCCATCTGGTTCCGGCGTCTCTCTGGACTCCATCTGGATCCGGCGTCTCTGTGGACTCCATCTGGTTCCGGCGTCTCTCTGGACTCCTCCATCTTGTTCCGGCGTCTCTCTGTAATCCATCTGGTTCCGGCGTCTCTCTGGACTCCTTCATCTGGTTCCGGCGTCTCTCTGGGCTGCATCTGGTTCCGGCGTCTCTCTGGACTCCTATATATGGTTCCGGCGTCTCTCTGGACTCCTTCATCTGGTTCCGGCGTCTCTCTGGACTCTTTCTGGTTACGGCGTCTCTCTGAACTCCATCTGGTTCCGGCGTCTCTCTGGACTCCATCTGGTTCCAGCGTCTCTCTGGACTCCATCTGGTTCGGGCGTCTCTATGTAATCCATCTGGTTCCGGCGTCTTTCTGGACTGCATCTGGTTCCGGCGTCTCTCTGGACTCCTTCATCTGGTTCCGGCATCTCTCTGGACTCCTATATCTGGTTCCGGCGTCTCTCTGAACTCCATCTGGTTCCAGCGTCTCTCTGGACTCCTTCATCCGGTTCCGGCGTCTCTCAGGACTCCATCTGGTTCCGGCGTCTCTCTGGACTCCATCTGGTTCCGGCGTCTCTCTGGACTCCTTCATCTGGTTCCGGCGTCTCTCTGGACTCCTATATCTCGTTCCGGCGTCTCTCTGGATTCCATCTGGTTCCGGCGTCTCTCTGGACTCCTTCATCTGGTTCCGGCGTCTCTCTGGACTCCTATATATGGTTCCGGCGTCTCTGTGGACTCCATCTGGTTCCGGCGTCTCTCTGGACTCCTCCATCTGCTTCCAGTGTCTCTCTGGACTCCATCTGGTTCCGGCGTCTCTCTGTAATCCATCTGGTTCCGGCGTCTTTCTGGACTCCATCTGGTTCCGGCGTCTCTCTGGACTCCTTCATCTGGTTCCGGCGTCTCTCTGGACTCCATCTGGTTCCGGCGTCTCTCTGGACTCCTATATATGGTTCCGGCGTCTCATTGGACTCCATCTGGTTCCGGCGTCTCTCTGGACTCCATCTGGTTCCGGCGTCTCTCTGGACTCCATCTGGTTCCGGCGTCTCTCTGGACTATATTTGGTTCCGGCGTCTCTCTGGACTCCATCTGGTTCCGGCGTCTCTCTGGACTCCATCTGGTTCCGGCGTCTCTCTGGACTCCATCTGGTTCCGGCGTCTCTCTGGACTATATTTGGTTCTGGTTTCTCTCTGGACTCCTTCATCTGGTTCCGGCGTCTCTCTGGAGTCCTTCATCTGGTTCCAGCGTCTCTCTGGACTCCTATATATGGTTCCGGCGTCTCTCTGGACTCCTTCATCTGGTTCCGCGTCTCTCTGGACTCTTATATATGGTTCCGGCGTCTCTCTGGACTCCATCTGGTTCCAGCGTCTCTCTGGACTCCATCTGGTTCGGGCGTCTCTATGTAATCCATCTGGTTCCGGCGTCTTTCTGGACTCCATCTGGTTCCGGTGTCTCTCTGGACTGCATCTGGTTCCGGCGTCTCTCTGGACTCCTTCATCTGGTTCCGGCGTCTCTCTGGACTGCATCTGGTTCCGGCGTCTCTCTGGACTCCTTCATCTGGTTCCGGCATCTCTCTGGACTCCTATATCTGGTTCCGGCGTCTCTCTGAACTCCATCTGGTTCCAGCGTCTCTCTGGACTCCTTCATCCGGTTCCGGCGTCTCTCAGGACTCCATCTGGTTCCGGCGTCTCTCTGGACTCCATCTGGTTCCGGCGTCTCTCTGGACTCCTTCATCTGGTTCCGGCGTCTCTCTGGACTCCTATATCTCGTTCCGGCGTCTCTCTGGATTCCATCTGGTTCCGGCGTCTCTCTGGACTCCTTCATCTGGTTCCGGCGTCTCTCTGGACTCCTATATATGGTTCCGGCGTCTCTGTGGACTCCATCTGGTTCCGGCGTCTCTCTGGACTCCTCCATCTGCTTCCAGTGTCTCTCTGGACTCCATCTGGTTCCGGCGTCTCTCTGTAATCCATCTGGTTCCGGCGTCTTTCTGGACTCCATCTGGTTCCGGCGTCTCTCTGGACTCCTTCATCTGGTTCCGGCGTCTCTCTGGACTCCATCTGGTTCCGGCGTCTCTCTGGACTCCTATATATGGTTCCGGCGTCTCATTGGACTCCATCTGGTTCCGGCGTCTCTCTGGACTCCATCTGGTTCCGGCGTCTCTCTGGACTCCATCTGGTTCCGGCGTCTCTCTGGACTATATTTGGTTCCGGCGTCTCTCTGGACTCCATCTGGTTCCGGCGTCTCTCTGGACTCCATCTGGTTCCGGCGTCTCTCTGGACTCCATCTGGTTCCGGCGTCTCTCTGGACTATATTTGGTTCTGGTTTCTCTCTGGACTCCTTCATCTGGTTCCGGCGTCTCTCTGGAGTCCTTCATCTGGTTCCAGCGTCTCTCTGGACTCCTATATATGGTTCCGGCGTCTCTCTGGACTCCTTCATCTGGTTCCGCGTCTCTCTGGACTCCTATATATGGTTCCGGCGTCTCTCTGGACTCCTTCATCTGGTTCTGGCGTCTCTCTGGACTCCTATATATGGATCCGGCGTCTCTCTGGACTCCTATATATGGTTCCGGCGTCTCTCTGGACTCCTTCATCTGGTTCTGGCGTCTCTCTGGACTCCTATGTATGGATCCGGCGTCTCTCTGGACTCCTATATATGGTTCCGGCGTCTCTGTGGAATCCATCTGGTTCCGGCGTCTCTCTGGACTCCATCTGGTTCCGGCGTCTCTCTGGACTACATTTGGTTCCGGCGTCTTTCTGGACTCCATCTGGTTCCGGCGTCTCTCTGGACTACATTTGGTTCTGGTGTCTGGACTATATTCGGTTCTGGTTTCTCTCTGGACTCCTTCATCTGGTTCCGCCGTCTCTCTGGAGTCCTTCATCTGGTTCCAGCGTCTCTCTGGACTCCTATATATGGATCCGGCGTCTCTCTGGACTCCTTCATCTGGTTCCGGCGTCTCTCTGGACTCCTATATATGGTTTCGGCGTCTCTCTGGACTCCTTCATCTGGTTCCGCGTCTCTCTGGACTCCATCTGGTTCCGGCGTCTCTCTGGACTACATCTGGTTCCGGTGTCTCTCTGGACTCTTTCTGGTTCCGGCGTCTCTCTGGACTACATGTGGTTCCGGCGTGTCTCTTGACTCCTTCATCTGGTTCCGGCATCTCTCTGGACTACATTTGGTTCCGGCGTCTCTCTGGACTCCTATATCTGGTTCCGGTGTCTCTCTGGACTACATTTGGTTCCGGCGTCTCTCTGGACTACATTTGGTTCCGGTGTCTCTCTGGACTACATTTGGTTCCGGCGTCTCTCTGGACTCCTATATCTGGTTCCGGCGTCTCTCTGGACTCCTATATCTGGTTCCGGCGTCTCTCTTGACTCCATCTGGTTCCGGCGTCTCTCTGGACTCCTATATCTCGTTCCGGCGTCTCTCTGGACTCCAACTGGTTCCGGCGTCTCTCTGGACTCCTTCATCTGGTTCCGGCGTCTCTTTGGACTCCTTCATCTGGTTCCGGCGTCTCTCTGGACTCCATCTGGTTCCAGCGTCTCTCTGGACTCCATCTGGTTCCGGCGTCTCTCTGTAATCCATCTGGTTCCGGCGTCTTTCTGGACTCCATCTGGTTCCGGCGTCTCTCTGGACTACATTTGGTTCCGGCGTCTCTCTGGACTCCATCTGGT
This sequence comes from Telmatherina bonti, assembly GCF_933228915.1. Lineage (NCBI taxonomy): Eukaryota > Metazoa > Chordata > Actinopteri > Atheriniformes > Telmatherinidae > Telmatherina > Telmatherina bonti. Next base: position 1,225,044 of record NC_136614.1, read on the forward strand.
TCCAGCGTCTCTCTGGACTCCGTCTGGTTCCAGCATTTCTCCGGACTTTGTCTGGTGCCGTTCTCTCTGGACTCCACCTGGTTCCGGCGTCTCTCTGGACTCCTTCATCTGGTTCTGGCGTCTCTCTGGACTCCTATATATGGTTCCGGCGTCTCTCTGGACTCCTATATCTGGTTCCGGCGTCTCTCTTGACTCCTCAAACTGGTTCCGGCGTCTCTCTGGACTCCATCTGGTTCTGGCGTCTCTCTGGACTACTTCATCTGGTTCCGGCGTCTCTCTGGACTCCATCTGGTTCCGGCGTCTCTCTGGACTCCCATCTGGTTCCGGCGTCTCTCTGAACTCCATCTGGTTCCGGCGTCTCTCTGGACTCCTTCATCTGGTTCCGGCGTCTCTCTGGACTCCATCTGGTTCCGGCGTCTCTCAGGACTCCTTCCGGTTCCGGCGTCTCTCTGGACTCCGTCCGGTTCCGGCGTCTCTCTGGACTCCTTGATCCGGTTCCGGCGTCTCTCTGGACTCCATCTGGTTCCGGCGTCTCTCTGGACTCTTTCTGGTTCCGGCCTCTCTCTGGACTACATTTGGTTCCGGCGTCTCTCTGGACTCCATCTGGTTCCGGCGTCTCTCTGGACTCCTTCCGGTTCCGGCGTCTCTCTGGACTCCGTCCGGTTCCGGCGTCTCTCTGTACACCATCTGGTTCCGGCATTTCTCTGGACTCCGTCCGGTGCCGGTCTCTCTGGACTCCTTCTGGTTCCGGCGTCTCTCTGGACTCCTATATCTGGTTCCGGCGTCTCTCTGGACTACTATATCTGGTTCCGGCGTCTCTCTGGACTCCTATATCTGGTTCCGGCGTCTCTCTGGAATCCTCCGTCTGGTTCCGGCGTCTCTCTGGACTCCTATATCTGGTTCCGGCGTCTCTCTGGACTCCTATATCTGGTTCCGGCGTCTCTCTGGACTACTATATCTGGTTCCGGCGTCTCTCTGGACTCCTATATCTGGTTCCGGCGTCTCTCTGGACTCCTATATCTGGTTCCGGCGTCTCTCTGGACTCTTTCTGGTTCCGGCGTCTCTCTGAACTCCACCTGGTTCCGGCTTCTCTCTGGACTCCATCTGGTTCCGGCATCTCTCTGGACTCCATCTGGTTCCGGCGTCTCTCTGAACTACATCTGGTTCCGGCGTCTCTCTGAACTCCATCTGGTTCCGGCGTCTCTCTGGACTCTTTCTGGTTCCGGCGTCTCTCTGAACTCCACCTGGTTCCGGCGTCTCTCTGGACTCCATCTGGTTCCGGCGTCTCTCTGGACTCCATCTGGTTCCGGCGTCTCTCTGAACTCCATCTGGTTCCGGCGTCTCTCTGGACTCTTTCTGGTTCCGGCCTCTCTCTGGACTACATTTGGTTCCGGCGTCTCTCTGGACTCCATCTGGTTCCGGCGTCTCTCTGGACTCCTTCCGGTTCCGGCGTCTCTCTGGACTCCGTCCGGTTCCGGCGTCTCTCTGGACTCCATCTGGTTCCGGCATTTCTCTGGACTCCGTCTGGTGCCGGTCTCTCTGGACTCCTTCTGGTTCCGGCGTCTCTCTGGACTCCTATATCTGGTTCCGGCGTCTCTCTGGACTACTATATCTGGTTCCGGCGTCTCTCTGGACTACTATATCTGGTTCCGGCGTCTCTCTGGACTCCTATATCTGGTTCGGGCGTCTCTCTGGACTCCTATATCTGGTTCCGGCGTCTCTCAGGACTCTTTCTGGTTCCGGCGTCTCTCTGAACTCCACCTGGTTCCGGCGTCTCTCTGGACTCCACCTGGTTCCGGCGTCTCTCTGAACTACACCTGGTTCCGGTGTCTCTCTGGACTACATCTGGTTCCGGCGTCTCTCTGAACTACATCTGGTTCCGGCGTCTCTCTGGACTCCTTCATCTGGTTACGGCGTCTCTCAGGACTCCATCTGGTTCCGGCGTCTCTCTGGACTCCATCTGGTTCCGGCCTCTCTCTGAACTACATCTGGTTCCGGCGTCTCTCTGGACTCCTTCATCTGGTTACGGCGTCTCTCTGGACTCCTATATCTGGTTCCGGCGTCTCTCATGACTACTATATCTGGTTCCGGAGTCTCTCTGGACTCCTATATCATGTTCCGGCGTCTCTCTGGACTCCTATATATGGTTCCGGCGTCTCTCTGGACTCCTATATCTGGTTCCGGCGTCTCTCTGAACTCCCATCTGGTTAAGGCGTCTCTCTGAACTCCATCTGGTTCCGGCGTCTCTCTGGACTCCTTCATCTGGTTCCGGCGTCTCTCTGGACTCCATCTGGTTCCGGCGTCTCTCTGGACTCCTATATCTGGTTCCGGCGTCTCTCTGAACTCCCATCTGGTTAAGGCGTCTCTCTGAACTCCATCTGGTTCCGGCGTCTCTCTGGACTCCTTCATCTGGTTCCGGCGTCTCTCTGGACTCCATCTGGTTCCGGCGTCTCTCTGGACTACATTTGGTTCTGGTGTCTGGACTATATTCGGTTCTGGTTTCTCTCTAGACTCCTTCATCTGGTTCCGCCGTCTCTCTGGAGTCCTTCATCTGGTTCCAGCGTCTCTCTGGACTCCTATATATGGATCCGGCGTCTCTCTGGACTCCTTCATCTGGTTCCGGCGTCTCTCTGGACTCCTATATATGGTTTCGGCGTCTCTCTGGACTCCTTCATCTGGTTCTGGCGTCTCTCTGGACTCCTATATATGGATCCGGCGTCTCTGTGGACTCCATCTGGTTCCGGCGTCTCTCTGGACTCCTTCATCTGGTTCAGCGTCTCTCTGGACTCCATCTGGTTCCGGCGTCTCTCTGGACTACATCTGGTTCCGGTGTCTCTCTGGACTCTTTCTGGTTCCGGCGTCTCTCTGGACTACATGTGGTTCCGGCGTGTCTCTTGACTCCTTCATCTGGTTCCGGCATCTCTCTGGACTACATTTGGTTCCGGCGTCTCTCTGGACTCCTATATCTGGTTCCGGTGTCTCTCTGGACTACATTTCGTTCCGGCGTCTCTCTGGACTACATTTGGTTCCGGTGTCTCTCTGGACTACATTTGGTTCCGGCGTCTCTCTGGACTCCTATATCTGGTTCCGGCGTCTCTCTGGACTCCTATATCTGGTTCCGGCGTCTCTCTGGACTCCATCTGGTTCCGGCGTCTCTCTGGACTCCTATATCTCGTTCCGGCGTCTCTCTGGACTCCAACTGGTTCCGGCGTCTCTCTGGACTCCTTCATCTGGTTCCGGCGTCTCTTTGGACTCCTTCATCTGGTTCCGGCGTCTCTCTGGACTCCATCTGGTTCCAGCGTCTCTCTGGACTCCATCTGGTTCCGGCGTCTCTCTGTAATCCATCTGGTTCCGGCGTCTTTCTGGACTCCATCTGGTTCCGGCGTCTCTCTGGACTACATTTGGTTCCGGCGTCTCTCTGGACTCCATCTGGTTCCAGCGTCTCTCTGGACTCCGTCTGGTTCCAGCATTTCTCCGGACTTCGTCTGGTGCCGTTCTCTCTGGACTCCTTCTGGTTCCGGCGTCTCTCTGGACTCCTTCATCTGGTTCTGGCGTCTCTCTGGACTCCTATATATGGTTCCGGCGTCTCTCTGGACTCCTATATCTGGTTCCGGCGTCTCTCTTGACTCCTCAAACTGGTTCCGGCGTCTCTCTGAACTCCCATCTGGTTCCGGCGTCTCTCTGGACTACTTCATCTGGTTCCGGCCTCTCTCTGGACTCCATCTGGTTCCGCCGTCTCTCTGGACTCCTTCATCTGGTTCCGGCGTCTCTCTGGACTCCATCTGGTTCCGGCGTCTCTCTGGACTCCTTCCGGTTCCGGCGTCTCTCTGGACTCCGTCCGGTTCCGGCGTCTCTCTGGACTCCTTGATCCGGTTCCGGCATCTCTCTGGACTCCATCTGGTTCCGGCGTCTCTCTGGACTCTTTCTGGTTCCGGCCTCTCTCTGGACTACATTTGGTTCCGGCGTCTCTCTGGACTCCATCTGGTTCCGGCGTCTCTCTGGACTCCTTCCGGTTCCGGCGTCTCTCTGGACTCCGTCCGGTTCCGGCGTCTCTCTGGACTCCTATATCTGGTTCCGGCGTCTCTCTGGACTACTATATCTGGTTCCGGCGTCTCTCTGGACTCCTATATCTGGTTCCGGCGTCTCTCTGGACTACTATATCTGGTTCCGGCGTCTCTCTGGACTCCTATATCTGGTTCCGGCGTCTCTCTGGACTCCTATATCTGGTTCCGGCGTCTCTCTGGACTCTTTCTGGTTCCGGCGTCTCTCTGAACTCCACCTGGTTCCGGCGTCTCTCTGGACTCCATCTGGTTCCGGCGTCTCTCTGGACTCCATCTGGTTCCGGCGTCTCTCTGAACTACATCTGGTTCCGGCGTCTCTCTGAACTCCATCTGGTTCCGGCGTCTCTCTGGACTCTTTCTGGTTCCGGCGTCTCTCTGAACTCCACCTGGTTCCGGCGTCTCTCTGGACTCCATCTGGTTCCGGCGTCTCTCTGGACTCCATCTGGTTCCGGCGTCTCTCTGAACTCCATCTGGTTCCGGCGTCTCTCTGGACTCTTTCTGGTTCCGGCCTCTCTCTGGACTACATTTGGTTCCGGCGTCTCTCTGGACTCCATCTGGTTCCGGCGTCTCTCTGGACTCCTTCCGGTTCCGGCGTCTCTCTGGACTCCATCTGGTTCCGGCATTTCTCTGGACTCCGTCTGGTTCTGGCGTCTCTCTGGACTCCTTCCGGTTCCGGCGTCTCTCTGGACTCCATCTGGTTCCGGCGTCTCTCTGGACTCCATCTGGTTCTGGCGTCTCTCTGGACTCCTTCTGGTTCCGGCGTCTCTCTGGACTCCTATATCTGGTTCTGGCGTCTCTCTGGACTACTATATCTGGTTCCGGCGTCTCTCTGGACTACTATATCTGGTTCCGGCGTCTCTCTGGACTCCTATATCTGGTTCCGGCGTCTCTCTGGACTCCTATATCTGGTTCCGGCGTCTCTCAGGACTCTTTCTGGTTCCGGCGTCTCTCTGAACTCCACCTGGTTCCGGCGTCTCTCTGGACTCCACCTGGTTCCGGCGTCTCTCTGAACTACACCTGGTTCCGGTGTCTCTCTGGACTACATCTGGTTCCGGCGTCTCTCTGAACTACATCTGGTTCCGGCGTCTCTCTGGACTCCTTCATCTGGTTACGGCGTCTCTCAGGGCTCCATCTGGTTCCGGCGTCTCTCTGGACTCCATCTGGTTCCGGCCTCTCTCTGAACTACATCTGGTTCCGGCGTCTCTCTGGACTCCTTCATCTGGTTCCGGCATCTCTTTGGACTCCATCTGGTTCCGGCGTCTCTCATGACTACTATATCTGGTTGCGGCGTTTCTCTGGACTCCTATATCTGGTTCCGGCATCTCTTTGGACTCCATCTGGTTCCGGCGTCTCTCTGGACTCCTTCTGGTTCCGGCGTCTCTCTGGACTCCTTCATCTGGTTCTGGCGTCTCTCTGGACTCCTATATATGGTTCCGGCGTCTCTCTGGACTCCTATATCTGGTTCCGGCGTCTCTCTGAACTCCTTCATCTGGTTCCGGCGTCTCTCTGGACTCCATCTGGTTCCGGTGTCTCTCTGGACTGCATTTGGTTCCGGCGTCTCTCTGGACTCCTTCTGGTTCCGGCGTCTCTCTGGACTCCTTCATCTGGTTCTGGCGTCTCTCTGGACTCCTATATATGGTTCCGGCGTCTCTCTGGACTCCTATATCTGGTTCCGGCGTCTCTCTGAACTCCTTCATCTGGTTCCGGCGTCTCTCTGGACTCCATCTGGTTCCGGTGTCTCTCTGGACTGCATTTGGTTCCGGCGTCTCTCTGGACTCCTTGATCCGGTTCCGGCGTCTCTCTGGACTCCGTCTGGTTCCGGCGTCTCTCTGGACTCTTTCTGGTTCCGGCCTCTCTCTGGACTACATTTGGTTCCGGCGTCTCTCTGGACTCCATCTGGTTCCGGCGTCTCTCTGGACTCCTTCCGGTACCGGCGTCTCTCTGGACTCCGTCCGGTTCCGGCGTCTCTCTGGACTCCTTGATCCGGTTCCGGCGTCTCTCTGGACTCCATCTGGTTCCGGCGTCTCTCTGGACTCCTTCCGGTTCCGGCGTCTCTCTGGACTCCGTCCGGTTCCGGCGTCTCTCTGTACTCCGTCTGGTGCCGGTCTCTCTGGACTCCTTCTGGTTCCGGCGTCTCTCTGGACTCCTATATCTGGTTCCGGCGTCTCTCTGGACTCCTATATCTGGTTCCGGCGTCTCTCTGGACTCCTATATCTGGTTCCGGCGTCTCTCTGGACTCCTATATCTGGTTCCGGCGTCTCTCTGGACTCCTATATCTGGTTCCGGCGTCTCTCTGGACTCTTTCTGGTTCCGGCGTCTCTCTGGACTCCATCTGGTTCCGGCGTCTCTCTGAACTCCCATCTGGTTCCGGCGTCTCTCTGAACTACATCTGGTTCCGGCGTCTCTCTGGACTCTTTCTGGTTCCGGCCTCTCTCTGGACTACATTTGGTTCCGGCGTCTCTCTGGACTCCATCTGGTTCCGGCGTCTCTCTGGACTCCTTCCGGTTCCGGCGTCTCTCTGGACTCCATCTGGTTCCGGCATTTCTCTGGACTCCGTCTGGTGCCCGTCTCTCTGGACTCCTTCTGGTTCCGGCGTCTCTCTGGACTCCTATATCTGGTTCTGGCGTCTCTCTGGACTACTATATCTGGTTCCGGCGTCTCTCTGGACTACTATATCTGGTTCCGGCGTCTCTCTGGACTCCTATATCTGGTTCCGGCGTCTCTCTGGACTCCTATATCTGGTTCCGGCGTCTCTCAGGACTCTTTCTGGTTCCGGCGTCTCTCTGAACTCCACCTGGTTCCGGCGTCTCTCTGGACTCCACCTGGTTCCGGCGTCTCTCTGAACTACACCTGGTTCCGGTGTCTCTCTGGACTACATCTGGTTCCGGCGTCTCTCTGAACTACATCTGGTTCCGGCGTCTCTCTGGACTCCTTCATCTGGTTACGGCGTCTCTCAGGGCTCCATCTGGTTCCGGCGTCTCTCTGGACTCCATCTGGTTCCGGCCTCTCTCTGAACTACATCTGGTTCCGGCGTCTCTCTGGACTCCTTCATCTGGTTACGGCGTCTCTCATGACTACTATATCTGGTTCCGGCGTTTCTCTGGACTCCTATATCTGGTTCCGGCATCTCTTTGGACTCCATCTGGTTCCGGCGTCTCTCTGGACTCCTTCTGGTTCCGGCGTCTCTCTGGACTCCTTCATCTGGTTCTGGCGTCTCTCTGGACTCCTATATATGGTTCCGGCGTCTCTCTGGACTCCTATATATGGTTCCGGCGTCTCTCTGGACTCCTATATCTGGTTCCGGCGTCTCTCTGAACTCCTTCATCTGGTTCCGGCGTCTCTCTGGACTCCATCTGGTTCCGGTGTCTCTCTGGACTGCATTTGGTTCCGGCGTCTCTCTGGACTCCTTGATCCGGTTCCGGCGTCTCTCTGGACTCCGTCTGGTTCCGGCGTCTCTCTGGACTCTTTCTGGTTCCGGCCTCTCTCTGGACTACATTTGGTTCCGGCGTCTCTCTGGACTCCATCTGGTTCCGGCGTCTCTCTGGACTCCTTCCGGTACCGGCGTCTCTCTGGACTCCGTCCGGTTCCGGCGTCTCTCTGGACTCCTTGATCCGGTTCCGGCGTCTCTCTGGACTCCATCTGGTTCCGGCGTCTCTCTGGACTCCTTCCGGTTCCGGCGTCTCTCTGGACTCCGTCCGGTTCCGGCGTCTCTCTGTACTCCGTCTGGTGCCTGTCTCTCTGGACTCCTTCTGGTTCCGGCGTCTCTCTGGACTCCTATATCTGGTTCCGGCGTCTCTCTGGACTCCTATATCTGGTTCTGCGTCTCTCTGGACTCCTATATCTGGTTCCGGCGTCTCTCTGGACTCCTATATCTGGTTCCGGCGTCTCTCTGGACTCCTATATCTGGTTCCGGCGTCTCTCTGGACTCCTATATCTGGTTCCGGCGTCTCTCTGGACTCTTTCTGGTTCCGGCGTCTCTCTGGACTCCATCTGGTTCCGGCGTCTCTCTGAACTCCCATCTGGTTCCGGCGTCTCTCTGAACTACATCTGGTTCCGGCGTCTCTCTGGACTCCATCTGGTTCCGGCGTCTCTCTGGACTCTTTCTGGTTCCGGCGTCTCTCTGAACTCCACCTGGTTCCGGCGTCTCTCTGGACTCCATCTGGTTCCGGCGTCTCTCTGAACTACATCTGGTTCCGGTGTCTCTCTGGACTACATCTGGTTCCGGCGTCTCTCTGAACTACACCTGGTTCCGGTGTCTCTCTGGACTACATCTGGTTCCGGCGTCTCTCTGAACTACACCTGGTTCCGGTGTCTCTCTGGACTACATCTGGTTCCGGCGTCTCTCTGAACTACATCTGGTTCCGGCGTCTCTCTGGACTCCTTCATCTGGTTACGGCGTCTCTCAGGACTCCGTCTGGTGCCGGTCTCTCTGGACTCCATCTGGTTCCGGCGTCTCTCTGGACTCCTTCATCTGGTTACGGCGTCTCTCAGGACTCCGTCTGGTGCCGGTCTCTCTGGACTCCTTCTGGTTCCGGCGTCTCTCTGGACTCCTTCATCTGGTTACGGCGTCTCTCAGGACTCCGTCTGGTGCCGGTCTCTCTGGACTCCATCTGGTTCCGGCGTCTCTCTGGACTCCTTCTGGTTCCGGCGTCTCTCTGGACTCCTTCATCTGGTTCCGGCGTCTCTCTGGACTCTTATATCTGGTTACGGCGTCTCTCAGGACTCCGTCTGGTTCCGGCGTCTCTCTGGACTCCTTCATCTGGTTCCGGCGTCTCTCTGGACTCTTATATCTGGTTCCGGCGTCTCTCTGGACTCCGTCTGGTTCCGGCGTCTCTCTGGACTCCTTCTGGTTCTGGCATCTCTCTGGACTCCTATATATGGTTCTGGTGTCTCTCTGGACTCCTATATCTGGTTCTGGCGTCTCTCTGGACTCCTATATCTGGTTCTGGCGTCTCTCTGGACTCCTTCATCTGGTTACGGCGTCTCTCTGGACTCCTATATCTGGTTCTGGCGTCTCTCTGGACTCCTATATCTGGTTCTGGTGTCTCTCTGGACTCCTATATCTGGTTCTGGCGTCTCTCTGGACTCCTATATCTGGTTCTGGCGTCTCTCTGGACTCCTATATCTGGTTCTGGCGTCTCTCTGGACTCCTATATCTGGTTCTGGCGTCTCTCTGGACTCCTATATCTGGTTCCGGTGTCTCTCTGGACTCCTATATCTGGTTCTGGCGTCTCTCTGGACTCCTTCATCTGGTTACGGCGTCTCTCTGGACTCCTATATCTGGTTCTGGCGTCTCTCTGGACTCCTATATCTGGTTCCGGCGTCTCTCTGGACTCCTATATCTGGTTCCGGCGTCTCTCAGGACTCCGTCTGGTGCCGGTCTGTCTGGTCTCCATCTGGTTCTGGCGTCTCTCTGGACTCCTATATCTGGTTCTGGCGTCTCTCTGGACTCCTATATCTGGTTCTGGCGTCTCTCTGGACTCCTATATCTGGTTCTGGCGTCTCTCTGGACTCCTATATCTGGTTCTGGCGTCTCTCTGGACTCCTATATCTGGTTCTGGCGTCTCTCTGGACTCCTATATCTGGTTCTGGCGTCTCTCTGGACTACTATATCTGGTTCCGGCGTCTCTCTGGACTCCTATATCTGGTTCCGGCGTCTCTCTGGACTCCTATATCTGGTTCCGGCGTCTCTCTGAACTCCACCTGGTTCCGGCGTCTCTCTGGACTCCATCTGGTTCCGGCGTCTCTCTGAACTACATCTGGTTCCGGTGTCTCTCTGGACTACATCTGGTTCCGGCGTCTCTCTGAACTACACCTGGTTCCGGTGTCTCTCTGGACTACATCTGGTTCCGGCGTCTCTCTGAACTACACCTGGTTCCGGTGTCTCTCTGGACTACATCTGGTTCCGGCGTCTCTCTGAACTACATCTGGTTCCGGCGTCTCTCTGGACTCCTTCATCTGGTTACGGCGTCTCTCAGGACTCCGTCTGGTGCCGGTCTCTCTGGACTCCATCTGGTTCCGGCGTCTCTCTGGACTCCTTCATCTGGTTACGGCGTCTCTCAGGACTCCGTCTGGTGCCGGTCTCTCTGGACTCCTTCTGGTTCCGGCGTCTCTCTGGACTCCTTCATCTGGTTACGGCGTCTCTCAGGACTCCGTCTGGTGCCGGTCTCTCTGGACTCCATCTGGTTCCGGCGTCTCTCTGGACTCCTTCTGGTTCCGGCGTCTCTCTGGACTCCTTCATCTGGTTCCGGCGTCTCTCTGGACTCTTATATCTGGTTACGGCGTCTCTCAGGACTCCGTCTGGTTCCGGCGTCTCTCTGGACTCCTTCATCTGGTTCCGGCGTCTCTCTGGACTCTTATATCTGGTTCCGGCGTCTCTCTGGACTCCGTCTGGTTCCGGCGTCTCTCTGGACTCCTTCTGGTTCTGGCATCTCTCTGGACTCCTATATATGGTTCTGGTGTCTCTCTGGACTCCTATATCTGGTTCTGGCGTCTCTCTGGACTCCTATATCTGGTTCTGGCGTCTCTCTGGACTCCTTCATCTGGTTACGGCGTCTCTCTGGACTCCTATATCTGGTTCTGGCGTCTCTCTGGACTCCTATATCTGGTTCTGGTGTCTCTCTGGACTCCTATATCTGGTTCTGGCGTCTCTCTGGACTCCTATATCTGGTTCTGGCGTCTCTCTGGACTCCTATATCTGGTTCTGGCGTCTCTCTGGACTCCTATATCTGGTTCTGGCGTCTCTCTGGACTCCTATATCTGGTTCCGGTGTCTCTCTGGACTCCTATATCTGGTTCTGGCGTCTCTCTGGACTCCTTCATCTGGTTACGGCGTCTCTCTGGACTCCTATATCTGGTTCTGGCGTCTCTCTGGACTCCTATATCTGGTTCCGGCGTCTCTCTGGACTCCTATATCTGGTTCCGGCGTCTCTCAGGACTCCGTCTGGTGCCGGTCTGTCTGGTCTCCATCTGGTTCTGGCGTCTCTCTGGACTCCTATATCTGGTTCTGGCGTCTCTCTGGACTCCTATATCTGGTTCTGGCGTCTCTCTGGACTCCTATATCTGGTTCTGGCGTCTCTCTGGACTCCTATATCTGGTTCTGGCGTCTCTCTGGACTCCTATATCTGGTTCTGGCGTCTCTCTGGACTACTATATCTGGTTCCGGCGTCTCTCTGGACTCCTATATCTGGTTCCGGCGTCTCTCTGGACTCCTATATCTGGTTCCGGCGTCTCTCTGGACTCCTATATCTGGTTCCGGCGTCTCTCTGGACTCCTATATCTGGTTCCGGCGTCTCTCAGGACTCCGTCTGGTGCCGGTCTGTCTGGTCTCCATCTGGTTCTGGCGTCTCTCTGGACTCCTTCCTGTTCCGGTGTCTCTCTGGACTCCTATATCTGGTTCCGGCGTCTCTCAGGACTCCGTCTGGTGCCGGTCTGTCTGGTCTCCATCTGGTTCCGGTGTCTCTCTGGACTCCTTCATTTTTCCACCTTCTTTGTAAATCAGCAAGTTTTTTGCGGGGCGTTTCCTGTTTTCGGTTCTCCGCCTGTCGTCATCGTTGCGACTCAGTGTGATGAAGGAGGCCGCTTGTCAGCAGGTTTCCATCCGACACCTTGATGCAAACTAACCGCTGTTTTCATGTTTGGCAGGAAACCTGACGAAACACATGAAGTCCAAGGCTCATCTGAAAAAGTGTTTGGAGTTGGGCGTGTCCATGTCCTCGGTGGAAGACGTAGAGGGAGATGGAGGTGAGGAAGAGTCATGCAGCACGCGCTTCAACGTGGTTTATTCCCTTCAACCCAGGTTCCTCTGCTTCAACAGCGTTTACACCAACAGGCCGGTTTATTCCAGCAGGATTTACTCCAGTTCAGCCTGGTTTAGTCCAAGTTTTTTTTAGCTTCAACACGGTTTAATCTGCTTCAGTGGAAGACCTGGTCCACCTGTCCCTGATGGAGGACCAGGAGTCTCATGTCTAAAGCATAAATCTCCACGTAATCCTAGTCCACATCTGGGGTTTCTAAAACCAGTCCACATCTGGGGTTTCTAAAACCAGTCCACATCTGGGGTTTCTAAAACCAGTCCACATCTGGGGTTTCTAAAACCAGTCCACATCTGGGGTTTCTAAAACCAGTCCACTTCTGGGGTTTCTAAAACCAGTCCACTACTGGGGTTTCTAAAACCAGTCCACATCTGGGGTTTCTAAAACCAGTCCACATCTGGGGTTTCTAAAACCAGTCCACTACTGGGGTTTCTAAAACCAGTCCACATCTGGGGTTTCTAAAACCAGTCCACATCTGGGGTTTCTAAAACCAGTCCACATCTGGGGTTTCTAAAACCAGTCCAGATCTGGGGTTTCTAAAACCAGTCCACATCTGGGGTTTCTAAAACCAGTCCACTTCTGGGGTTTCTAAAACCAGTCCACATCTGGGGTTTCTAAAACCAGTCCACATCTGGGGTTTCTAAAACCAGTCCACATCTGGGGTTTCTAAAACCAGTCCACATCTGGGGTTTCTAAAACCAGTCCACATCTGGGGTTTCTAAAACCAGTCCACTTCTGGGGTTTCTAAAACCAGTCCACTTCTGGGGTTTCTAAAACCAGTCCACTACTGGGGTTTCTAAAACCAGTCCACATCTGGGGTTTCTAAAACCAGTCCACATCTGGGGTTTCTAAAACCAGTCCACATCTGGGGTTTCTAAAACCAGTCCACATCTGGGGTTTCTAAAACCAGTCCACATCTGGGGTTTCTAAAACCAGTCCACATCTGGGGTTTCTAAAACCAGTCCACTACTGGGGTTTCTAAAACCAGTCCACTACTGGGGTTTCTAAAACCAGTCCACTTCTGGGGTTTCTAAAACCAGTCCACATCTGGGGTTTCTAAAACCAGTCCACTACTGGGGTTTCTAAAACCAGTCCACTTCTGGGGTTTCTAAAACCAGTCCACATCTGGGGTTTCTAAAACCAGTCCACATCTGGCGTTTCTAAAACCAGTCCACTACTGGGGTTTCTAAAACCAGTCCACTTCTGGGGTTTCTAAAACCAGTCCACTACTGGGGTTTCTAAAACCAGTCCACATCTGGGGTTTCTAAAACCAGTCCACATCTGGGGTTTCTAAAACCAGTCCACTACTGGGGTTTCTAAAACCAGTCCACATCTGGGGTTTCTAAAACCAGTCCACTACTGGGGTTTCTAAAACCAGTCCACTTCTGGGGTTTCTAAAACCAGTCCACTACTGGGGTTTCTAAAACCAGTCCACATCTGGGGTTTCTAAAACCAGTCCACATCTGGGGTTTCTAAAACCAGTCCACTTCTGGGGTTTCTAAAACCAGTCCACATCTGGGGTTTCTAAAACCAGTCCACATCTGGGGTTTCTAAAACCAGTCCACTTCTGGGGTTTCTAAAACCAGTCCACATCTGGGGTTTCTAAAACCAGTCCACTTCTGGGGTTTCTAAAACCAGTCCACATCTGGGGTTTCTAAAACCAGTCCACATCTGGCTTTTCTAAAACCAGTCCACATCTGGGGTTTCTAAAACCAGTCCACTACTGGGGTTTCTAAAACCAGTCCACATCTGGGGTTTCTAAAACCAGTCCACATCTGGGGTTTCTAAAACCAGTCCACATCTGGGGTTTCTAAAACCAGTCCACATCTGGGGTTTCTAAAACCAGTCCACATCTGGGGTTTCTAAAACCAGTCCACATCTGGGGTTTCTAAAACCAGTCCACATCTGGGGTTTCTAAAACCAGTCCACATCTGGGGTTTCTAAAACCAGTCCACTACTGGGGTTTCTAAAACCAGTCCACTTCTGGGGTTTCTAAAACCAGTCCACTTCTGGGGTTTCTAAAACCAGTCCACTTCTGGGGTTTCTAAAACCAGTCCACATCTGGGGTTTCTAAAACCAGTCCACATCTGGGGTTTCTAAAACCAGTCCACTACTGGGGTTTCTAAAACCAGTCCACATCTGGGGTTTCTAAAACCAGTCCACATCTGGGGTTTCTAAAACCAGTCCACTTCTGGGGTTTCTAAAACCAGTCCACATCTGGGGTTTCTAAAACCAGTCCACTACTGGGGTTTCTAAAACCAGTCCACATCTGGGGTTTCTAAAACCAGTCCACATCTGGGGTTTCTAAAACCAGTCCACATCTGGGGTTTCTAAAACCAGTCCACTACTGGGGTTTCTAAAACCAGTCCACATCTGGGGTTTCTAAAACCAGTCCACTACTGGGGTTTCTAAAACCAGTCCACTACTGGGGTTTCTAAAACCAGTCCACTACTGGGGTTTCTAAAACCAGTCCACTACTGGGGTTTCTAAAACCAGTCCATATCTGGGGTTTCTAAAACCAGTCCACTACTGGGGTTTCTAAAACTAGTCCACATCTGGGGTTTCTAAAACCAGTCCACTTCTGGGGTTTCTAAAACCAGTCCACTTCTGGGGTTTCTAAAACCAGTCCACATCTGGGGTTTCTAAAACCAGTCCACTTCTGGGGTTTCTAAAACCAGTCCACATCTGGGGTTTCTAAAACCAGTCCACATCTGGGGTTTCTAAAACCAGTCCACATCTGGGGTTTCTAAAACCAGTCCACTTCTGGGGTTTCTAAAACCAGTCCACTTCTGGGGTTTCTAAAACCAGTCCACATCTGGGGTTTCTAAAACCAGTCCACTTCTGGGGTTTCTAAAACCAGTCCACATCTGGGGTTTCTAAAACCAGTCCACATCTGGGGTTTCTAAAACCAGTCCACTACTGGGGTTTCTAAAACCAGTCCACATCTGGGGTTTCTAAAACCAGTCCACTTCTGGGGTTTCTAAAACCAGTCCACATCTGGGGTTTCTAAAACCAGTCCACTTCTGGGGTTTCTAAAACCAGTCCACATCTGGGGTTTCTAAAACCAGTCCACATCTGGGGTTTCTAAAACCAGTCCACATCTGGAGTTTCTAAAACCAATCCACATCTGGGGTTTCTAAAACCAGTCCACATCTGGGGTTTCTAAAACCAGTCCACTTCTGGGGTTTCTAAAACCAGTCCACATCTGGGGTTTCTAAAACCAGTCCACTTCTGGGGTTTCTAAAACCAGTCCACTTCTGGGGTTTCTAAAACCAGTCCACTACTGGGGTTTCTAAAACCAGTCCACATCTGGGGTTTCTAAAACCAGTCCACTTCTGGGGTTTCTAAAACCAGTCCACATCTGGGGTTTCTAAAACCAGTCCACATCTGGGGTTTCTAAAACCAGTCCACATCTGGGGTTTCTAAAACCAGTCCACTTCTGGGGTTTCTAAAACCAGTCCACATCTGGGGTTTCTAAAACCAGTCCACATCTGGGGTTTCTAAAACCAGTCCACATCTGGGGTTTCTAAAACCAGTCCACTTCTGGGGTTTCTAAAACCAGTCCACTTCTGGGGTTTCTAAAACCAGTCCACTACTGGGGTTTCTAAAACCAGTCCACTTCTGGGGTTTCTACAACCAGTCCACTACTGGGGTTTCTAAAACTAGTCCACATCTGGGGTTTCTAAAACCAGTCCACATCTGGGGTTTCTAAAACCAGTCCACTACTGGGGTTTCTAAAACCAGTCCACTACTGGGGTTTCTAAAACTAGTCCACATCTGGGGTTTCTAAAACCAGTCCACTACTGGGGTTTCTAAAACTAGTCCACATCTGGGGTTTCTAAAACCAGTCCACTACTGGGGTTTCTAAAACCAGTCCACATCTGGGGTTTCTAAAACCAGTCCACTACTGGGGTTTCTAAAACCAGTCCACTTCTGGGGTTTCTAAAACCAGTCCACTACTGGGGTTTCTAAAACCAGTCCACATCTGGGGTTTCTAAAACCAGTCCACTTCTGGGGTTTCTAAAACCAGTCCACTACTGGGGTTTCTAAAACCAGTCCACATCTGGGGTTTCTAAAACCAGTCCACTACTGGGGTTTCTAAAACCAGTCCACTTCTGGGGTTTCTAAAACCAGTCCACATCTGGGGTTTCTAAAACCAGTCCACATCTGGGGTTTCTAAAACCAGTCCACTACTAGGGTTTCTAAAACCAGTCCACATCTAGGGTTTCTAAAACCAGTCCACATCTAGGGTTTCTAAAACCAGTCCACTACTGGGGTTTCTAAAACCAGTCCACTACTGGGGTTTCTAAAACCAGTCCACATCTGGCGTTTCTAAAACCAGTCCACATCTGGGGGTTTCTAAAACCAGTCCACTACTGGGGTTTCTAAAACCAGTCCACTACTGGGGTTTCTAAAACTAGTCCACATCTGGGGTTTCTAAAACCAGTCCACTACTGGGGTTTCTAAAACCAGTCCACATCTAGGGTTTCTAAAACCAGTCCACATCTAGGGTTTCTAAAACCAGTCCACTACTGGGGTTTCTAAAACCAGTCCACATCTGGGGTTTCTAAAACCAGTCCACTTCTGGGGTTTCTAAAACCAGTCCACTTCTGGGGTTTCTAAAACCAGTCCACATCTAGGGTTTCTAAAACCAGTCCACTACTGGGGTTTCTAAAACCAGTCCACTACTGGGGTTTCTAAAACTAGTCCACATCTGGGGTTTCTAAAACCAGTCCACTACTGGGGTTTCTAAAACCAGTCCACATCTAGGGTTTCTAAAACCAGTCCACATCTAGGGTTTCTAAAACCAGTCCACTACTGGGGTTTCTAAAACCAGTCCACATCTGGGGTTTCTAAAACCAGTCCACATCTGGGGTTTCTAAAACCAGTCCACATCTGGGGTTTCTAAAACCAGTCCACATCTGGGGTTTCTAAAACCAGTCCACTACTGGGGTTTCTAAAACCAGTCCACATCTGGGGTTTCGAAAACCAGTCCACTACTGGGGTTTCTAAAACCAGTCCATATCTGGGGTTTCTAAAACCAGTCCACTACTGGGGTTTCTAAAACCAGTCCACTTCTGGGGTTTCTAAAACCAGTCCACTTCTGGGGTTTCTAAAACCAGTCCACTTCTGGGGTTTCTAAAACCAGTCCACATCTGGGGTTTCTAAAACCAGTCCACTTCTGGGGTTTCTAAAACTAGTCCACATCTGGGGTTTCTAAAACCAGTCCACTACTGGGGTTTCTAAAACCAGTCCACTACTGGGGTTTCTAAAACCAGTCCACTACTGGGGTTTCTAAAACCAGTCCACTACTGGGGTTTCTAAAACCAGTCCATATCTGGGGTTTCTAAAACCAGTCCACTTCTGGGGTTTCTAAAACCAGTCCACATCTGGGGTTTCTAAAACCAGTCCACATCTGGGGTTTCTAAAACCAGTCCACATCTGGGGTTTCTAAAACCAGTCCACTACTGGGGTTTCTAAAACCAGTCCACTACTGGGGTTTCTAAAACCAGTCCACTACTGGGGTTTCTAAAACCAGTCCACTTCTGGGGTTTCTAAAACCAGTCCACTTCTGGGGTTTCTAAAACCAGTCCACATCTGGGGTTTCTAAAACCAGTCCACATCTGGGGTTTCTAAAACCAGTCCACATCTGGGGTTTCTAAAACCAGTCCACTTCTGGGGTTTCTAAAACCAGTCCACTTCTGGGGTTTCTAAAACCAGTCCACATCTGGGGTTTCTAAAACCAGTCCACTTCTGGGGTTTCTAAAACCAGTCCACTTCTGGGGTTTCTAAAACCAGTCCACTTCTGGGGTTTCTAAAACCAGTCCACTACTGGGGTTTCTAAAACCAGTCCACTTCTGGGGTTTCTAAAACCAGTCCACTACTGGGGTTTCTAAAACCAGTCCACATCTGGGGTTTCTAAAACCAGTCCACTACTGGGGTTTCTAAAACCAGTCCACTACTGGGGTTTCTAAAACTAGTCCACATCTGGGGTTTCTAAAACCAGTCCACATCTGGGGTTTCTAAAACCAGTCCACTACTGGGGTTTCTAAAACCAGTCCACATCTGGGGTTTCTAAAACCAGTCCACTACTGGGGTTTCTAAAACCAGTCCACTTCTGGGGTTTCTAAAACCAGTCCACTACTGGGGTTTCTAAAACCAGTCCACATCTGGGGTTTCTAAAACCAGTCCACTTCTGGGGTTTCTAAAACCAGTCCACTACTGGGGTTTCTAAAACCAGTCCACATCTGGGGTTTCTAAAACCAGTCCACTACTGGGGTTTCTAAAACCAGTCCACTTCTGGGGTTTCTAAAACCAGTCCACATCTGGGGTTTCTAAAACCAGTCCACATCTGGGGTTTCTAAAACCAGTCCACTACTAGGGTTTCTAAAACCAGTCCACATCTAGGGTTTCTAAAACCAGTCCACTTCTGGGGTTTCTAAAACCAGTCCACTTCTGGGGTTTCTAAAACCAGTCCACATCTAGGGTTTCTAAAACCAGTCCACTACTGGGGTTTCTAAAACCAGTCCACTACTGGGGTTTCTAAAACTAGTCCACATCTGGGGTTTCTAAAACCAGTCCACTACTGGGGTTTCTAAAACCAGTCCACATCTAGGGTTTCTAAAACCAGTCCACATCTAGGGTTTCTAAAACCAGTCCACATCTGGGGTTTCTAAAACCAGTCCACATCTGGGGTTTCTAAAACCAGTCCACTACTGGGGTTTCTAAAACCAGTCCACATCTGGGGTTTCTAAAACCAGTCCACATCTGGGGTTTCTAAAACCAGTCCACATCTGGGGTTTCTAAAACCAGTCCACTACTGGGGTTTCTAAAACCAGTCCACATCTGGGGTTTCGAAAACCAGTCCACTACTGGGGTTTCTAAAACCAGTCCATATCTGGGGTTTCTAAAACCAGTCCACTACTGGGGTTTCTAAAACCAGTCCACTTCTGGGGTTTCTAAAACCAGTCCACTTCTGGGGTTTCTAAAACCAGTCCACTTCTGGGGTTTCTAAAACCAGTCCACATCTGGGGTTTCTAAAACCAGTCCACTTCTGGGGTTTCTAAAACTAGTCCACATCTGGGGTTTCTAAAACCAGTCCACTACTGGGGTTTCTAAAACCAGTCCACTACTGGGGTTTCTAAAACCAGTCCACTACTGGGGTTTCTAAAACCAGTCCACTACTGGGGTTTCTAAAACCAGTCCATATCTGGGGTTTCTAAAACCAGTCCACTTCTGGGGTTTCTAAAACCAGTCCACATCTGGGGTTTCTAAAACCAGTCCACATCTGGGGTTTCTAAAACCAGTCCACATCTGGGGTTTCTAAAACCAGTCCACATCTGGGGTTTCTAAAACCAGTCCACTTCTGGGGTTTCTAAAACCAGTCCACATCTGGGGTTTCTAAAACCAGTCCACATCTGGGGTTTCTAAAACCAGTCCACATCTGGGGTTTCTAAAACCAGTCCACTTCTGGGGTTTCTAAAACCAGTCCACTACTGGGGTTTCTAAAACCAGTCCACATCTGGGGTTTCTAAAACCAGTCCACATCTGGGGTTTCTAAAACCAGTCCACTACTGGGGTTTCTAAAACCAGTCCACTTCTGGGGTTTCTAAAACCAGTCCACTACTGGGGTTTCTAAAACCAGTCCACTACTGGGGTTTCTAAAACCAGTCCACTACTGGGGTTTCTAAAACCAGTCCACTACTGGGGTTTCTAAAACTAGTCCACATCTGGGGTTTCTAAAACCAGTCCACTACTGGGGTTTCTAAAACTAGTCCACATCTGGGGTTTCTAAAACCAGTCCACTACTGGGGTTTCTAAAACCAGTCCACATCTGGGGTTTCTAAAACCAGTCCACTACTGGGGTTTCTAAAACCAGTCCACTTCTGGGGTTTCTAAAACCAGTCCACTACTGGGGTTTCTAAAACCAGTCCACTACTGGGGTTTCTAAAACCAGTCCACATCTGGGGTTTCTAAAACCAGTCCACTACTGGGGTTTCTAAAACCAGTCCACATCTGGGGTTTCTAAAACCAGTCCACATCTGGGGTTTCTAAAACCAGTCCACTTCTGGGGTTTCTAAAACCAGTCCACTACTGGGGTTTCTAAAACCAGTCCACATCTGGGGTTTCTAAAACCAGTCCACTACTGGGGTTTCTAAAACCAGTCCACTTCTGGGGTTTCTAAAACCAGTCCACATCTGGGGTTTCTAAAACCAGTCCACATCTGGGGTTTCTAAAACCAGTCCACTACTAGGGTTTCTAAAACCAGTCCACATCTAGGGTTTCTAAAACCAGTCCACATCTAGGGTTTCTAAAACCAGTCCACTACTGGGGTTTCTAAAACCAGTCCACATCTGGGGTTTCTAAAACCAGTCCACATCTGGCGTTTCTAAAACCAGTCCACATCTGGGGGTTTCTAAAACCAGTCCACTACTGGGGTTTCTAAAACCAGTCCACTACTGGGGTTTCTAAAACTAGTCCACATCTGGGGTTTCTAAAACCAGTCCACTACTGGGGTTTCTAAAACCAGTCCACATCTAGGGTTTCTAAAACCAGTCCACATCTAGGGTTTCTAAAACCAGTCCACTACTGGGGTTTCTAAAACCAGTCCACATCTGGGGTTTCTAAAACCAGTCCACTTCTGGGGTTTCTAAAACCAGTCCACTTCTGGGGTTTCTAAAACCAGTCCACATCTAGGGTTTCTAAAACCAGTCCACTACTGGGGTTTCTAAAACCAGTCCACTACTGGGGTTTCTAAAACTAGTCCACATCTGGGGTTTCTAAAACCAGTCCACTACTGGGGTTTCTAAAACCAGTCCACATCTACGGTTTCTAAAACCAGTCCACATCTAGGGTTTCTAAAACCAGTCCACTACTGGGGTTTCTAAAACCAGTCCACTACTGGGGTTTCTAAAACCAGTCCACATCTGGGGTTTCTAAAACCAGTCCACATCTGGGGTTTCTAAAACCAGTCCACATCTGGGGTTTCTAAAACCAGTCCACTACTGGGGTTTCTAAAACCAGTCCACATCTGGGGTTTCGAAAACCAGTCCACATCTGGGGTTTCTAAAACCAGTCCACATCTGGGGTTTCTAAAACCAGTCCACTACTGGGGTTTCTAAAACCAGTCCACTACTGGGGTTTCTAAAACCAGTCCACTACTGGGGTTTCTAAAACCAGTCCACATCTGGGGTTTCTAAAACCAGTCCACATCTGGGGTTTCTAAAACCAGTCCACATCTGGGGTTTCTAAAACCAGTCCACATCTGGGGTTTCTAAAACCAGTCCACTACTGGGGTTTCTAAAACCAGTCCACATCTGGGGTTTCGAAAACCAGTCCACTACTGGGGTTTCTAAAACCAGTCCATATCTGGGGTTTCTAAAACCAGTCCACTACTGGGGTTTCTAAAACCAGTCCACTTCTGGGGTTTCTAAAACCAGTCCACTTCTGGGGTTTCTAAAACCAGTCCACTTCTGGGGTTTCTAAAACCAGTCCACATCTGGGGTTTCTAAAACCAGTCCACTTCTGGGGTTTCTAAAACTAGTCCACTACTGGGGTTTCTAAAACCAGTCCACTACTGGGGTTTCTAAAACCAGTCCACTTCTGGGGTTTCTAAAACCAGTCCACTTCTGGGGTTTCTAAAACCAGTCCACATCTGGGGTTTCTAAAACCAGTCCACATCTGGGGTTTCTAAAACCAGTCCACATCTGGGGTTTCTAAAACCAGTCCACTTCTGGGGTTTCTAAAACCAGTCCACTTCTGGGGTTTCTAAAACCAGTCCACATCTGGGGTTTCTAAAACCAGTCCACTTCTGGGGTTTCTAAAACCAGTCCACTTCTGGGGTTTCTAAAACCAGTCCACTTCTGGGGTTTCTAAAACCAGTCCACTACTGGGGTTTCTAAAACCAGTCCACTTCTGGGGTTTCTAAAACCAGTCCACTACTGGGGTTTCTAAAACCAGTCCACATCTGGGGTTTCTAAAACCAGTCCACTACTGGGGTTTCTAAAACCAGTCCACTACTGGGGTTTCTAAAACTAGTCCACATCTGGGGTTTCTAAAACCAGTCCACTACTGGGGTTTCTAAAACTAGTCCACATCTGGGGTTTCTAAAACCAGTCCACTACTGGGGTTTCTAAAACCAGTCCACATCTGGGGTTTCTAAAACCAGTCCACTACTGGGGTTTCTAAAACCAGTCCACTTCTGGGGTTTCTAAAACCAGTCCACTACTGGGGTTTCTAAAACCAGTCCACATCTGGGGTTTCTAAAACCAGTCCACTTCTGGGGTTTCTAAAACCAGTCCACTACTGGGGTTTCTAAAACCAGTCCACATCTGGGGTTTCTAAAACCAGTCCACTACTGGGGTTTCTAAAACCAGTCCACTTCTGGGGTTTCTAAAACCAGTCCACATCTGGGGTTTCTAAAACCAGTCCACATCTGGGGTTTCTAAAACCAGTCCACTACTAGGGTTTCTAAAACCAGTCCACATCTAGGGTTTCTAAAACCAGTCCACTTCTGGGGTTTCTAAAACCAGTCCACTTCTGGGGTTTCTAAAACCAGTCCACATCTAGGGTTTCTAAAACCAGTCCACTACTGGGGTTTCTAAAACCAGTCCACTACTGGGGTTTCTAAAACTAGTCCACATCTGGGGTTTCTAAAACCAGTCCACTACTGGGGTTTCTAAAACCAGTCCACATCTAGGGTTTCTAAAACCAGTCCACATCTAGGGTTTCTAAAACCAGTCCACTACTGGGGTTTCTAAAACCAGTCCACTACTGGGGTTTCTAAAACCAGTCCACATCTGGGGTTTCTAAAACCAGTCCACATCTGGGGTTTCTAAAACCAGTCCACATCTGGGGTTTCTAAAACCAGTCCACATCTGGGGTTTCTAAAACCAGTCCACATCTGGGGTTTCTAAAACCAGTCCACATCTGGGGTTTCTAAAACCAGTCCACTACTGGGGTTTCTAAAACCAGTCCACATCTGGGGTTTCGAAAACCAGTCCACTACTGGGGTTTCTAAAACCAGTCCATATCTGGGGTTTCTAAAACCAGTCCACTACTGGGGTTTCTAAAACCAGTCCACTTCTGGGGTTTCTAAAACCAGTCCACTTCTGGGGTTTCTAAAACCAGTCCACTTCTGGGGTTTCTAAAACCAGTCCACATCTGGGGTTTCTAAAACCAGTCCACTTCTGGGGTTTCTAAAACTAGTCCACATCTGGGGTTTCTAAAACCAGTCCACTACTGGGGTTTCTAAAACCAGTCCACTACTGGGGTTTCTAAAACCAGTCCACTACTGGGGTTTCTAAAACCAGTCCATATCTGGGGTTTCTAAAACCAGTCCACTTCTGGGGTTTCTAAAACCAGTCCACATCTGGGGTTTCTAAAACCAGTCCACATCTGGGGTTTCTAAAACCAGTCCACATCTGGGGTTTCTAAAACCAGTCCACTACTGGGGTTTCTAAAACCAGTCCACTACTGGGGTTTCTAAAACCAGTCCACTACTGGGGTTTCTAAAACCAGTCCACTTCTGGGGTTTCTAAAACCAGTCCACTTCTGGGGTTTCTAAAACCAGTCCACATCTGGGGTTTCTAAAACCAGTCCACATCTGGGGTTTCTAAAACCAGTCCACATCTGGGGTTTCTAAAACCAGTCCACTTCTGGGGTTTCTAAAACCAGTCCACTTCTGGGGTTTCTAAAACCAGTCCACATCTGGGGTTTCTAAAACCAGTCCACTTCTGGGGTTTCTAAAACCAGTCCACTTCTGGGGTTTCTAAAACCAGTCCACTTCTGGGGTTTCTAAAACCAGTCCACTACTGGGGTTTCTAAAACCAGTCCACTTCTGGGGTTTCTAAAACCAGTCCACTACTGGGGTTTCTAAAACCAGTCCACATCTGGGGTTTCTAAAACCAGTCCACTACTGGGGTTTCTAAAACCAGTCCACTACTGGGGTTTCTAAAACTAGTCCACATCTGGGGTTTCTAAAACCAGTCCACTACTGGGGTTTCTAAAACTAGTCCACATCTGGGGTTTCTAAAACCAGTCCACATCTGGGGTTTCTAAAACCAGTCCACTACTGGGGTTTCTAAAACCAGTCCACATCTGGGGTTTCTAAAACCAGTCCACTACTGGGGTTTCTAAAACCAGTCCACTTCTGGGGTTTCTAAAACCAGTCCACTACTGGGGTTTCTAAAACCAGTCCACATCTGGGGTTTCTAAAACCAGTCCACTTCTGGGGTTTCTAAAACCAGTCCACTACTGGGGTTTCTAAAACCAGTCCACATCTGGGGTTTCTAAAACCAGTCCACTACTGGGGTTTCTAAAACCAGTCCACTTCTGGGGTTTCTAAAACCAGTCCACATCTGGGGTTTCTAAAACCAGTCCACATCTGGGGTTTCTAAAACCAGTCCACTACTAGGGTTTCTAAAACCAGTCCACATCTAGGGTTTCTAAAACCAGTCCACATCTAGGGTTTCTAAAACCAGTCCACTACTGGGGTTTCTAAAACCAGTCCACATCTGGGGTTTCTAAAACCAGTCCACATCTGGCGTTTCTAAAACCAGTCCACATCTGGGGGTTTCTAAAACCAGTCCACTACTGGGGTTTCTAAAACTAGTCCACATCTGGGGTTTCTAAAACCAGTCCACTACTGGGGTTTCTAAAACCAGTCCACATCTAGGGTTTCTAAAACCAGTCCACATCTAGGGTTTCTAAAACCAGTCCACTACTGGGGTTTCTAAAACCAGTCCACTACTGGGGTTTCTAAAACCAGTCCACTTCTGGGGTTTCTAAAACCAGTCCACTACTGGGGTTTCTAAAACCAGTCCACATCTGGGGTTTCTAAAACCAGTCCACTACTGGGGTTTCTAAAACCAGTCCACTACTGGGGTTTCTAAAACTAGTCCACATCTGGGGTTTCTAAAACCAGTCCACTACTGGGGTTTCTAAAACTAGTCCACATCTGGGGTTTCTAAAACCAGTCCACATCTGGGGTTTCTAAAACCAGTCCACTACTGGGGTTTCTAAAACCAGTCCACATCTGGGGTTTCTAAAACCAGTCCACTACTGGGGTTTCTAAAACCAGTCCACTTCTGGGGTTTCTAAAACCAGTCCACTACTGGGGTTTCTAAAACCAGTCCACATCTGGGGTTTCTAAAACCAGTCCACTTCTGGGGTTTCTAAAACCAGTCCACTACTGGGGTTTCTAAAACCAGTCCACATCTGGGGTTTCTAAAACCAGTCCACTACTGGGGTTTCTAAAACCAGTCCACTTCTGGGGTTTCTAAAACCAGTCCACATCTGGGGTTTCTAAAACCAGTCCACATCTGGGGTTTCTAAAACCAGTCCACTACTAGGGTTTCTAAAACCAGTCCACATCTAGGGTTTCTAAAACCAGTCCACATCTAGGGTTTCTAAAACCAGTCCACTACTGGGGTTTCTAAAACCAGTCCACATCTGGGGTTTCTAAAACCAGTCCACATCTGGCGTTTCTAAAAC
Organism: Telmatherina bonti; assembly: GCF_933228915.1. Lineage (NCBI taxonomy): Eukaryota > Metazoa > Chordata > Actinopteri > Atheriniformes > Telmatherinidae > Telmatherina > Telmatherina bonti. The sequence continues at coordinate 1,250,412 of NC_136614.1, forward strand.
CAGTCCACATCTGGGGGTTTCTAAAACCAGTCCACTACTGGGGTTTCTAAAACTAGTCCACATCTGGGGTTTCTAAAACCAGTCCACTACTGGGGTTTCTAAAACCAGTCCACATCTAGGGTTTCTAAAACCAGTCCACATCTAGGGTTTCTAAAACCAGTCCACTACTGGGGTTTCTAAAACCAGTCCACTACTGGGGTTTCTAAAACCAGTCCACATCTGGGGTTTCTAAAACCAGTCCACATCTGGGGTTTCTAAAACCAGTCCACATCTGGGGTTTCTAAAACCAGTCCACATCTGGGGTTTCTAAAACCAGTCCACTACTGGGGTTTCTAAAACCAGTCCACATCTGGGGTTTCTAAAACCAGTCCACTACTGGGGTTTCTAAAACCAGTCCATATCTGGGGTTTCTAAAACCAGTCCACTACTGGGGTTTCTAAAACCAGTCCACTTCTGGGGTTTCTAAAACCAGTCCACTACTGGGGTTTCTAAAACCAGTCCACTTCTGGGGTTTCTAAAACCAGTCCACTTCTGGGGTTTCTAAAACCAGTCCACTTCTGGGGTTTCTAAAACCAGTCCACTTCTGGGGTTTCTAAAACCAGTCCACTACTGGGGTTTCTAAAACCAGTCCACTACTGGGGTTTCTAAAACTAGTCCACATCTGGGGTTTCTAAAACCAGTCCACATCTGGGGTTTCTAAAACCAGTCCACTACTGGGGTTTCTAAAACCAGTCCACTACTGGGGTTTCTAAAACCAGTCCACATCTGGGGTTTCTAAAACCAGTCCACTACTGGGGTTTCTAAAACCAGTCCACATCTGGGGTTTCTAAAACCAGTCCACTTCTGGGGTTTCTAAAACCAGTCCACTACTGGGGTTTCTAAAACCAGTCCACATCTGGGGTTTCTAAAACCAGTCCACTACTGGGGTTTCTAAAACCAGTCCACTTCTGGGGTTTCTAAAACCAGTCCACATCTGGGGTTTCTAAAACCAGTCCACATCTGGGCTTTCTAAAACCAGTCCACATCTGGGGTTTCTAAAACCAGTCCACTACTAGGGTTTCTAAAACCAGTCCACATCTAGGGTTTCTAAAACCAGTCCACTACTGGGGTTTCTAAAACTAGTCCACATCTGGGGTTTCTAAAACCAGTCCACTACTGGGGTTTCTAAAACCAGTCCACATCTGGGGTTTCTAAAACCAGTCCACTTCTGGGGTTTCTAAAACCAGTCCACTACTGGGGTTTCTAAAACTAGTCCACATCTGGGGTTTCTAAAACCAGTCCACTACTGGGGTTTCTAAAACCAGTCCACTACTGGGGTTTCTAAAACCAGTCCACTTCTGGGGTTTCTAAAACCAGTCCACTACTGGGGTTTCTAAAACCAGTCCACATCTGGGGTTTCTAAAACCAGTCCACTTCTGGGGTTTCTAAAACCAGTCCACTACTGGGGTTTCTAAAACCAGTCCACATCTGGGGTTTCTAAAACCAGTCCACTACTGGGGTTTCTAAAACCAGTCCACTTCTGGGGTTTCTAAAACCAGTCCACATCTGGGGTTTCTAAAACCAGTCCACATCTGGGGTTTCTAAAACCAGTCCACTACTAGGGTTTCTAAAACCAGTCCACATCTAGGGTTTCTAAAACCAGTCCACATCTAGGGTTTCTAAAACCAGTCCACTACTGGGGTTTCTAAAACCAGTCCACATCTGGGGTTTCTAAAACCAGTCCACATCTGGCGTTTCTAAAACCAGTCCACATCTGGGGGTTTCTAAAACCAGTCCACTACTGGGGTTTCTAAAACTAGTCCACATCTGGGGTTTCTAAAACCAGTCCACTACTGGGGTTTCTAAAACCAGTCCACATCTAGGGTTTCTAAAACCAGTCCACATCTAGGGTTTCTAAAACCAGTCCACTACTGGGGTTTCTAAAACCAGTCCACTACTGGGGTTTCTAAAACCAGTCCACATCTGGGGTTTCTAAAACCAGTCCACATCTGGGGTTTCTAAAACCAGTCCACATCTGGGGTTTCTAAAACCAGTCCACTACTGGGGTTTCTAAAACCAGTCCACTTCTGGGGTTTCTAAAACCAGTCCACATCTGGGGTTTCTAAAACCAGTCCACTTCTGGGGTTTCTAAAACCAGTCCACATCTGGGGTTTCTAAAACCAGTCCACTACTGGGGTTTCTAAAACCAGTCCATATCTGGGGTTTCTAAAACCAGTCCACTACTGGGGTTTCTAAAACCAGTCCACTTCTGGGGTTTCTAAAACCAGTCCACTACTGGGGTTTCTAAAACCAGTCCACTTCTGGGGTTTCTAAAACCAGTCCACTTCTGGGGTTTCTAAAACCAGTCCACTTCTGGGGTTTCTAAAACCAGTCCACTTCTGGGGTTTCTAAAACCAGTCCACTACTGGGGTTTCTAAAACCAGTCCACTACTGGGGTTTCTAAAACTAGTCCACATCTGGGGTTTCTAAAACCAGTCCACATCTGGGGTTTCTAAAACCAGTCCACTACTGGGGTTTCTAAAACCAGTCCACTACTGGGGTTTCTAAAACCAGTCCACATCTGGGGTTTCTAAAACCAGTCCACTACTGGGGTTTCTAAAACCAGTCCACATCTGGGGTTTCTAAAACCAGTCCACTTCTGGGGTTTCTAAAACCAGTCCACTACTGGGGTTTCTAAAACCAGTCCACATCTGGGGTTTCTAAAACCAGTCCACTACTGGGGTTTCTAAAACCAGTCCACTTCTGGGGTTTCTAAAACCAGTCCACATCTGGGGTTTCTAAAACCAGTCCACATCTGGGGTTTCTAAAACCAGTCCACTACTAGGGTTTCTAAAACCAGTCCACATCTAGGGTTTCTAAAACCAGTCCACATCTAGGGTTTCTAAAACCAGTCCACTACTGGGGTTTCTAAAACCAGTCCACATCTGGGGTTTCTAAAATCAGTCCACATCTGGCGTTTCTAAAACCAGTCCACATCTGGGGGTTTCTAAAACCAGTCCACTACTGGGGTTTCTAAAACCAGTCCACTACTGGGGTTTCTAAAACTAGTCCACATCTGGGGTTTCTAAAACCAGTCCACTACTGGGGTTTCTAAAACCAGTCCACATCTAGGGTTTCTAAAACCAGTCCACATCTAGGGTTTCTAAAACCAGTCCACTACTGGGGTTTCTAAAACCAGTCCACATCTGGGGTTTCTAAAACCAGTCCACTTCTGGGGTTTCTAAAACCAGTCCACTTCTGGGGTTTCTAAAACCAGTCCACATCTAGGGTTTCTAAAACCAGTCCACTACTGGGGTTTCTAAAACCAGTCCACTACTGGGGTTTCTAAAACTAGTCCACATCTGGGGTTTCTAAAACCAGTCCACTACTGGGGTTTCTAAAACCAGTCCACATCTAGGGTTTCTAAAACCAGTCCACATCTAGGGTTTCTAAAACCAGTCCACTACTGGGGTTTCTAAAACCAGTCCACTACTGGGGTTTCTAAAACCAGTCCACATCTGGGGTTTCTAAAACCAGTCCACTACTGGGGTTTCTAAAACCAGTCCACTTCTGGGGTTTCTAAAACCAGTCCACATCTGGGGTTTCTAAAACCAGTCCACATCTGGGGTTTCTAAAACCAGTCCACTACTAGGGTTTCTAAAACCAGTCCACTTCTGGGGTTTCTAAAACCAGTCCACATCTGGGGTTTCTAAAACCAGTCCACTACTGGGGTTTCTAAAACCAGTCCACATCTGGGGTTTCTAAAACCAGTCCACTACTGGGGTTTCTAAAACCAGTCCACATCTGGGGTTTCTAAAACCAGTCCACTTCTGGGGTTTCTACAACCAGTCCACTTCTGGGGTTTCTAAAACCAGTCCACTTCTGGGGTTTCTAAAACCAGTCCACATCTGGGGTTTCTAAAACCAGTCCACATCTGGGGTTTCTAAAACCAGTCCACTACTGGGGTTTCTAAAGCCAGTCCACATCTGGGGTTTCTAAAACCAGTCCACATCTGGGGTTTCTAAAACCAGTCCACTTCTGGGGTTTCTAAAACCAGTCCACATCTGGGGTTTCTAAAACCAGTCCACTACTGGGGTTTCTAAAACCAGTCCACATCTGGGGTTTCTAAAACCAGTCCACATCTGGGGTTTCTAAAACCAGTCCACATCTGGGGTTTCTAAAACCAGTCCACATCTGGGGTTTCTAAAACCAGTCCACTACTGGGGTTTCTAAAACCAGTCCACTACTGGGGTTTCTAAAACCAGTCCACATCTGGGGTTTCTAAAACCAGTCCACTACTGGGGTTTCTAAAACCAGTCCATATCTGGGGTTTCTAAAACCAGTCCACTACTGGGGTTTCTAAAACCAGTCCACTTCTGGGGTTTCTAAAACCAGTCCACTTCTGGGGTTTCTAAAACCAGTCCACTTCTGGGGTTTCTAAAACCAGTCCACTACTGGGGTTTCTAAAACCAGTCCACTACTGGGGTTTCTAAAACCAGTCCATATCTGGGGTTTCTAAAACCAGTCCACTACTGGGGTTTCTAAAACTAGTCCACATCTGGGGTTTCTAAAACCAGTCCACTTCTGGGGTTTCTAAAACCAGTCCACTTCTGGGGTTTCTAAAACCAGTCCACATCTGGGGTTTCTAAAACCAGTCCACTTCTGGGGTTTCTAAAACCAGTCCACATCTGGGGTTTCTAAAACCAGTCCACATCTGGGGTTTCTAAAACCAGTCCACATCTGGGGTTTCTAAAACCAGTCCACTTCTGGGGTTTCTAAAACCAGTCCACTTCTGGGGTTTCTAAAACCAGTCCACATCTGGGGTTTCTAAAACCAGTCCACATCTGGGGTTTCTAAAACCAGTCCACTTCTGGGGTTTCTAAAACCAGTCCACTACTGGGGTTTCTAAAAACCAGTCCACATCTGGGGTTTCTAAAACCAGTCCACATTTGGGGTTTCTAAAACCAGTCCACATTTGGGGTTTCTAAAACCAGTCCACATCTGGGGTTTCTAAAACCAGTCCACTACTGGGGTTTCTAAAACCAGTCCACATCTGGGGTTTCTAAAACCAGTCCACATCTGGGGTTTCTAAAACCAGTCCACATCTGGGGTTTCTAAAACCAGTCCACTTCTGGGGTTTCTAAAACCAGTCCACATCTGGGGTTTCTAAAACCAGTCCACATCTGGGGTTTCTAAAACCAGTCCACATCTGGGGTTTCTAAAACCAGTCCACATCTGGGGTTTCTAAAACCAGTCCACATCTGGCGTTTCTAAAACCAGTCCACATCTGGGGGTTTCTAAAACCAGTCCACTACTGGGGTTTCTAAAACCAGTCCACATCTGGGGTTTCTAAAACCAGTCCACATCTGGGGTTTCTAAAACCAGTCCACTTCTGGGGTTTCTAAAACCAGTCCACTACTGGGGTTTCTAAAACCAGTCCACATCTGGGGTTTCTAAAATCAGTCCACTACTGGGATTTCTAAAACCAGTCCACTTCTGGGGTTTCTAAAACCAGTCCACTTCTGGGGTTTCTAAAACCAGTCCACTTCTGGGGTTTCTAAAACCAGTCCACTTCTGGGGTTTCTAAAACTAGTCCACATCTGGGGTTTCTAAAACCAGTCCACTACTGGGGTTTCTAAAACCAGTCCACATCTGGGGTTTCTAAAACCAGTCCACTACTGGGGTTTCTAAAACCAGTCCACATCTAGGGTTTCTAAAACCAGTCCACATCTAGGGTTTCTAAAACCAGTCCACTACTGGGGTTTCTAAAACCAGTCCACATCTGGGGTTTCTAAAACCAGTCCACTTCTGGGGTTTCTAAAACCAGTCCACATCTGGGGTTTCTAAATCCAGTCCACATCTGGGGTTTCTAAAACCAGTCCACTACTGGGGTTTCTAAAACCAGTCCACTTCTGGGGTTTCTAAAACCAGTCCGCTACTGGGGTTTCTAAAACCAGTCCACTTCTGGGGTTTCTAAAACCAGTCCACATCTGGAGTTTCTAAAACCAGTCCACATCTGGGGTTTCTAAATCCAGTCCACATCTGGGGTTTCTAAAACCAGTCCACTTCTGGGGTTTCTAAAACCAGTCCACTACTGGGGTTTCTAAAACCAGTCCACTTCTGGTGTTTCTAAAACCAGTCCACTACTGGGGTTTCTAAAACCAGTCCACTTCTGGGGTTTCTAAAACCAGTCCACTACTGGGGTTTCTAAAACCAGTCCACATCTGGGGTTTCTAAAACCAGTCCACATCTGGGGTTTCTTAAACCAGTCCACTACTGGGGTTTCTAAAACCAGTCCACATCTGGGGTTTCTAAAACCAGTCCACTACTGGGGTTTCTAAAACCAGTCCACATCTGGGGTTTCTAAAACCAGTCCACATCTGGGGTTTCTAAAACCAGTCAACATCTGGGGTTTCTAAACCCAGTCCACATCTGGGGTTTCTAAAACCAGTCCACTACTGGGGTTTCTAAAACCAGTCCACATCTGGGGTTTCTAAAACCAGTCCACATCTGAGGTTTCTAAAACCAGTCCACTTCTGGGGTTTCTAAAACCAGTCCACATCTGGGGTTTCTAAAACCAGTCCACATCTGGGGTTTCTAAAACCAGTCCACTTCTGGGGTTTCTAAAACCAGTCCACTTCTGGGGTTTCTAAAACCAGTCCACTACTGGGGTTTCTAAAACCAGTCCACATCTGGCGTTTCTAAAACCAGTCCACATCTGGGGTTTCTAAAACCAGTCCACTTCTGGGGTTTCTAAAACCCAGTCCACTTCTGGGGTTTCTAAAACCAGTCCACTACTGGGGTTTCTCAAACCAGTCCACTTCTGGGGTTTCTAAAACCAGTCCACATCTGGGGTTTCTAAAACCAGTCCACATCTGGGGTTTCTAAAACCAGTCCACATCTGGGGTTTCTAAAACCAGTCCACTACTGGGGTTTCTAAAACCAGTCCACATCTGGCGTTTCTAAAACCAGTCCACTTCTGGGGTTTCTAAAACCAGTCCACTACTGGGGTTTCTAAAACCAGTCCACATCTGGGGTTTCTAAAACCAGTCCACATCTGGGGTTTCTAAAACCAGTCCACATCTGGGGTTTCTAAAACCAGTCCACTACTGGGGTTTCTAAAACCAGTCCACTACTGGGGTTTCTAAAACCAGTCCACATCTGGGGTTTCTAAAACCAGTCCACATCTGGGGTTTCTAAAACCAGTCCACTACTGGGGTTTCTAAAACCAGTCCATATCTGGGGTTTCTAAAACCAGTCCACTACTGGGGTTTCTAAAACCAGTCCACATCTGGGGTTTCTAAAACCAGTCCACATCTGGGGTTTCTAAAACCAGTCCACTTCTGGGGTTTCTAAAACCAGTCCACATCTGGGGTTTCTAAAACCAGTTCACATCTGGGGTTTCTAAAACCAGTCCACATCTGGGGTTTCTATAACCAGTCCACTTCTGGGGTTTCTAAAACCAGTCCACTACTGGGGTTTCTAAAACCAGTCCACTACTGGGGTTTCTAAAACCAGTCCACATCTGGGGTTTCTAAAACCAGTCCACATCTGGGGTTTCTAAAACCAGTCCACTTCTGGGGTTTCTAAAACCAGTCCACTACTGGGGTTTCTAAAACCAGTCCACTACTGGGGTTTCTAAAACCAGTCCACATCTGGGGTTTCTAAAACCAGTCCACATCTGGGGTTTCTAAAACCAGTCCACTTCTGGGGTTTCTAAAACCAGTCCACATCTGGGGTTTCTAAAACCAGTCCACTTCTGGGGTTTCTAAAACCAGTCCACTACTGGGGTTTCTAAAACCAGTCCACTACTGGGGTTTCTAAAACCAGTCCACATCTGGGGTTTCTAAAACCAGTCCACATCTGGGGTTTCTAAAACCAGTCCACATCTGGGGTTTCTAAAACCAGTCCACTACTGGGGTTTCTAAAACCAGTCCACATCTAGGGTTTCTAAAACCAGTCCACATCTGGGGTTTCTAAAACCAGTCCACTACTGGGGTTTCTAAAACCAGTCCACATCTAGGGTTTCTAAAACCAGTCCACATCTGGGGTTTCTAAAACCAGTCCACATCTGGGGTTTCTAAAACCCAGTCCACTTCTGGGGTTTCTAAACCCAGTCCACTTCTGGGGTTTCTAAAACCAGTCCACATCTGGGGTTTCTAAAACCAGTCCACATCTGGGGTTTCTAAAACCAGTCCACTACTGGGGTTTCTAAAACCAGTCCACATCTGGGGTTTCTAAAACCAGTCCACATCTGGGGTTTCTAAAACCAGTCCACATCTGGGGTTTCTAAAACCAGTCCACATCTGGGGTTTCTAAAACCAGTCCACATCTGGGGTTTCTAAAACCAGTCCACTACTGGGGTTTCTAAAACCAGTCCACATCTGGCGTTTCTAAAACCAGTCCACATCTGGCGTTTCTAAAACCAGTCCACTTCTGGGGTTTCTAAAACCAGTCCACATCTGGGGTTTCTAAAACCAGTCCACTACTGGGGTTTCTAAAACCAGTCCACATCTGGGGTTTCTAAAACCAGTCCACATCTGGGGTTTCTAAAACCAGTCCACATCTGGGGTTTCTAAAACCAGTCCACTTCTGGGGTTTCTAAAACCAGTCCACTACTGGGGTTTCTAAAACCAGTCCACATCTGGGGTTTCTAAAACCAGTCCACTACTGGGGTTTCTAAAACCAGTCCACATCTGGGGTTTCTAAAACCAGTCCACTACTGGGGTTTCTAAAACCAGTCCACTACTGGGGTTTCTAAAACCAGTCCACATCTGGGGTTTCTAAAACCAGTCCACTACTGGGGTTTCTAAAACCAGTCCACATCTGGGGTTTCTAAAACCAGTCCACTTCTGGGGTTTCTAAAACCAGTCCACTACTGGGGTTTCTAAAACCAGTCCACATCTGGGGTTTCTAAAACCAGTCCACTACTGGGGTTTCTAAAACCAGTCCACATCTGGGGTTTCTAAAACCAGTCCACATCTGGGGTTTCTAAAACCAGTCCACATCTGGGGTTTCTAAAACCAGTCCACATCTGGCGTTTCTAAAACCAGTCCACTTCTGGGGTTTCTAAAACCAGTCCACTACTGGGGTTTCTAAAACCAGTCCACATCTGGGGTTTCTAAAACCAGTCCACATCTGGGGTTTCTAAAACCAGTCCACATCTGGGGTTTCTAAAACCAGTCCACTACTGGGGTTTCTAAAACCAGTCCACATCTGGGGTTTCTAAAACCAGTCCACTACTGGGGTTTCTAAAACCAGTCCACATCTGGGGTTTCTAAAACCAGTCCACTTCTGGGGTTTCTAAAACCAGTCCACTACTGGGGTTTCTAAAACCAGTCCACATCTGGGGTTTCTAAAACCAGTCCACATCTGGGGTTTCTAAAACCAGTCCACTTCTGGGGTTTCTAAAACCAGTCCACTACTGGGGTTTCTAAAACCAGTCCACTACTTGGGTTTCTAAAACCAGTCCACATCTAGGGTTTCTAAAACCAGTCCACATCTGGGGTTTCTAAAACCAGTCCACATCTGGGGTTTCTAAAACCAGTCCACATCTGGGGTTTCTAAAACCAGTCCACATCTGGGGTTTCTAAAACCAGTCCACATCTGGGGTTTCTAAAACCAGTCCACATCTGGGGTTTCTAAAACCAGTCCACTTCTGGGGTTTCTAAAACCAGTCCACTACTGGGGTTTCTAAAACCAGTCCACTACTGGGGTTTCTAAAACCAGTCCACATCTAGGGTTTCTAAAACCAGTCCACTACTGGGGTTTCTAAAACCAGTCCACATCTGGGGTTTCTAAAACCAGTCCACATCTGGGGTTTCTAAAACCAGTCCACATCTGGGGTTTCTAAAACCAGTCCACATCTGGGGTTTCTAAAACCAGTCCACTTCTGGGGTTTCTAAAACCAGTCCACATCTGGGGTTTCTAAAACCAGTCCACATCTGGGGTTTCTAAAACCAGTCCACATCTGGCTTTTCTAAAACCAGTCCACTACTGGGGTTTCTAAAACCAGTCCACTACTGGGGTTTCTAAAACCAGTCCACATCTGGGGTTTCTAAAACCAGTCCACATCTGGGGTTTCTAAAACCAGTCCACATCTGGGGTTTCTAAAACCAGTCCACATCTGGGGTTTCTAAAACCAGTCCACATCTGGGGTTTCTAAAACCAGTCCACTACTGGGGTTTCTAAAACCAGTCCACATCTGGCGTTTCTAAAACCAGTCCACTTCTGGGGTTTCTAAACCCAGTCCACTACTGGGGTTTCTAAAACCAGTCCACATCTGGGGTTTCTAAAACCAGTCCACATCTGGGGTTTCTAAAACCAGTCCACTACTGGGGTTTCTAAAACCAGTCCACTACTGGGGTTTCTAAAACCAGTCCACTACTGGGGTTTCTAAAACCAGTCCACATCTGGGGTTTCTAAAACCAGTCCACATCTGGGGTTTCTAAAACCAGTCCACATCTGGGGTTTCTAAAACCAGTCCACATCTGGGGTTTCTAAAACCAGTCCACTACTGGGGTTTCTAAAACCAGTCCACATCTGGGGTTTCTAAAACCAGTCCACTACTGGGGTTTCTAAAACCAGTCCACATCTGGGGTTTCTAAAACCAGTCCACATCTGGGGTTTCTAAAACCAGTCCACTTCTGGGGTTTCTAAAACCAGTCCACTACTGGGGTTTCTAAAACCAGTCCACTACTGGGGTTTCTAAAACCAGTCCACATCTGGGGTTTCTAAAACCAGTCCACTACTGGGGTTTCTAAAACCAGTCCACATCTGGGGTTTCTAAAACCAGTCCACTTCTGGGGTTTCTAAAACCAGTCCACATCTGGGGTTTCTAAAACCAGTCCACATCTGGGGTTTCTAAAACCAGTCCACTTCTGGGGTTTCTAAAACCAGTCCACTACTGGGGTTTCTAAAACCAGTCCACATCTGGGGTTTCTAAAACCAGTCCACTTCTGGGGTTTCTAAAACCAGTCCACTACTGGGGTTTCTAAAACCAGTCCACATCTGGGGTTTCTAAAACCAGTCCACATCTGGGGTTTCTAAAACCAGTCCACTTCTGGGGTTTCTAAAACCAGTCCACTACTGGGGTTTCTAAAACCAGTCCACATCTGGGGTTTCTAAAACCAGTCCACTACTGGGGTTTCTAAAACCAGTCCACTTCTGGGGTTTCTAAAACCAGTCCACTTCTGGGGTTTCTAAAACCAGTCCACTACTGGGGTTTCTAAAACCAGTCCACTACTGGGGTTTCTAAAACCAGTCCACATCTGGGGTTTCTAAAACCAGTCCACTACTGGGGTTTCTAAAACCAGTCCACATCTGGGATTTCTAAAACCAGTCCACTTCTGGGGTTTCTAAAACCAGTCCACATCTGGGGTTTCTAAAACCAGTCCACATCTGGGGTTTCTAAAACCAGTCCACTTCTGGGGTTTCTAAAACCAGTCCACTACTGGGGTTTCTAAAACCAGTCCACTACTGGGGTTTCTAAAACCAGTCCACTACTGGGGTTTCTAAAACCAGTCCACTACTGGGGTTTCTAAAACCAGTCCACTACTGGGGTTTCTAAAACCAGTCCACTACTGGGGTTTCTAAAACCAGTCCACTACTGGGGTTTCTAAAACCAGTCCACTTCTGGGGTTTCTAAAACCAGTCCACTTCTGGGGTTTCTAAAACCAGTCCACTACTGGGGTTTCTAAAACCAGTCCACATCTGGGGTTTCTAAAACCAGTCCACATCTGGGGTTTCTAAAACCAGTCCACTTCTGGGGTTTCTAAAACCAGTCCACTACTGGGGTTTCTAAAACCAGTCCACATCTGGGGTTTCTAAAACCAGTCCACTTCTGGGGTTTCTAAAACCAGTCCACATCTGGGGTTTCTAAAACCAGTCCACTACTGGGGTTTCTAAAACCAGTCCACTACTGGGGTTTCTAAAACCAGTCCACATCTGGGGTTTCTAAAACCAGTCCACATCTGGGGTTTCTATAACCAGTCCACATCTGGGGTTTCTAAAACCAGTCCACTACTGGGGTTTCTAAAACCAGTCCACATCTGGGGTTTCTAAAACCAGTCCACATCTGGGGTTTCTAAAACCAGTCCACTACTGGGGTTTCTAAAACCAGTCCACTACTGGGGTTTCTAAAACCAGTCCACATCTGGGGTTTCTAAAACCAGTCCACTTCTGGGGTTTCTAAAACCAGTCCACATCTGGGGTTTCTAAAACCAGTCCACTTCTGGGGTTTCTAAAACCAGTCCACATCTGGGGTTTCTAAAACCAGTCCACTTCTGGGGTTTCTAAAACCAGTCCACATCTGGGGTTTCTAAAACCAGTCCACATCTGGGGTTTCTAAAACCAGTCCACATCTGGGGTTTCTAAAACCAGTCCACTACTGGGGTTTCTAAAACCAGTCCACTACTGGGGTTTCTAAAACCAGTCCACTACTGGGGTTTCTAAAACCAGTCCACATCTGGGGTTTCTAAAACCAGTCCACTACTGGGGTTTCTAAAACCAGTCCACATCTAGGGTTTCTAAAACCAGTCCACATCTGGGGTTTCTAAAACCAGTCCACATCTGGGGTTTCTAAAACCCAGTCCACTTCTGGGGTTTCTAAAACCAGTCCACATCTGGGGTTTCTAAAACCAGTCCACATCTGGGGTTTCTAAAACCAGTCCACTTCTGGGGTTTCTAAAACCAGTCCACATCTGGGGTTTCTAAAACCAGTCCACATCTGGGGTTTCTAAAACCAGTCCACATCTGGGGTTTCTAAAACCAGTCCACATCTGGGGTTTCTAAAACCAGTCCACTACTGGGGTTTCTAAAACCAGTCCACATCTGGGGTTTCTAAAACCAGTCCACTTCTGGGGTTTCTAAAACCAGTCCACATCTGGGGTTTCTAAAACCAGTCCACATCTGGGGTTTCTAAAACCAGTCCACATCTGGGGTTTCTAAAACCAGTCCACTACTGGGGTTTCTAAAACCAGTCCACATCTGGGGTTTCTAAAACCAGTCCACATCTGGGGTTTCTAAAACCAGTCCACTTCTGGGGTTTCTAAAACCAGTCCACTTCTGGGGTTTCTAAAACCAGTCCACATCTGGGGTTTCTAAAACCAGTCCACTACTGGGGTTTCTAAAACCAGTCCACTACTGGGGTTTCTAAAACCAGTCCACATCTGGGGTTTCTAAAACCAGTCCACATCTGGGGTTTCTAAAACCAGTCCACTACTGGGGTTTCTAAAACCAGTCCACATCTAGGGTTTCTAAAACCAGTCCACATCTGGGGTTTCTAAAACCAGTCCACATCTGGGGTTTCTAAAACCAGTCCACATCTGGGGTTTCTAAAACCAGTCCACATCTGGGGTTTCTAAAACCAGTCCACTTCTGGGGTTTCTAAAACCAGTCCACATCTGGGGTTTCTAAAACCAGTCCACATCTGGGGTTTCTAAAACCAGTCCACATCTGGGGTTTCTAAAACCAGTCCACTTCTGGGGTTTCTAAAACCAGTCCACATCTGGGGTTTCTAAAACCAGTCCACATCTGGGGTTTCTAAAACCAGTCCACATCTGGGGTTTCTAAAACCAGTCCACATCTGGCTTTTCTAAAACCAGTCCACTACTGGGGTTTCTAAAACCAGTCCACTACTGGGGTTTCTAAAACCAGTCCACTACTGGGGTTTCTAAAACCAGTCCACATCTGGGGTTTCTAAAACCAGTCCACATCTGGGGTTTCTAAAACCAGTCCACATCTGGGGTTTCTAAAACCAGTCCACTACTGGGGTTTCTAAAACCAGTCCACATCTGGGGTTTCTAAAACCAGTCCACATCTGGGGTTTCTAAAACCAGTCCACTACTGGGGTTTCTAAAACCAGTCCACTACTGGGGTTTCTAAAACCAGTCCACATCTGGGGTTTCTAAAACCAGTCCACTTCTGGGGTTTCTAAAACCAGTCCACATCTGGGGTTTCTAAAACCAGTCCACTTCTGGGGTTTCTAAAACCAGTCCACATCTGGGGTTTCTAAAACCAGTCCACTTCTGGGGTTTCTAAAACCAGTCCACATCTGGGGTTTCTAAAACCAGTCCACATCTGGGGTTTCTAAAACCAGTCCACATCTGGGGTTTCTAAAACCAGTCCACTACTGGGGTTTCTAAAACCAGTCCACTACTGGGGTTTCTAAAACCAGTCCACTACTGGGGTTTCTAAAACCAGTCCACATCTGGGGTTTCTAAAACCAGTCCACTACTGGGGTTTCTAAAACCAGTCCACATCTAGGGTTTCTAAAACCAGTCCACATCTGGGGTTTCTAAAACCAGTCCACATCTGGGGTTTCTAAAACCAGTCCACTACTGGGGTTTCTAAAACCAGTCCACTACTGGGGTTTCTAAAACCAGTCCACTACTGGGGTTTCTAAAACCAGTCCACATCTGGGGTTTCTAAAACCAGTCCACTACTGGGGTTTCTAAAACCAGTCCACATCTGGGGTTTCTAAAACCCAGTCCACTTCTGGGGTTTCTAAAACCAGTCCACATCTGGGGTTTCTAAAACCAGTCCACATCTGGGGTTTCTAAAACCAGTCCACTTCTGGGGTTTCTAAAACCAGTCCACATCTGGGGTTTCTAAAACCAGTCCACATCTGGGGTTTCTAAAACCAGTCCACATCTGGGGTTTCTAAAACCAGTCCACTACTGGGGTTTCTAAAACCAGTCCACATCTGGGGTTTCTAAAACCAGTCCACTTCTGGGGTTTCTAAAACCAGTCCACATCTGGGGTTTCTAAAACCAGTCCACATCTGGGGTTTCTAAAACCAGTCCACTACTGGGGTTTCTAAAACCAGTCCACATCTGGGGTTTCTAAAACCAGTCCACTACTGGGGTTTCTAAAACCAGTCCACATCTGGGGTTTCTAAAACCAGTCCACATCTGGGGTTTCTAAAACCAGTCCACTTCTGGGGTTTCTAAAACCAGTCCACTTCTGGGGTTTCTAAAACCAGTCCACATCTGGGGTTTCTAAAACCAGTCCACTACTGGGGTTTCTAAAACCAGTCCACTACTGGGGTTTCTAAAACCAGTCCACATCTGGGGTTTCTAAAACCAGTCCACATCTGGGGTTTCTAAAACCAGTCCACTACTGGGGTTTCTAAAACCAGTCCACATCTAGGGTTTCTAAAACCAGTCCACATCTGGGGTTTCTAAAACCAGTCCACATCTGGGGTTTCTAAAACCAGTCCACATCTGGGGTTTCTAAAACCAGTCCACATCTGGGGTTTCTAAAACCAGTCCACTTCTGGGGTTTCTAAAACCAGTCCACATCTGGGGTTTCTAAAACCAGTCCACATCTGGGGTTTCTAAAACCAGTCCACATCTGGGGTTTCTAAAACCAGTCCACATCTGGCTTTTCTAAAACCAGTCCACTACTGGGGTTTCTAAAACCAGTCCACTACTGGGGTTTCTAAAACCAGTCCACTACTGGGGTTTCTAAAACCAGTCCACATCTGGCTTTTCTAAAACCAGTCCACTACTGGGGTTTCTAAAACCAGTCCACTACTGGGGTTTCTAAAACCAGTCCACATCTGGGGTTTCTAAAACCAGTCCACATCTGGGGTTTCTAAAACCAGTCCACTACTGGGGTTTCTAAACCCAGTCCACATCTGGGGTTTCTAAAACCAGTCCACATCTGGCTTTTCTAAAACCAGTCCACTACTGGGGTTTCTAAAACCAGTCCACTACTGGGGTTTCTAAAACCAGTCCACATCTGGGGTTTCTAAAACCAGTCCACATCTGGCGTTTCTAAAACCAGTCCACATCTGGCGTTTCTAAAACCAGTCCACTTCTGGGGTTTCTAAACCCAGTCCACTACTGGGGTTTCTAAAACCAGTCCACTTCTGGGGTTTCTAAACCCAGTCCACTACTGGGGTTTCTAAAACCAGTCCACTTCTGGGGTTTCTACAACCAGTCCACTACTGGGGTTTCTAAAACCAGTCCACATCTGGCGTTTCTAAAACCAGTCCACTACTGGGGTTTCTAAACCCAGTCCACTACTGGGGTTTCTAAAACCAGTCCACATCTGGGGTTTCTAAAACCAGTCCACTACTGGGGTTTCTAAAACCAGTCCACATCTGGGGTTTCTAAAACCAGTCCACATCTGGGGTTTCTAAACCCAGTCCACTACTGGGGTTTCTAAAACCAGTCCACATCTGGGGTTTCTAAAACCAGTCCACATCTGGGGTTTCTAAACCCAGTCCACTACTGGGGTTTCTAAAACCAGTCCACATCTGGGGTTTCTAAAACCAGTCCACATCTGGGGTTTCTAAAAGCAGGACTTGGCAGTAAAACGTCCAGCAGTGAAATGTTCTGAAACCAGCAGTTCTACATGTTAGAAAAGCCACATCACACAGTTAATAAGTCGTACAGAAGCTGCCGTACTAACAAAGCTCTACATGAAGACCTGCAACCAAGCAGGGACACACAGAACACCAGTATGTTCCCAGTAAATAAACTGGAGTCAGAGGCGTCTCATGTGTCAGCGTTTATTATACAAAGTGAAACAAAGGAATAAATGGGCTGCAGGGTTAGGAATATTAGAATATTCCTAACCCTAACCCTGACGGGGGCGAATATTCTTATAATCTCATTAAAAGATTCATCAAGACGACGTATGAAATCATCAATCGTCTCAAAAGAGCATGAAATGTGATAAGCATTACAGAAAAGTTCCTGAGCACTACGCCATCTTGGTTTCCCCAGAAGAATACGTAGACAATCATTATACACAACCTGAAGTTTACGGATGGTCGCCTTTGTAAAATGACTCCATAAAGGTGCAGCATAACAAGAAGTACAGAAGGCCCGAAAAAGACCTTTAACCTGAACACTGAATTAGCCTGCATGTATAAAATACTACGCTGTTCACAGACGGGGGGGTAGGGGCAGACGGGGGGGGTTTAGGGTATACGGGGGGGGTACGGGTATGGGGGGGGTTAGGGTAGACGGGGGGGGTACGGGTATAGGGGGGGGGTTAGGGTATACGGGGGGGGGTACGGGTAGACGGGGGGGGTAGACCAAATGAGACCAAACGAACTCAGTTTCAGCCAATCAACTACGCATGTCTGACGGCACTCCGTTTCTCCTTTCAGATGTCGGAGAGGAAGGCCAGAAATCCTCAAGCAGGATGTCCCGAGGCATCATGGCCGATCACCAGTTCTCTGATGCAGACGACTCAGAGGGAGGCGAGGAAGACGGTGATGAGGTTGATGATGAAGACGAGGAAGACGACGACTACGATGGCGACTCCACCCCCAAGAGTCTGTCGAGGTCCACCAGTCCGTATGGCCTGCCATCCGTGTCTGTTCCAGCCGCCTCCCACCCCACTACGTCAGACCTTCTGGGACTGGCCCACAAGCCGCCTCTGTTCGGCTACTTCACCACCGTGCCGAGCATCCAGATCACGCCACAGGCTCCGCCCACCGACCTCAGCGAGAGAGGACACGGTCAGCAGCGCTCAAACCGTTTGCTGGTTCCTCACTACTCCTCAATAGACAAGGACCTCCCCATTGGATCCCCAGACCTGTCCTCACCCTCCTCGCTTTTGTCCTCGCCAGGGTTGGACCACCCGAGCTGTCCGTCTCCCAACTCGCCATCCTCCTCCCCTTCTACCCGCCGTTACCTGTCCCCCCTCCGTGACCTGTCACCCCGGACTGGACACCTCTCTCCCCGGCGGGACATCTCTCCTCTGCGTCACATCTCTCCTAAGAGGGATCTGGCGGTCGGGGGATACCGCCGTGACCTTTCCCCCAGACGGACCCACCTCTCAGTAGTCTCCCCCCTCCCTCGGGCCACATCTCCAGGACGAAGAGACTACAAACATGACCTTTCGCCAGGAGGCAGCCCCAAGGGCATGATCCGCCATGTTTCTCCTCGACGCGGGTCCCATCTGCACAATCAGAGGTAAGAAACTCAACATTGACCTGTGTGCTTCCATAACAGGCCCACAGTTCCCCAGTCTGGTCTGGTCCCATCCAGTCCCATGATCTTTTGGTTAGCATTAGCTGCTAATGTTGGAGCCTGCTGTCTTAGCATTAGCTGCTAATGTTGGAGCCTGTGTTTTTAGCATTAGCTGCTAATGTTGGAGCCTGCTGTCTTAGCATTAGCTGCTAATGTTGGAGCCTGCTGTCTTAGCATTAGCTGCTAATGTTGGAGCCTGTGTTTTTAGCATTAGCTGCTAATGTTGGAGCCTGCTGTCTTAGCATTAGCTGCTAATGTTGGAGCCTGTGTTTTTAGCATTAGCTGCTAATGTTGGAGCCTGCTGTCTTAGCATTAGCTGCTAATGTTGGAGCCTGTGTTTTTAGCATTAGCTGCTAATGTTGGAGCCTGCTGTCTTAGCATTAGCTGCTAATGTTGGAGCCTGCTGTCTTAGCATTAGCTGCTAATGTTGGAGCCTGTGTTTTTAGCATTAGCTGCTAATGTTGGAGCCTGCTGTCTTAGCATTAGCTGCTAATGTTGGAGCCTGTGTTTTTAGCATTAGCTGCTAATGTTGGAGCCTGCTGTCTTAGCATTAGCTGCTAATGTTGGAGCCTGCTGTCTTAGCATTAGCTGCTAATGTTGGAGCCTGTGTTTTTAGCATTAGCTGCTAATGTTGGAGCCTGTGTTTTTAGCATTAGCTGCTAATGTTGGAGCCTGCTGTCTTAGCATTAGCTGCTAATGTTGGAGCCTGTGTTTTTAGCATTAGCTGCTAATGTTGGAGCCTGCTGTCTTAGCATTAGCTGCTAATGTTGGAGCCTGCTGTCTTAGCATTAGCTGCTAATGTTGGAGCCTGTGTTTTTAGCATTAGCTGCTAATGTTGGAGCCTGCTGTCTTAGCATTAGCTGCTAATGTTGGAGCCTGTGTTTTTAGCATTAGCTGCTAATGTTGGAGCCTGCTGTCTTAGCATTAGCTGCTAATGTTGGAGCCTGCTGTCTTAGCATTAGCTGCTAATGTTGGAGCCTGTGTTTTTAGCATTAGCTGCTAATGTTGGAGCCTGCTGTCTTAGCATTAGCTGCTAATGTTGGAGCCTGTGTTTTTAGCATTAGCTGCTAATGTTGGAGCCTGCTGTCTTAGCATTAGCTGCTAATGTTGGAGCCTGTGTTTTTAGCATTAGTTGCTAATGTTGGAGCCTGCTGTCTTAGCATTAGCTGCTAATGTTGGAGCCTGCTGTCTTAGCATTAGCTGCTAATGTTGGAGCCTGCTGTCTTAGCATTAGCTGCTAATATTGGAGCCTGCTGTCTTAGCATTAGCTGCTAATGTTGGAGCCTGTGTTTTTAGCATTAGCTGCTAATGTTGGAGCCTGCTGTCTTAGCATTAGCTGCTAATGTTGGAGCCTGTGTTTTTAGCATTAGCTGCTAATGTTGGAGCCTGCTGTCTTAGCATTAGCTGCTAATGTTGGAGCCTGCTGTCTTAGCATTAGCTGCTAATGTTGGAGCCTGTGTTTTTAGCATTAGCTGCTAATGTTGGAGCCTGTGTTTTTAGCATTAGCTGCTAATGTTGGAGCCTGTGTTTTTAGCATTAGCTGCTAATGTTGGAGCCTGCTGTCTTAGCATTAGCTGCTAATGTTGGAGCCTGTGTTTTTAGCATTAGCTGCTAATGTTGGAGCCTGCTGTCTTAGCATTAGCTGCTAATGTTGGAGCCTGTGTTTTTAGCATTAGCTGCTAATGTTGGAGCCTGCTGTCTTAGCATTAGCTGCTAATGTTGGAGCCTGCTGTCTTAGCATTAGCTGCTAATGTTGGAGCCTGTGTTTTTAGCATTAGCTGCTAATGTTGGAGCCTGCTGTCTTAGCATTAGCTGCTAATGTTGGAGCCTGCTGTCTTAGTATTAGCTGCTAATGTTGGAGCCTGTGTTTTTAGCATTAGCTGCTAATGTTGGAGCCTGCTGTCTTAGCATTAGCTGCTAATGTTGGAGCCTGTGTTTTTAGCATTAGCTGCTAATGTTGGAGGTAATTATTTGGGGAGAAATCTACTTGTTTTAAGCTAGTATGTCATGATCAGAGTTAGCTGTTTTCATTGCCATGTGAATTATAACTGCAGACATCAGGTCCCAATGATTTCATACTTGTGACCCTCAGCCAGCAGAGTGGGTGGAGCCTGAGGACAAACCACCTGATTGGAGGACTGGTTCAAGGGGAGTCTTCTGTGGGTCGAAGCAGAACCGCTGAACAAATGGAGATGGTAAAATCTTGTTTTCTTGATATGTCTGTGGAGTTAATCTTTTTCCACTAGAAACTATCAAACAGCAGGAGAACTGTGTCTAAGAATTAATAAACAATAAATAAGTTTCATGCTGTGGTTAAGATGGTTCCTGTTTACTTATCCAAATTGTCCAATCACGTGCAGGAACCGACTTTCTGCTCCTGTTTTAAAAAAGCTCAGTTTTCATCAAACTCTTTTAATACAAGACAAACATTATGTCTGAAGGGAGGAAGAGGAGGAGCAGAAACTCTATCTTCATCATTGATCTGTTATTAAACAGCCTCTGCTTCCTCATCAGCGAGGTCTTCCTCATCACTGAGGTCTTCCTCATCAGCGAGGTCTTCCTCATCACTGAGGTCTTCCTCATCGGCGAGGTCTTCCTCATCACTGAGGTCTTCCTCATCGACGAAGTCTTCCTCATCACTGAGGTCTTCCTCATCAGCGAGGTCTTCCTCATCAACGAGGTCTTCCTCATCAACGAAGTCTTCCTCATCACTGAGGTCTTCCTCATCACTGAGGTCTTCCTCATCACTGAGGTCTTCCTCATCAACGAGGTCTTCCTCATTAACGAAGTCTTCCTCATCACTGAGGTCTTCCTCATCACTGAGGTCTTCCTCATCAACGAAGTCTTCCTCATCACTGAGGTCTTCCTCATCAACGAGGTCTTCCTCATTAACGAAGTCTTCCTCATCACTGAGGTCTTTCTCATCACTGAGGTCTTCCTCATCACTGAGGTCTTCCTCATCAACGAGGTCTTCCTCATCAACGAAGTCTTCCTCATCACTGAGGTCTTCCTCATCAGCGAGGTCTTCCTCATCACTGAGGTCTTCCTCATCACTGAGGTCTTCCTCATCAACGAAGTCTTCCTCATCACTGAGGTCTTCCTCATCACCTCATCACTGAGGTCTTCCTCATCAACGAGGTCTTCCTCATCACTGAGGTCTTCCTCATCAACGAGGTCTTCCTCATCAACGAAGTCTTCCTCATCACTGAGGTCTTCCTCATCACTGAGGTCTTTCTCATCACTGAGGTCTTCCTCATCAACGAGGTCTTCCTCATCAACGAAGTCTTCCTCATCAGCGAGGTCTTCCTCATCAACGAAGTCTTCCTCATCAGCGAAGTCTTCCTCATCAACGAAGTCCTCCTCATCACTGAGGTCTTCCTCATCACTGAGGTCTTCCTCATCGGCGAGGTCTTCCTCATCACTGAGGTCTTCCTCATCAACGAAGTCTTCCTCATCACTGAGGTCTTCCTCATCACTGAGGTCTTCCTCATCAACGAGGTCTTCCTCATCACTGAGGTCTTCCTCATCAACGAGGTCTTCCTCATCAACGAAGTCTTCCTCATCACTGAGGTCTTTCTCATCAACAAGGTCTTCCTCATCAACGAAGTCTTCCTCATCACTGAGGTCTTCCTCATCACTGAGGTCTTCCTCATCACTGAGGTCTTCCTCATCAACGAGGTCTCCCTCATCAACGAAGTCTTCCTCATCAACGAGGTCTTCCTCATCAACGAAGTCTTCCTCATCACTGAGGTCTTCCTCATCAACGAAGTCTTCCTCATCAACGAAGTCTTCCTCATCACTGAGGTCTTCCTCATCACTGAGGTCTTCCTCATCAACGAGGTCTTCCTCATCACTGAGGTCTTCCTCATCAACGAGGTCTTCCTCATCAACGAAGTCTTCCTCATCACTGAGGTCTTTCTCATCACTGAGGTCTTCCTCATCAACGAGGTCTTCCTCATCACAGGTCTTTCTCATCACTGAGGTCTTCCTCATCACTGAGGTCTTCCTCATCAACGAGGTCTTCCTCATCAACGAAGTCTTCCTCATCACTGAGGTCTTTCTCATCACTGAGGTCTTCCTCATCAACGAGGTCTTCCTCATCACTGAGGTCTTCCTCATCAACGAGGTCTTCCTCATCAACGAAGTCTTCCTCATCACTGAGGTCTTTCTCATCACTGAGGTCTTCCTCATCAATGAGGTCTTCCTCATTACTGAGGTCTTCCTCATCACTGAGGTCTTCCATGTCTTCCTCATCACTGAGGTCTTCCTCATCGGCGAGGTCTTCCTCATCACTGAGGTCTTCCTCATCGGCGAGGTCTTCCTCATCACTGAGGTCTTCCTCATCAACGAGGTCTTCCTCATCACTGAGGTCTTCCTCATCACTGAGGTCTTCCTCATCAGCGAGGTCTTCCTCATCACTGAGGTCTTCCTTATCACTGAGGTCTTCCTCATCAACGAGGTCTTCCTCATCAACGAAGTCTTCCTCATCACTGAGGTCTTCCTCATCACTGAGGTCTTCCTCATCAACGAGGTCTTCCTCATCAACGAAGTCTTCCTCATCACTGAGGTCTTCCTCATCAACGAGGTCTTCCTCATCAACGAGGTCTTCCTCATCACTGAGGTCTTCCTCATCAACAAGGTCTTCCTCATCAACGAAGTCTTCCTCATCACTGAGGTCTTTCTCATCAACAAGGTCTTCCTCATCAACGAAGTCTTCCTCATCACTGAGGTCTTCCTCATCACTGAGGTCTTCCTCATCACTGAGGTCTTCCTCATCAACGAGGTCTCCCTCATCAACGAAGTCTTCCTCATCAACGAGGTCTTCCTCATCAACGAAGTCTTCCTCATCACTGAGGTCTTCCTCATCAACGAAGTCTTCCTCATCAACGAAGTCTTCCTCATCACTGAGGTCTTCCTCATCACTGAGGTCTTCCTCATCAACGAGGTCTTCCTCATCACTGAGGTCTTCCTCATCAACGAGGTCTTCCTCATCAACGAAGTCTTCCTCATCACTGAGGTCTTTCTCATCACTGAGGTCTTCCTCATCAACGAGGTCTTCCTCATCACAGGTCTTTCTCATCACTGAGGTCTTCCTCATCAACGAAGTCTTCCTCATCAATGAGGTCTTCCTCATTACTGAGGTCTTCCTCATCACTGAGGTCTTCCATGTCTTCCTCATCACTGAGGTCTTCCTCATCGGCGAGGTCTTCCTCATCACTGAGGTCTTCCTCATCGGCGAGGTCTTCCTCATCACTGAGGTCTTCCTCATCAACGAGGTCTTCCTCATCACTGAGGTCTTCCTCATCACTGAGGTCTTCCTCATCAGCGAGGTCTTCCTCATCACTGAGGTCTTCCTCATCAGCGAAGTCTTCCTCATCACTGAGGTCTTCCTCATCACTGAGGTCTTCCTCATCACTGAGGTCTTCCTCATCAACGAGGTCTCCCTCATCAACGAAGTCTTCCTCATCAACGAGGTCTTCCTCATCAACGAAGTCTTCCTCATCACTGAGGTCTTCCTCATCAACGAGGTCTTCCTCATCAACGAAGTCTTCCTCATCACTGAGGTCTTCCTCATCACTGAGGTCTTCCTCATCAACGAGGTCTTCCTCATCAACGAAGTCTTCCTCATCAACGAAGTCTTCCTCATCACTGAGGTCTTCCTCATCACTCAGGTCTTCCTCATCAACAAGGTCTTCCTCATCAACGAAGTCTTTCTCATCACTGAGGTCTTCCTCATCACTGAGGTCTTCCTCATCACTGAGGTCTTTCTCATCACTGAGGTCTTCCTCATCAATGAGGTCTTCCTCATCAGCGAGGTCTTCCTCATCACTGAGGTCTTCCTCATCACTGAGGTCTTCCTCATCACTGAGGTCTTTCTCATCACTGAGGTCTTCCTCATCAGCGAGGTCTTCCTCGTCAACGAAGTCTTCCTCATCAATGAGGTCTTCCTCATCGGCGAGGTCTTCCTCATCAACGAGGTCTTCCTCATCACTGAGGTCTTCCTCATCACTGAGGTCTTCCTTATCACTGAGGTCTTCCTCATCAACGAGGTCTTCCTCATCAACGAAGTCTTCCTCATCACTGAGGTCTTCCTCATCACTGAGGTCTTCCTCATCAACGAGGTCTTCCTCATCAACGAAGTCTTCCTCATCACTGAGGTCTTCCTCATCACTGAGGTCTTCCTCATCAACAAGGTCTTCCTCATCAACGAAGTCTTTCTCATCACTGAGGTCTTCCTCATCACTGAGGTCTTCCTCATCACTCAGGTCTTTCTCATCACTCAGGTCTTCCTCATCAATGAGGTCTTCCTCATCAGCGAGGTCTTCCTCATCACTGAGGTCTTCCTCATCACTGAGGTCTTTCTCATCACTGAGGTCTTCCTCATCAGCGAGGTCTTCCTCGTCAACGAAGTCTTCCTCATCACTGAGGTCTTCCTCATCAGCGAGGTCTTCCTCGTCAACGAAGTCTTCCTCATCACTGAGGTCTTCCTCATCACTGAGGTCTTTTTCATCAGCGAGGTCTTCCTCATCAGCGAGGTCTTTCTCATCACTGAGGTCTTCCTCATCAGCGAGGTCTTCCTCATCAACGAGGTCTTCCTCATCACTGAGGTTTTTCTCATCACTGAGGTCTTCCTCATCAACGAGGTCTTCCTCATCACTGAGGTCTTCCTCATCAACGAGGTCTTCCTCATCAACGAGGTATTCCTCATCACTGAGGTCTTCCTCATCGGCGAGGTCTTCCTTATCACTGAGGTCTTCCTGATCGGCGAGGTCTTCCTCATCGGCGAGATCTACCTTATCACTGAGGTCTTCCTCATCACTGAGGTCTTCCGCATCAACGAAGTCTTCCTCATCACTGAGGTCTTCCTCATCAGCGAGGTCTTCCTCATCACTGAGGTCTTCCTCATCAATGAGGTCTTCCTCATCGGCGAGGTCTTCCTCATCAACGAGGTCTTCCTCATCAACGAGGTCTTCCTCATCGGCGAGGTCTTCCTTATCACTGAGGTCTTCCTCATCTGCGAGGTCTTCCTCATCAATGAGGTCTTCCTCATCACTGAGGTCTTCCTCATCACTGAGGTCTTCCTCATCAATGAGGTCTTCCTCATCGGCGAGGTCTTCCTCATCACTGAGGTCTTCTTCATCACTGAGGTCTTCCTCATCGGCGAGGTCTTCCTCATCAACGAGGTCTTCCTCATCAATGAGGTCTTCCTCATCACTGAGGTCTTCCTTATCACTGAGGTCTTTCTCATCACTGAGGTCTTCCTCATCACTGAGGTCTTCTTCATCACTGAGGTCTTCCTCATCGGCGAGGTCTTCCTCATCACTGAGGTCTTCCTCATCACTGAGGTCTTCCTTATCACTGAGGTCTTCCTCATCAATGAGGTCTTCCTCATCACTGAGGTCTTCCTCATCGGCGAGGTCTTCCTCATCAATGAGGTCTTCCTCATCACTGAGGTCTTCCTCATCTGCGAGGTCTTCCTCATCAATGAGGTCTTCTTCATCAACGAGGTATTCGTCATCACTGAGGTCTTCCTCATCGGCGAGGTCTTCCTCATCACTGAGGTCTTCCTCATCACTGAGGTCTTCCTCATCAACGAGGTCTTCCTCATCACTGAGGTCTTCCTCATCACTGAGGTCTTCCTTATCACTGAGGTCTTCCTCATCAATGAGGTCTTCCTCATCAATGAGGTCTTCCTCATCACTGAGGTCTTCCTTATCACTGAGGTCTTCCTCATCGGCGAGGTCTTCCTCATCAATGAGGTCTTCCTCATCACTGAGGTCTTCCTCATCACTGAGGTCTTCCTCATCACTGAGGTCTTCCTCATCACTGAGGTCTTCCTCAGAAGTGATCTTGTCTGGACTGGTTTACACTGGTGATACTGGATCTGGTTCTGAGCTGAAAATCCAGTCGGCGTTGGACTGAGACTATTTTTTCTCCCTCTGCTTTCAGATTCCAGGGGAAGGGGACCACCAGACGGGACCCCCCCACCAGACGGGACCCCTCCACCAGACGGGACCCCCCCACCAGACGGGACCCCCCCACCAGACGGGAGCCCCCCACCAGATGGGACCCCCCCACCAGACGGGAGCCCCCCACCAGACGGGACCCCCCCACCAGATGGGACCCCCCCACCAGACGGGAGCCCCCCACCAGATGGGAGCCCCCCACCAGATGGGAGCCCCCCACCAGACGGGAGCCCCCCACCAGACGGGAGCCCCCCACCAGTTGCTGTTTAGCCACCTGCCTCTCCACTCCCAGCTGCAGGTAAAGTCCGTGTCTCGTCTGGAGATGATGGTTTTCCATGTTTTCCCGCTTCAATCTGACCTGAACCAGCTGAAAGTTCTGCCTCAGGTGTGTTGGGGCAGGAAACAGGGAAAGCTGTTGGGTTCCGGTTCTGATCGGACCAGAATGAGAAGAAACTTCCAGATTTCTCATTTCCTTTCTTCTTCCCTCCTTTCAGGTGCGTTCGCCTTTCCCGATGATCCCCATCGGCGGGATCCAGATGGTACACTCCGTTGCCACGGCAGCCGCCCCGCTGGTGCAGTGGGCGGAGCCTGTAGCCTCCCGCTTGTCGCTGCAGAAGAACGCGGAGGACTCCTCAAGCAGCGAGGCCGCCTCCTCGCATTTGGCCAAGCGGGAAAGACAAGGAGGCGTCGCGAGAGCATCGACCCAACGGTCCTCGGATGACAGCGAAGGGGGCGGAGCCCGACATGGACAGGAGGAGAGCATCCAGACCTGCACCAAGGCCATCGCCTCCCTCTGCATCAACTCCAAGGAGTCCAGCAGGAGCACAGGAGGCCACCGAGAGGAGGAGGAGAAAGGCGGAGCCTCATCTGCCATGCCGCCGCCTCCTCCCCTCCCCACCTCCTCGTCCAGCTCCGCAGATTCAGCACTTTAGTGGCGTGATGTTCAGGCCCCCCCTCCCCTCTTCCTCCCGGTTCCACGTCCTCCATCAGCGTCCGTCCGCCATGATGGACTGGTCAGACTGGTCCTCGTGGGGGGGGGGGGGGGGGCGCGCCTTCCTTTCAGCTGAAACTTTGAAATCAAACTGCTTCCACTCTCACGTCACATTAGTTTCACTTATTTAATGAGGGAGGTGTGTGCACGTGAGCGTGCACGGTGATGGTACGCAGGAAGAAGGACGTGCCTTTTTCCTTCCTGTTGGAACAAGCGGAGCTGGAAACATCATATCTGCCCCCCCCCGCAGCACGTTGACCCCCCCCCAGGCTGGATATTAACCTTCGGTTGCACTAAAACAGATTTTTCGGAGGCTTAGTGTACAGCAGCAGCGATTCTATAAACTATTTATTATTATTGTTGTTTTATTGTTTCATAAATTGTACATTTTTATTAAATGTGGTGGATTTTCTATGTACCGCATGGGGGGGGGGGGTACTGTAATATGGTTTTAGATGTTTGAACTATTTATATCATAGGCCCCGCCCCCTCGCTAGGTTTCCTAGCATCAAGGCGTCTCTGCAGCCCCCCCTCACCGATACATCTCAGAGTAAATGTAGCCCCACCATACTGACTGGATCAACATGGGGGGGACATTCCAGTCCACCTTTTCTACGTGGAGGCTGCAGGCCGTTGCCACAGCAACCAGCCAGTCTGAAAACGCACCTTAAAGCCTCGTTGGGATTTCCTCAAGACTTTGCTCCGTTCTCCTGCTTTTCCAGCAATATTCCGCCAAACTGCTCGCTGAGGGACGGCGTGGGTTGCACGGCTCTGCAATGTGTGTAGTGTATCGGTGTGTATTCCACCAGTATATCCTCTTCTTATGATGTTTTTCTATTTCCATCCTGCTATTTTATGTCCACTTATCATGATGACGATGATGTCTTTACAGATCTCTTATCAAAGCACAAGTCAGTAGATTTAGGACAGAAAGGCGGGAAGTTCTGTGGAGATGATGTGAGTCCAGCTGCAACACGTAGAAGTGGAAGAAAAGTCGTCTTCAAATAAAAAGTTCTGCAAACATTTTAGTCTTGACTGCTGATTCCTGACCGAGCCAGGGGGTCCAGCCGTGGTCCTGGGGGCCACAATCCTGCAGGTTTTCCATGGATCCTGTTTCAACACACCTGAGCAGAACTTGACTGGCTGTTGGATCCATTTAATATGAGTCAGGTATGTTGGAGCAGGGTTACATGGACAACCTGCAGCACTGACTCAAACGGAAGATGGAGAAGTTAGGTTGAAGACCGTAAAGCAGGGGTCGGCAACCCGCGACTCCGGAGCGCCGCCCTAGTGGCTCCCTGGAGCTTTTAAGACATTTTTTTTAAATGGGGAAAGAAATATATTTTTGTTTTGATCTGGTTCTGTAGGAGGAAAAACATGACACAAACATTCTTAACGTTTCCCAATGCTGTAAAAATGTGTAGAATAAATATTAAATTTTAACATTTCTGTCAAGGAAGATTTGCGTCATAGCCTGCGACATGCGTAGCCGATCAGCAGGAGGCTAACCCCAACCCGGGGCTGTGATGGGACATGGATCCCAAAGGGAAAAGGAGAAAATTAACCGAGGAGAACAGAGGATTCAACGTTTCTTGAACTGCATTTGCATTCATTGCCAATGCGGAAGGATTGCCTGAATGTTTGCTCTGTAGCGAGAAGTTGTCAATTAACAAAAAGAGTCATGTGGAAAGACATTTCCTGGGAAAGCATGCTACATTTGCCAGTTGGGAGTGACACAAAAAGTGTGATTGCATTATTTCTGGAGAAATTAGAGAAGCACAAAAATAGATTTAAGTGGATTGCATCTCCAAACTCCACTACTGCTGCAAGTTATGTTGCAACCCGGGAGATAATAAAGCGTAGAAAACCAACAGATGGTGACTACATGAAGGAGTCAGTCATCAGCATATCAGGACACGTATTTCCAGACTTCAGAAACAAAACCGAGATCATACAGAAAATCAAAGACATGTCCCTCTCCGCTAAGACAGTGAAGGAAAGGACCATTAAAATGGCGGCAACATCACCGATCAGCAAATCAAGGACATTAATTCAGCACAAGTTACATCTTACATGTTGAGAAGCTGACCAGTGATGTCCGACAACAGAAGTCACATTAAACGGGTAAGAACATCATCCTTCATAGACAGAGACAAAGTGGATGTTTTTATAAAATGATTTCTGATTATTGTCAGTATATATGTGGAATGACACGTGGTAACGGTGCTCAGGTCGGAGGATAGCTGCGTTGGTTGCGTGTCTAAAGAGAAGAGGATGCTGCTGCGTTTTACCCTCGCACTGACTTGCTTGGCAGAAATCAAACTGAGTTCATTTGATTTTATAAACTTTACCTTTTTTTTAAAAGGCTGCTGGTTTATGTTTTATAAATGCAGGCTGCGTTTTATTGCGCTCTGTTTGTTGATAAGGGACGCGTTATGCACATTCCATTTTGTTTTTTTTTTTGTTTTTTTTTTGTTCTTAAAAATAAAAATGACATTTAAAAAAAAATCAGATTTCTTAATGGCATTGTTTTAATTTGATCAATGCAACGAAACATAATTCATTAATATAGTAATGAAGTTAAACATGAGACGGCATCGTACAACAGAGTCGTCACGTGGTGCGATATTCTCTACAGGATGCGCTGCAGGGAAAATAAACATTTTATCATTAAGGCTCATTCTGTATTTGTAGCCAACGTAGTCATTTTGATGGTTGGCGAATATAGCTAATATAGATACATAAAACATGTGTTTTCTTCATGATAAGGTTTATATAAGGCTTTTCATTTTTTGCGGCTCCAGACATATTTGTTTTTTGGTTTTTTTGGACCAATATGGCTCTTTCAACATTTTGGGTTGCCGACCCCTGGTGTAGAACATGACAGCAGGAGGAATCTAAAATATATTAAATATAAAATGTTATAAAGTAATAAAAGTTTTTTTTTTTAAAAAGCAAAAATGAGAAAAAAAATTTAAAAAACAGTGGGAGAGCGCAGACCTCCAACACGGCCTTTAAAAAAAATCCAAACGGTGATCCGGATCAGAACCACGATTAAACCAGTTCTTCATTTTCACGTTTTCAACAAGTCCAGAAAATTTCATCAAAATCCGTCCAAAACTGTTTCTAATCTAATTCCCGTCAGCAGAAACGTCAACCTGTCCACGTCTCTCGTCTCCATCGTGTCCCTACACGTCTCCATCGTGTGTCCATCGTGTCCCTACACGTCTCCATCGTGTGTCCATCGTGTCCCTACACGTCTCCATCGTGTGTCCATCGTGTCCCTACACGTCTCCATCGTGTCCCTACACGTCTCCATCGTGTCCCTACACGTCTCCATCGTGTCTCCATCGTGTCCCTACACGTCTCCATCGTGTCCCTACACGTCTCCATCGTGTCCCTACACGTCTCCATCGTGTGTCCATCGTGTCCCTACACGTCTCCATCGTGTGTCCATCGTGTCCCTACACGTCTCCATCGTGTCTCCATCGTGTCCCTACACGTCTCCATCGTGTCTCCATCGTGTCCCTACACGTCTCCATCGTGTGTCCATCGTGTCCCTACACGTCTCCATCGTGTCCCTACACGTCTCCATCGTGTCTCCATCGTGTCCCTACACGTCTCCATCGTGTCCCTACACGTCTCCATCGTGTCTCCATCGTGTCCCTACACGTCTCCATCGTGTCCCTACACGTCTCCATCGTGTCCCTACACGTCTCCATCGTGTCTCCATCGTGTCCCTACACGTCTCCATCGTGTCCCTACACGTCTCCATCGTGTCCCTACACGTCTCCATCGTGTGTCCATCGTGTCCCTACACGTCTCCATCGTGTCTCCATCGTGTCCCTACACGTCTCCATCGTGTCCCTACACGTCTCCATCGTGTGTCCATCGTGTCCCTACACGTCTCCATCGTGTGTCCATCGTGTCCCTACACGTCTCCATCGTGTGTCCATCGTGTCCCTACACGTCTCCATCGTGTCTCCATCGTGTCCCTACACGTCTCCATCGTGTCTCCATCGTGTCCCTACACGTCTCCATCGTGTGTCCATCGTGTCCCTACACGTCTCCATCGTGTCCCTACACGTCTCCATTGTGTCTTTGCACGTTTCCATCACGTCTCCATCGTGTCACTACACGTCTCCATTGTGTCTCTACACGTCTCCATTGTGTCTCTACATGTCTCCATCGTGTCCCTACACGTCTCCATCGTGTCCCTACACGTCTCCATCGTGTGTCCATCGTGTCCCTACACGTCTCCATCGTGTCCCTACACGTCTCCATCGTGTCTCCATCGTGTCCCTACACGTCTCCATCGTGTCCCTACACGTCTCCATCGTGTCTCCATCGTGTCCCTACACGTCTCCATTGTGTCTTTGCACGTTTCCATCACGTCTCCATCGTGTCACTACACGTCTCCATTGTGTCTCTACACGTCTCCATTGTGTCTTTGCACGTTTCCATCACGTCTCCATCGTGTCACTACACGTCTCCATTGTGTCTCTACACGTCTCCATTGTGTCTCTACATGTCTCCATCGTGTCCCTACACGTCTCCATCGTGTCCCTACACGTCTCCATCGTGTGTCCATCGTGTCCCTACACGTCTCCATCGTGTCCCTACACGTCTCCATCGTGTCTCCATCGTGTCCCTACACGTCTCCATCGTGTCTCCATCGTGTCCCTACACGTCTCCATCGTGTCTCCATCGTGTCCCTACACGTCTCCATCGTGTCCCTACACGTCTCCATCGTGTGTCCATCGTGTCCCTACACGTCTCCATCGTGTGTCCATCGTGTCCCTACACGTCTCCATCGTGTCCCTACATGTCTCCATCGTGTCTCCATCGTGTCCCTACACGTCTCCATCGTGTCCCTACACGTCTCCATCGTGTCTCCATCGTGTCCCTACACGTCTCCATCGTGTCCCTACACGTCTCCATCGTGTGTCCATCGTGTCCCTACACGTCTCCATCGTGTGTCCATCGTGTCCCTACACGTCTCCATCGTGTCTCCATCGTGTCCCTACACGTCTCCATCGTGTCTCCATCGTGTCCCTACACGTCTCCATCGTGTCCCTACACGTCTCCATCGTGTCTCCATCGTGTCCCTACACGTCTCCATCGTGTCCCTACACGTCTCCATCGTGTCTCCATCGTGTCCCTACACGTCTCCATCGTGTGTCCATCGTGTCCCTACACGTCTCCATCGTGTCCCTACACGTCTCCATCGTGTGTCCATCGTGTCCCTACACGTCTCCATCGTGTCCCTACACGTCTCCATCGTGTCTCCATCGTGTCCCTACACGTCTCCATCGTGTCTCCATCGTGTCCCTACACGTCTCCATCGTGTGTCCATCGTGTCCCTACACGTCTCCATCGTGTCCCTACACGTCTCCATCGTGTCTCCATCGTGTCCCTACACGTCTCCATCGTGTGTCCATCGTGTCCCTACACGTCTCCATCGTGTCCCTACACGTCTCCATCGTGTCCATCGTGTCCCTACACGTCTCCATCGTGTGTCCGTGTCCCTACACGTCTCCATCGTGTGTCCATCGTGTCCCTACACGTCTCCATCGTGTCTCCATCGTGTCCCTACACGTCTCCATCGTGTCTCCATCGTGTCCCTACACGTCTCCATCGTGTCCCTACACGTCTCCATCGTGTCTCCATCGTGTCCCTACACGTCTCCATCGTGTCTCCATCGTGTCCCTACACGTCTCCATCGTGTCCCTACACGTCTCCATCGTGTCTCCATCGTGTCTTTACTCGTCTCCATAGTGTCTCTACATGTCTCCATCGTGTCTTTGCACGTCTCCATTGTGTCTCCATCGTGTCTTTACACGTCCCCGTGTCTTCACACGTCTCCATCGTGTCTCTACATGTCTCCATCGTGTCTCTCCATGTCTCCATCGTGTCTCTACACGTCTCCATCGTGTGTCCATCGTGTCCCTACACGTCTCCATCGTGTCCCTACACGTCTCCATCGTGTGTCCATCGTGTCCCTACACGTCTCCATCGTGTCCCTACACGTCTCCATCGTGTCCCTACACGTCTCCATCGTGTGTCCATCGTGTCCCTACACGTCTCCATCGTGTCCCTACACGTCTCCATCGTGTCCCTACACGTCTCCATCGTGTCTCCATCGTGTCCCTACACGTCTCCATCGTGTCTCCATCGTGTCCCTACACGTCTCCATCGTGTGTCCATCGTGTCCCTACACGTCTCCATCGTGTCCCTACACGTCTCCATCGTGTGTCCATCGTGTCCCTACACGTCTCCATCGTGTCCCTACACGTCTCCATCGTGTCTCCATCGTGTCCCTACACGTCTCCATCGTGTCTCCATCGTGTCCCTACACGTCTCCATCGTGTCCCTACACGTCTCCATCGTGTGTCCATCGTGTCCCTACACGTCTCCATCGTGTCCCTACACGTCTCCATCGTGTCTCCATCGTGTCCCTACACGTCTCCATCGTGTCTCCATCGTGTCTCTACACGTCTCCATCGTCTCTCCATCGTGTCTTTACTCGTCTCCATAGTGTCTCTACATGTCTCCATCGTGTCTTTGCACGTCTCCATTGTGTCTCCATCGTGTCTTTACACGTCCCCGTGTCTTCACACGTCTCCATCGTGTCTCTACATGTCTCCATCGTGTCTCTCCATGTCTCCATCGTGTCTCCATCGTGTCCCTACACGTCTCCATCGTGTCCCTACACGTCTCCATCGTGTCTCCATCGTGTCCCTACACGTCTCCATCGTGTCCCTACACGTCTCCATCGTGTCTCCATCGTGTCCCTACACGTCTCCATCGTGTCTCCATCGTGTCCCTACACGTCTCCATCGTGTGTCCATCGTGTCCCTACACGTCTCCATCGTGTGTCCATCGTGTCCCTACACGTCTCCATCGTGTCCCTACACGTCTCCATCGTGTCTCCATCGTGTCCCTACACGTCTCCATCGTGTCTCCATCGTGTCCCTACACGTCTCCATCGTGTCCCTACACGTCTCCATCGTGTCTCCATCGTGTCCCTACACGTCTCCATCGTCTCTCCATCGTGTCTTTACTCGTCTCCATAGTGTCTCTACATGTCTCCATCGTGTCTTCACACGTCTCCATCGTGTCTCTACACGTCTCCATCGTGTGTCCATCGTGTCCCTACACGTCTCCATCGTGTCCCTACACGTCTCCATCGTGTGTCCATCGTGTCCCTACACGTCTCCATCGTGTCCCTACACGTCTCCATCGTGTGTCCATCGTGTCCCTACACGTCTCCATCGTGTGTCCATCGTGTCCCTACACGTCTCCATCGTGTGTCCATCGTGTCCCTACACGTCTCCATCGTGTCCCTACACGTCTCCATCGTGTCTCCATCGTGTCCCTACACGTCTCCATCGTGTCCCTACACGTCTCCATCGTGTCTCCATCGTGTCCCTACACGTCTCCATCGTGTCCCTACACGTCTCCATCGTGTCTCCATCGTGTCTCTACACGTCTCCATCGTCTCTCCATCGTGTCTTTACTCGTCTCCATAGTGTCTCTACATGTCTCCATCGTGTCTTTGCACGTCTCCATTGTGTCTCCATCGTGTCTTTACACGTCCCCGTGTCTTCACACGTCTCCATCGTGTCTCTACATGTCTCCATCGTGTCTCTCCATGTCTCCATCGTGTCTCTACACGTCTCCATTGTGTCTTTGCACGTTTCCATCACGTCTCGATCGTGTCTCTGCACGTCTCCATCGTGTCTCTACACGTCTCCATCGTCTCTCCATCGTGTCTTTACTCGTCTCCATAGTGTCTCTACATGTCTCCATCGTGTCTTTGCACGTCTCCATTGTGTCTTTACACGTCCCCGTGTCTTCACACGTCTCCATCGTGTCTTTACACGTCCCCGTGTCTTCACACGTCTCCATCGTGTCTCTACATGTCTCCATCGTGTCTCTCCATGTCTCCATCGTGTCTCCATCGTGTCCCTACACGTCTCCATCGTGTCCCTACACGTCTCCATCGTGTCCCTACCCGTCTCCATCGTGTGTCCATCGTGTCCCTACACGTCTCCATCGTGTCCCTACACGTCTCCATCGTGTCTCCATCGTGTCCCTACACGTCTCCATCGTGTCCCTACACGTCTCCATCGTGTCTCCATCGTGTCTCCATCGTGTCCCTACACGTCTCCATCGTGTCTCCATCGTGTCCCTACACGTCTCCATCGTGTGTCCATCGTGTCCCTACACGTCTCCATCGTGTCCCTACACGTCTCCATCGTGTCTCCATCGTGTCCCTACACGTCTCCATCGTGTCCCTACACGTCTCCATCATGTCTCCATCGTGTCCCTACACGTCTCCATCGTGTCCCTACACGTCTCCATCGTGTCCCTACACGTCTCCATCGTGTGTCCATCGTGTCCCTACACGTCTCCATCGTGTCCCTACACGTCTCCATCGTGTCTCCATCGTGTCCCTACACGTCTCCATCGTGTCCCTACACGTCTCCATCGTGTCCCTACACGTCTCCATCGTGTCTCCATCGTGTCCCTACACGTCTCCATCTTGTCCCTACACGTCTCCATCGTGTCCCTACACGTCTCCATCGTGTCTCTACACGTCTCCATCGTCTCTCCATCGTGTCTTTACTCGTCTCCATAGTGTCTCTACATGTCTCCATCGTGTCTTTGCACGTCTCCATTGTGTCTCCATCGTGTCTTTACACGTCCCCGTGTCTTCACACGTCTCCATCGTGTCTCTACATGTCTCCATCGTGTCTCTCCATGTCTCCATCGTGTCTCTACACGTCTCCATTGTGTCTTTGCACGTTTCCATCACGTCTCCATCGTGTCACTACACGTCTCCATTGTGTCTCTACACGTCTCCATTGTGTCTCTACATGTCTCCATCGTGTCCCTACACGTCTCCATCGTGTCCCTACACGTCTCCATCGTGTGTCCATCGTGTCCCTACACGTCTCCATCGTGTCCCTACACGTCTCCATCGTGTCTCCATCGTGTCCCTACACGTCTCCATCGTGTCTCCATCGTGTCCCTACACGTCTCCATCATGTCTCCATCGTGTCCCTACACGTCTCCATCGTGTCCCTACACGTCTCCATCGTGTGTCCATCGTGTCCCTACACGTCTCCATCGTGTCCCTACACGTCTCCATCGTGTCTCCATCGTGTCCCTACACGTCTCCATCGTGTCTCCATCGTGTCCCTACACGTCTCCATCGTGTCTCCATCGTGTCCCTACACGTCTCCATCGTGTCTCTACACGTCTCCATCGTCTCTCCATCGTGTCTTTACACGTCCCCGTGTCTTCACACGTCTCCATCGTGTCTCTACATGTCTCCATCGTCTCTCCATCGTGTCTTTACACGTCCCCGTGTCTTCACACGTCTCCATCGTGTCTCTACACGTCTCCATCGTGTCTCTACACGTCTCCATTGTGTCTTTGCACGTTTCCATCACGTCTCCATCGTGTCTCTACACGTCTCCATCGTGTCTCTACACGTCTCCATCGTCTCTCCATCGTGTCTTTACTCGTCTCCATAGTGTCTCTACATGTCTCCATCGTGTTTTTGCACGTCTCCATTGTCTCCATCGTGTCTTTACACGTCCCCGTGTCTTCACACGTCTCCATCGTGTCTCTACATGTCTCCATCGTGTCTCTCCATGTCTCCATCGTGTCTCTACACGTCTCCATCGTGTCTCTACATGTCACCATCGTGTCTTCACATGTCTCCATCGTGTCTCTACATGTCACCATCGTGTCTTCACATGTCTCCATCGTGTCTCTACATGTCTCCATCGTGTCTCTACATGTCTCCATCGTGTCTCTACACGTCTCCATCGTGTCTCTCCATGTCTCCATCGTGTCTCTACACGTCTCCATCGTGTCTCTACATGTCACCATCGTGTCTTCACATGTCTCCGTGTCTCTACACGTCTCCATCGTGTCTCTACACGTCTCCATCGTGTCTCTCCATGTCTCCATCGTGTCTTTACACGTCTCCATCGTGTCTTTACACGTCTCCATCGTGTCTTTACACGTCTCCATCGTGTCTTTACACGTCTCCATCGTGTCTCTACATGTCTCCATTGTGTCTTTACATGTCTCCATCGTGTCTCTCCATGTCTCCATCGTGTCTTTGCACGTCTCCATTGTGTCTCCATCGTGTCTTTACATGTCTCCATCGTGTCTCCATCGTGTCTTTGCACGTCTCCATTGTGTCTCCATCGTGTCTTTACATGTCTCCATCGTGTCTCCATCGTGTCTTTGCACATCTCCATAGTGTCTCTACATGTCTCCATCGTGTCTTTGCACGTCTCCATTGTGTCTCCATCGTGTCTTTACACGTCCCCGTGTCTTCACACGTCTCCATCGTGTCTCTCCATGTCTCCATCGTGTCTCCACACGTCTCCATCGTGTCTCTCCATGTCTCCATCGTGTCTTTACATGTCTCCATCGTGTCTTTGCACGTCTCCATTGTGTCTTTGCACGTGTCCATCACTTCTCCATCGTGTCTTTACACGTCCCCGTGTCTTCACATGTCTCCATAGTGTCTCTACATGTCTCCATCATGTCTTTACACATCCCCGTGTCTTCACATGTCTCCATCGTGTCTTTGCACGTCTCCATTGTGTCTCCATCGTGTCTTTACACGTCCCTGTGTCTTCACATGTCTCCATCGTGTCTTTGCACGTCTCCATTGTGTCTCCATCGTGTCTTTACATGTCACCATCGTGTCTTCACATGTCTCCATCGTGTCTTTGCACGTCTCCATTGTGTCTCCATCATGTCTTTACATGTCACCATCGTGTCTTCACATGTCTCCATCGTGTCTCTACAAGTCTCCATCGTGTCGCTACATTTCTCCATCGTGTCTCTACACGTCTCCATCGTGTCTCTCCATGTCTCCATCGTGTCTTTACATGTCTCCATCGTGTCTCCATCGTGTCTTTCCATGTCTCCATCGTGTCTTTACATGTCTCCATCGTGTCTCTCCAAGTCTCCATCGTGTCTCCATCATGTCTCCATAGTGTCTCTACACGTCTCCATCGTGTCTCTCCATGTCTCCATAGTGTCTCTACACGTCTCCATAGTGTCTCTACATGTCACCATCGTGTCCCTACACGTCTCCATCGTGTCTCTATCGTGTCCCTACACGTCTCCATCGTGTCTCCATCGTGTCTATACACGTCTCCATCGTGTCTTTACACGTCCCAGTGTCTTCACATGTCTCCATCGTGTCTTTGCACGTCTCCATTGTGTCTCCATCGTGTCTTTACACGTCCCCGTGTCTTCACACGTCTCCATCGTGTCTTTACACGTCCCCGTGTCTTCACATGTCTACATCGTGTCTTTACACGTCCCCGTGTCTTCACATGTCTCCATCGTGTCTCTATCGTGTCCCTACACATCTCCATCGTCTCTCCATCGTGTCTTTACTCGTCTCCATATTGTCTCTATATGTCTCCATCGTGTCTTTGCACGTCTCCATTGTGTCTCCATCGTGTCTTTACACGTCCCCGTGTCTTCACACGTCTCCATCGTGTCTCTCCATGTCTCCATCGTGTCTCCACACGTCTCCATCGTGTCTCTCCATGTCTCCATCGTGTCTCTACGCGTCTTTGCACGTCTCCATAGTGTCTCAACATGTCTCCATCGTGTCTTTGCACGTCTCCATCGTGTCTCCATCGTGTCTTTGTACGTCTCCATAGTGTCTCTACATGTCTCCATCGTGTCTTTGCACGTCTCCATTGTGTCTCCATCGTGTCTTCACACGTCCCCGTGTCTTCACACGTCTCCATCGTGTCTCTCCATGTCTCCATCGTGTCTCCACACGTCTCCATCGTGTCTCTCCATGTCTCCATCGTGTCTTTGCACGTCTCCATTGTGTCTTTGCACGTGTCCATCACGTCTCCATCGTGTCTTTACACGTCCCCGTGTCTTCACATATCTCCATCGTGTCTTTGCATGTCTCCATTGTGTCTCCATCGTGTCTTTACACGTCCCTGTGTCTTCACATGTCTCCATCGTGTCTTTGCACGTCTCCATTGTCTCCATCGTGTCTCTACACGTCTCCATCGTGTCTCTACATGTCTCCATCGTGTCTCTACACGTCTCCATCGTGTCTCTCCATGTCTCCATCGTGTCTTTACATTTTTCCATCGTGTCTCTACATGTCTCCATCGTGTCTCTACACGTCTCCATCGTGTCTCTCCATGTCTCCATCGTGTCTCTACATGTCTCCATCATGTCTCCATCGTGTCTTCACATGTCTCCATCGTGTCTTTGCACGTCTCCATTGTCTCCATCGTGTCTTCACATGTCTCCATCGTGTCTCTACACGTCTCCATCGTGTCTCTACATGTCTCCATCGTGTCTCTACACGTCACCATCGTGTCTCTACATGTCTCCATCGTGTCTTTACTCATCTCCATTGTGTCTCTACATGTCTCCATCATGTCTCTACATGTCTCCATCATGTCTCCATCGTGTCTCTCCATGTCTCCATCGTGTCTCTACATGTCTCCATCATGTCTTCACGTCTCCATCGTGTCTCTACACGTCTCCATCGTGTCTCTACATGTCTCCATCGTGTATCTACATGTCTCCATCGTGTCTTTACTCGTCTCCATCGTGTCTCTACATGTCTCCATCATGTCTTCACATGTCTCCATCGTGTCTCTACACGTCTCCATCGTGTATCTACATGTCTCCATCGTGTCTTTACTCGTCTCCATCGTGTCTCTACACGTCTCCATCGTGTCTCTACACGTCTCCATCGTGTCTCTACAAGTCACCATCGTGTCTTTACTCGTCTCCATCGTGTCTCTACACGTCTCCATCGTGTCTCTACACGTCTCCATCGTGTCTCTACATGTCTCCATCGTGTATCTACATGTCTCCATCGTGTCTTTACTCGTCTCCATCGTGTCTCTACATGTCTCCATCTTGTCTTCACATGTCTCCATCGTGTATCTACCTGTCTCCATCGTGTCTTTACTCGTCTCCATCGTGTCTCTACACGTCTCCATCGTGTCTCTACAAGTCACCATCGTGTCTCTACAAGTCACCATCGTGTCTCTACATGTCTCCATCGTGTCTTTACTCGTCTCCATCGTGTCTCTACATGTCTCCATCTTGTCTTCACATGTCTCCATCGTGTATCTACCTGTCTCCATCGTGTCTTTACTCGTCTCCATCGTGTCTCTACATGTCTCCATCGTGTCTCTACAAGTCACCATCGTGTCTCTACAAGTCACCATCGTGTCTCTACATGTCTCCATCGTGTCTTTACTCGTCTCCATCGTGTCTCTACATGTCTCCATCTTGTCTTCACATGTCTCCATCGTGTCTCTACATGTCTCCATCGTGTCTCTACACGTCTCCATCGTGTCTCTACATGTCTCTATCGTGTCTCTACACTTCTCCATCGTGTCTCTCCATGTCTCCATCGTGTCTCTTCCTGTCTCCATCGTGTCTCTCCCTGTCTCCATCGTGTCTCTACCTTTCTCGATCGTGTCTCTACATGTCTCCATCGTGTCTTTGCACGTCTCCATTGTGTCTCCATCGTGTCTTTACATGTCTCCATCGTGTCTCCATCGTGTCTTTGCACGTCTCCATTGTGTCTCCATCGTGTCTTTACATGTCTCCATCGTGTCTCCATCGTGTCTTTGCACATCTCCATAGTGTCTCTACATGTCTCCATCGTGTCTTTGCACGTCTCCATTGTGTCTCCATCGTGTCTTTACACGTCCCCGTGTCTTCACACGTCTCCATCGTGTCTCTCCATGTCTCCATCGTGTCTCCACACGTCTCCATCGTGTCTCTCCATGTCTCCATCGTGTCTTTACATGTCTCCATCGTGTCTTTGCACGTCTCCATTGTGTCTTTGCACGTGTCCATCACTTCTCCGTCGTGTCTTTACACGTCCCCGTGTCTTCACATGTCTCCATAGTGTCTCTACATGTCTCCATCGTGTCTTTGCACGTCCCCGTGTCTTCACATGTCTCCATCGTGTCTTTGCACGTCTCCATTGTGTCTCCATCGTGTCTTTACACGTCCCTGTGTCTTCACATGTCTCCATCGTGTCTTTGCACGTCTCCATTGTGTCTCCATCGTGTCTTCACATGTCACCATCGTGTCTTCACATGTCTCCATCGTGTCTTTGCACGTCTCCATTGTGTCTCCATCATGTCTTTACATGTCACCATCGTGTCTTCACATGTCTCCATCGTGTCTCTACACGTCTCCATCGTGTCTCTACATGTCTCCATCGTGTCTCTCCATGTCTCCATCGTGTCTCTACACGTCTCCATCGTGTCTCTACACGTCTCCACCATGTCTCTGCATGTCTCCATCGTGTCTCTACACGTCTCCATCGTGTCTCTACATGTCTCCATCGTGTCTCTACACGTCTCCATCGTGTCTCTACATGTCTCCATCGTGTCTCTACGCGTCTCCATCGTGTCTCTACACGTCTCGATCGTGTCTCTACACGTCTCCATCGTGTCTCTACACGTCTCCATCGTGTCTTTACTCATCTCCATTGTGTCTCTGCATGTCTCCATCGTGTCTCTACGCGTCTCGATCGTGTCTCTACATGTCTCCATCGTGTCTTTACTCATCTCCATTGTGTCTCTACATGTCTCCATCATGTCTCTACATGTCTCCATCACGTCTCCATCGTGTCTCTCCATGTCTCCATCGTGTCTCTACATGTCTCCATCGTGTCTTCACACGTCTCCATCGTGTCTCTACATGTCTCCATCGTGTCTTCACATGTCTCCATCGTGTCTCTACACGTCTCCATCGTGTCTCTACATGTCTCCATCGTGTATCTACATGTCTCCATCGTGTCTTTACTCGTCTCCATCGTGTCTCTACATGTCTCCATCGTGTCTTTACATGTCACCATCGTGTCTCTACATGTCTCCATCGTGTCTCTACATGTCTCCATCGTGTCTTCACATGTCTCCATCGTGTCTCTACACGTCTCCATCGTGTCT
Organism: Telmatherina bonti; assembly: GCF_933228915.1. Lineage (NCBI taxonomy): Eukaryota > Metazoa > Chordata > Actinopteri > Atheriniformes > Telmatherinidae > Telmatherina > Telmatherina bonti. Next base: position 1,292,350 of record NC_136614.1, read on the forward strand.
CTACATGTCTCCATCGTGTCTCTACATGTCTCCATCGTGTCTCTACATGTCTCCATCGTGTCTCTACAAGTCACCATCGTGTCTCTACATGTCTCCATCGTGTCTTTACTCGTCTCCATCGTGTCTCTACATGTCTCCATCGTGTCTTCACATGTCTCCATCGTGTCTCTACACGTCTCTATCGTGTCTCTACGCGTCTCCATCGTGTCTCTACAAGTCTCCATCGTGTCGCTAAATTTCTCCATCGTGTCTCTACACGTCTCCATCGTGTCTCTCCATGTCTCCATCGTGTCTTTACATGTCTCCATCGTGTCTCCATCGTGTCTCTCCATGTCTCCATCGTTTCTTTACATGTCTCCATCGTGTCTCCATCGTGTCTCTCCAAGTCTCCATCGTGTCTCTCCATGTCTCCATAGTGTCTCTACACGTCTCCATCGTGTCTCTCCATGTCTCCATAGTGTCTCTACACGTCTCCATAGTGTCTCTACATGTCACCATCGTGTCCCTACACGTCTCCATCGTGTCTCTATCGTGTCCCTACACGTCTCCATCGTGTCTCCATCGTGTCTCTACACGTCTCCATCGTGTCTTTACACGTCCCAGTGTCTTCACATGTCTCCATCGTGTCTTTGCACGTCTCCATTGTGTCTCCATCGTGTCTTTACACGTCCCCGTGTCTTCACACGTCTCCATCGTGTCTTTGCACGTCTCCATTGTGTCTCCATCGTGTCTTTACACGTCCCCGTGTCTTCACATGTCTCCATCGTGTCTTTACACGTCCCCGTGTCTTCACATGTCTCCATCGTGTCTCTATCGTGTCCCTACACATCTCCATCGTCTCTCCATCGTGTCTTTACTCGTCTCCATATTGTCTCTATATGTCTCCATCGTGTCTTTGCACGTCTCCATTGTGTCTCCATCGTGTCTTTACACGTCCCCGTGTCTTCACACGTCTCCATCGTGTCTCTCCATGTCTCCATCGTGTCTCTCCATGTCTCCATCGTGTCTCCACACGTCTCCATCGTGTCTCTCCATGTCTCCATCGTGTCTCTACGCGTCTTTGCACGTCTCCATAGTGTCTCTACATGTCTCCATCGTGTCTTTGCACGTCTCCATTGTGTCTCCATCGTGTCTTTACATGTCTCCATCGTGTCTCCATCGTGTCTTTGCATGTCTCCATAGTGTCTCTACATATCTCCATCGTGTCTTTGCACGTCTCCATTGTGTCTCCATCGTGTCTTCACATGTCCCCGTGTCTTCACTCGTCTCCATCGTGTCTCTCCATGTCTCCATCGTGTCTCCACACGTCTCCATCGTGTCTCTCCATGTCTCCATCGTGTCTTTGCACGTCTCCATTGTGTCTTTGCACGTGTCCATCACGTCTCCATCGTGTCTTTACACGTCCCCGTGTCTTCACATATCTCCATCGTGTCTTTGCATGTCTCCATTGTGTCTCCATCGTGTCTTTACACGTCCCTGTGTCTTCACATGTCTCCATCGTGTCTTTGCACGTCTCCATTGTCTCCATCGTGTCTTCACATGTCTCCATCGTGTCTCTACACGTCTCCATCGTGTCTCTACATGTCTCCATCGTGTCTCTACACGTCTCCATCGTGTCTCTCCATGTCTCCATCGTGTCTTTACATTTTTCCATCGTGTCTCTACATGTCTCCATCGTGTCTCTCCATGTCTCCATCGTGTCTCTACATGTCTCCATCATGTCTCCATCGTGTCTTCACATGTCTCCATCGTGTCTTTGCACGTCTCCATTGTCTCCATCGTGTCTTCACATGTCTCCATCGTGTCTCTACACGTCTCCATCGTGTCTTCACATGTCTCCATCGTGTCTCTACACGTCTCCATCGTGTCTCTACATGTCTCCATCGTGTCTCTACACGTCACCATCGTGTCTCTACATGTCTCCATCGTGTCTTTACTCATCTCCATTGTGTCTCTACATGTCTCCATCATGTCTCTACATGTCTCCATCGTGTCTCTCCATGTCTCCATCGTGTCTCTACATGTCTCCATCGTGTCTTCACACGTCTCCATCGTGTCTCTACATGTCTCCATCATGTCTTCACATGTCTCCATCGTGTCTCTACACGTCTCCATCGTGTCTCTACACGTCTCCATCGTGTATCTACATGTCTCCATCGTGTCTTTACTCGTCTCCATCGTGTCTCTACATGTCTCCATCATGTCTTCACATGTCTCCATCGTGTCTCTACACGTCTCCATCGTGTCTCTACACGTCTCCATCGTGTATCTACACGTCTCCATCGTGTCTTTACTCGTCTCCATCGTGTCTCTACATGTCTCCATCGTGTCTCTACAAGTCACCATCGTGTCTTTACTCGTCTCCATCGTGTCTCTACATGTCTCCATCTTGTCTTCACATGTCTCCATCGTGTCTCTACATGTCTCCATCGTGTCTCTACACGTCTCCATCGTGTCTCTACCTGTCTCCATCGTGTCTCTACCTTTCTCGATCGTGTCTCTACACGTCTCCATCGTGTCTCTACCTGTCTCCATCGTGTCTCTACACGTCTCCATCGTGTCTCTACACGTCTCCATCGTGTCTCTCCATGTCTCCATCGTGTCTCTACACGTCTCCATCGTGTCTCTACACGTCTCCATCGTGTCTCTACACGTCTTCATTGTGTCTCTACGCGTCTCGACCTTGTCTCTACCTGTCTCCATCGTGTCTCTCCATGTCTCCAACGTGTCTCTACACGTCTCCATCGTGTCTCTACAGGTCTCCATCGTCTCTCTACACGTCATCGTTGTGTCTCTACGCGTCTCCACCTTGTCTCTACCTGTCTCCATCGTGTCTCTCCATGTCTCCAACGTGTCTCTACACGTCTCCATCGTGTCTCTACACGTCTCCATCGTGTCTCTACAGGTCTCCATCGTGTCTCTACACGTCATCGTTGTGTCTCTACGCGTCTCCACCTTGTCTCTACCTGTCTCCATCGTGTCTCTACATGTCTCCGTGTCTCCACACTTCTCCATCGTGTCTCTACACGACACCATCTTGTCTCTACACGTCTCCCTCGTGTCTCTGCACGTCTCCATTGTGTCTTTCCATGTCACCATCGTGTCTTTTCATGTCACCATCGTGTCTCAACGCGTCTCCATCGTGTCTCTACACGTCTCCATCGTGTCTTTTCATGTCTCCATCGTGTCTTTTCATGTCACCGTGTCTCAACGCGTCTCCATCGTGTCTCTACACGTCTCCATCGTGTCTCTACGCGTCTCCATCGTGTCTCTACACGTCTCCATCGTGTCTCTACACGTCTCCATCGTGTCTTTTCATGTCTCCATCTTGTCTCTACACGTCTCCACCATGTCTCTACACGTCTCCATCGTGTCTCTACACGTCTCCACCATTTCTCTGCATGTCTCCATCGTGTCTTTCCATGTCACCATCGTGTCTCTACACGTCTCCATCGTGTCTCTACACGTCTCCACCATGTCTCTGCATGTCTCCATCGTGTCTTTCCATGTCACCATCGTGTCTTTACACGTCTCCACCGTGTCTCTGCATGTCTCCACCATGTCTCTGCATGTCTCCATCGTGTCTTTCCATGTCACCATCGTGTCTTTACACGTCTCCACCGTGTCTTTACACGTCTCCACCATGTCTCTGCATGTCTCCATCGTGTCTTTCCATGTCACCATCGTGTCTTTACACGTCTCCACCGTGTCTCTGCATGTCTCCATCGTGTCTCTGCATGTCTCCATCGTGTCTTTCCATGTCACCATCGTGTCTTTACACGTCTCCATCGTGTCTCTACACGTCTCCACCATGTCTCTGCATGTCTCCACCATGTCTCTGCATGTCTCCATCGTGTCTCTACACGTCTCCATCGTGTCTCTACACGTCTCCACCATGTCTCTGCATGTCTCCACCATGTCTCTGCATGTCTCCATCGTGTCTCTACGCGTCTCGATCGTGTCTCTACACGTCTCCATCGTGTCTCTACACGTCTCCATCGTGTCTCTGCATGTCTCGATCGTGTCTCTGCATGTCTCCATCGTGTCTTTCCATGTCACCATCGTGTCTCTGCATGTCACCATCGTTTCTTTACACGTCTCCACCGTGTCTCTGCATGTCTCCATCGTGTCTTTCCATGTCACCATCGTGTCTTTACTCGTCTCCATCGTGTCTCTACGCGTCTCGATCGTGTCTCTACACGTCTCCATCGTGTCTCTACATGTCTCCATCGTGTCTCTGCATGTCTCGATCGTGTCTCTGCATGTCTCCATCGTGTCTTTCCATGTCACCATCGTGTCTCTGCATGTCACCATCGTGTCTCTACGCGTCTCGATCGTGTCTCTACACGTCTCCATCGTGTCTCTACACGTCTCCACCATGTCTCTGCATGTCTCCATCGTGTCTTTCCATGTCACCATCGTGTCTTTACACGTCTCCACCATGTCTCTGCATGTCACCATCGTGTCTTTACACGTCTCCACCATGTCTCTGCATGTCTCCATCGTGTCTTTACACGTCTCCATCGTGTCTCTACACGTCTCCATCGTGTCTCTGCATGTCTCCATCGTGTCTCTACGCGTCTCCATCGTGTCTCTACGCGTCTCCATCGTGTCTCTACACGTCTCCATCGTGTCTCTACACGTCTCCACCGTGTCTCTGCACGTCTCCATCGTGTCTTTCCATGTCACCATCGTGTCTCTACGCGTCTCGATCGTGTCTCTACACGTCTCCATCGTGTCTCTACACGTCTCCACCATGTCTCTGCATGTCTCCATCGTGTCTCTACGCGTCTCCATCGTGTCTCTGCATGTCTCCACCATGTCTCTGCATGTCTCCATCGTGTCTTTCCATGTCACCATCGTGTCTCTGCATGTCTCCACCATGTCTCTACATGTCTCCATCGTGTCTCTACACGTCTCCATCGTGTGTCTGCACGTCTCCATCGTGTCTTTCCATGTCACCATCGTGTCTCTACACGTCTCCATCGTGTCTCTGCATGTCTCGATCGTGTCTCTGCATGTCTCCATCGTGTCTCTGCATGTCTCCACCATGTCTCTGCATGTCTCCATCGTGTCTCTACACGTCTCCATCGTGTCTCTGCATGTCTCGATCGTGTCTCTGCATGTCTCCATCGTGTCTTTCCATGTCACCATCGTGTCTCTGCATGTCACCATCGTGTCTTTACACGTCTCCACCGTGTCTCTGCATGTCTCCATCGTGTCTTTCCATGTCACCATCGTGTCTTTACACGTCTCCATCGTGTCTCTACACGTCTCCATCGTGTCTCTGCATGTCTCCATCGTGTCTCTACGCGTCTCGATCGTGTCTCTACACGTCACCATCGTGTCTCTACACGTCTCCATCGTGTCTCTACACGTCTCCATCGTGTCTCTCCACGTCTCCACCGTGTCTCTGCATGTCTCCACCATGTCTCTGCATGTCTCCATCGTCTTTCCATGTCACCATCGTGTCTCTACGCGTCTCGATCGTGTCTCTACACGTCTCCACCATGTCTCTGCATGTCTCCATCGTGTCTTTCCATGTCACCATCGTGTCTTTACACGTCTCCACCATGTCTCTGCATGTCACCATCGTGTCTTTACACGTCTACACCATGTCTCGGCATGTCTCCATCGTGTCTTTCCATGTCACCATCGTGTCTTTACACGTCTCCATCGTGTCTCTACACGTCTCCATCGTGTCTCTACATGTCTCCGTGTCTCCACACTTCTCCATCGTGTCTCTACACGACACCATCTTGTCTCTACACGTCTCCCTCGTGTCTCTGCACGTCTCCATTGTGTCTTTCCATGTCACCATCGTGTCTTTTCATGTCACCATCGTGTCTCAACGCGTCTCCATCGTGTCTCTACACGTCTCCATCGTGTCTTTTCATGTCTCCATCGTGTCTTTTCATGTCACCGTGTCTCAACGCGTCTCCATCGTGTCTCTACACGTCTCCATCGTGTCTCTACGCGTCTCCATCGTGTCTCTACACGTCTCCATCGTGTCTTTTCATGTCTCCATCTTGTCTCTACACGTCTCCACCATGTCTCTACACGTCTCCATCGTGTCTCTACACGTCTCCACCATTTCTCTGCATGTCTCCATCGTGTCTTTCCATGTCACCATCGTGTCTCTACACGTCTCCATCGTGTCTCTACACGTCTCCACCATGTCTCTGCATGTCTCCATCGTGTCTTTCCATGTCACCATCGTGTCTTTACACGTCTCCACCGTGTCTCTGCATGTCTCCACCATGTCTCTGCATGTCTCCATCGTGTCTTTCCATGTCACCATCGTGTCTTTACACGTCTCCACCGTGTCTTTACACGTCTCCACCATGTCTCTGCATGTCTCCATCGTGTCTTTCCATGTCACCATCGTGTCTTTTCATGTCACCGTGTCTCAACGCGTCTCCACCATGTCTCTGCATGTCTCCACCATGTCTCTGCATGTCTCCATCGTGTCTCTACACGTCTCCATCGTGTCTCTACACGTCTCCACCATGTCTCTGCATGTCTCCACCATGTCTCTGCATGTCTCCATCGTGTCTCTACGCGTCTCGATCGTGTCTCTACACGTCTCCATCGTGTCTCTACACGTCTCCATCGTGTCTCTGCATGTCTCGATCGTGTCTCTGCATGTCTCCATCGTGTCTTTCCATGTCACCATCGTGTCTCTGCATGTCACCATCATGTCTTTACACGTCTCCACCGTGTCTCTGCATGTCTCCATCGTGTCTTTCCATGTCACCATCGTGTCTTTACACGTCTCCATCGTGTCTCTACGCGTCTCGATCGTGTCTCTACACGTCTCCATCGTGTCTCTACATGTCTCCATCGTGTCTCTGCATGTCTCGATCGTGTCTCTGCATGTCTCCATCGTGTCTTTCCATGTCACCATCGTGTCTCTGCATGTCACCATCGTGTCTTTACACGTCTCCACCGTGTCTCTGCATGTCTCCATCGTGTCTTTCCATGTCACCATCGTGTCTTTACACGTCTCCATCGTGTCTCTACACGTCTCCATCGTGTCTCTGCATGTCTCCATCGTGTCTCTACGCGTCTCGATCGTGTCTCTACACGTCTCCATCGTGTCTCTACACGTCTCCATCGTGTCTCTACACGTCTCCACCATGTCTCTGCATGTCTCCATCGTGTCTTTCCATGTCACCATCGTGTCTTTACACGTCTCGATCGTGTCTCTACACGTCTCCATCGTGTCTCTACATGTCACCATCGTGTCTTTACACGTCTCCACCATGTCTCTGCATGTCTCCATCGTGTCTTTCCATGTCACCATCGTGTCTTTACACGTCTCCATCGTGTCTCTACACGTCTCCATCGTGTCTCTGCATGTCTCCATCGTGTCTCTACGCGTCTCCATCGTGTCTCTACACGTCTCCATCGTGTCTCTACACGTCTCCATCGTGTCTCTACACGTCTCCACCGTGTCTCTGCATGTCTCCATCGTGTCTTTCCATGTCACCATCGTGTCTTTACACGTCTCCATCGTGTCTCTACACGTCTCCATCGTGTCTCTGCATGTCTCCATCGTGTCTCTACGCGTCTCGATCGTGTCTCTACACGTCTCCATCGTGTCTCTACACGTCTCCATCGTGTCTCTACGCGTCTCCACCGTGTCTCTGCATGTCTCCATCGTGTCTTTCCATGTCTCCATCGTGTCTCTACACGTCTCCATCGTGTCTCTACGCGTCTCCACCGTGTCTCTGCATGTCTCCATCGTGTCTTTCCATGTCACCATCGTGTCTCTACATGTCTCCATCGTGTCTCTACACGTCTCCACCATGTCTCTGCATGTCTCCATCGTGTCTCTACGCGTCTCCATCGTGTCTCTGCATGTCTCCATTGTCTTTCCATGTCACCATCGTGTCTCTACTCGTCTCGATCGTGTCTCTACACGTCTCCATCGTGTCTCTGCATGTCTCCACCATGTCTCTGCATGTCTCCATCGTGTCTTTCCATGTCACCATCGTGTCTCTACGCGTCTCGATCATGTCTCTACACGTCTCCATCGTGTCTCTGCATGTCTCCACCATGTCTCTGCATGTCTCCATCGTGTCTCTACACGTCTCCATCGTGTGTCTGCATGTCTCCACCATGTCTCTGCATGTCTCCATCGTGTCTTTCCATGTCACCATCGTGTCTCTACGCGTCTCGATCGTGTCTCTACACGTCTCCATCGTGTCTCTGCATGTCTCCACCATGTCTCTGCATGTCTCCATCGTGTCTCTACACGTCTCCATCGTGTCTCTACACGTCTCCATCGTGTCTCTGCATGTCTCCACCATGTCTCTGCATGTCTCCATCGTGTCTCTACACGTCTCCATCGTGTCTCTACATGTCTCCATCGTGTCTCTACACTTCTCCACCATGTCTCTACATGTCTCCATCGTGTCTTTCCATGTCACCATCGTGTCTCTACGCGTCTCGATCGTGTCTCTACACGTCTCCATCGTGTCTCTACTTGTCTCCACCATGTCTCTGCATGTCTCCATCGTGTCTCTCCCTGTCTCCATCGTGTCTCTACCTTTCTCGATCGTGTCTCTACACGTCTCCATCGTGTCTCTACCTGTCTCCATCGTGTCTCTACCTGTCTCCATCGTGTCTCTACCTGTCTCCATCGTGTCTCTCCATGTCTACATCGTGTCTCTACACGTCTCCATCTTGTCTCTACACGTCTCCATCTTGTCTCTACCTGTCTCCATCGTGTCTCTACACGTCTCCATCGTGTCTCTCCATGTCTCCATCGTGTCGCAACGTCTCCATCGTGTCTCTCCCTGTCTCCATCGTGTCTCTACCTTTCTCGATCGTGTCTCTACACGTCTCCATCGTGTCTCTACCTGTCTCCATCGTGTCTCTACCTGTCTCCATCGTGTCTCTCCATGTCTACACCGTGTCTCTACATGTCTCCATCGTGTCTCCACACGTCTCCATCTTGTCTCTACCTGTCTCCATCGTGTCTCTACACGTCTCCATCGTGTCTCTACACGTCTTCATTGTGTCACTACGCGTCTCCACCTTGTCTCTACCTGTCTCCATCGTGTCTCTCCATGTCTCCAACGTGTCTCTACACGTCTCCATCGTGTCTCTACAGGTCTCCATCGTGTCTCTACACGTCATCGTTGTGTCTCTACGCGTCTCCACCTTGTCTCTACCTGTCTCCATCGTGTCTCTCCATGTCTCCAACGTGTCTCTACACGTCTCCATCGTGTCTCTCCATGTCTCCAACGTGTCTCTACACGTCTCCATCGTGTCTCTACACGTCTCCATCGTGTCTCTACACGTCTCCATCGTGTCTCTACGCGTCTCCACCTTTTCTCTACCTGTCTCCATCGTGTCTCTACATGTCTCCGTGTCTCCACACTTCTCCATCGTGTCTCTACACGACACCATCTTGTCTCTGCATGTCTCCATCGTGTCTCTACACGTCTCCATCGTGTGTCTGCATGTCTCCACCATGTCTCTGCATGTCTCCATCGTGTCTTTCCATGTCACCATCGTGTCTCTACGCGTCTCGATCGTGTCTCTACACGTCTCCATCGTGTCTCTGCATGTCTCCACCATGTCTCTGCATGTCTCCATCGTGTCTCTACACGTCTCCATCGTGTCTCTACACGTCTCCATCGTGTCTCTACACGTCTCCATCGTGTCTCTGCATGTCTCGATCGTGTCTCTGCATGTCTCCATCGTGTCTTTCCATGTCACCATCGTGTCTCTGCATGTCACCATCGTGTCTTTACACGTCTCCACCGTGTCTCTGCATGTCTCCATCGTGTCTTTCCATGTCACCATCGTGTCTTTACACGTCTCCATCGTGTCTCTACGCGTCTCGATCGTGTCTCTACACGTCTCCATCGTGTCTCTACATGTCTCCATCGTGTCTCTGCATGTCTCGATCGTGTCTCTGCATGTCTCCATCGTGTCTTTCCATGTCACCATCGTGTCTCTGCATGTCACCATCGTGTCTTTACACGTCTCCACCGTGTCTCTGCATGTCTCCATCGTGTCTTTCCATGTCACCATCGTGTCTTTACACGTCTCCATCGTGTCTCTACACGTCTCCATCGTGTCTCTGCATGTCTCCATCGTGTCTCTACGCGTCTCGATCGTGTCTCTACACGTCTCCATCGTGTCTCTACACGTCTCCATCGTGTCTCTACACGTCTCCACCATGTCTCTGCATGTCTCCATCGTGTCTTTCCATGTCACCATCGTGTCTTTACACGTCTCGATCGTGTCTCTACACGTCTCCATCGTGTCTCTACATGTCACCATCGTGTCTTTACACGTCTCCACCATGTCTCTGCATGTCTCCATCGTGTCTTTCCATGTCACCATCGTGTCTTTACACGTCTCCATCGTGTCTCTACACGTCTCCATCGTGTCTCTGCATGTCTCCATCGTGTCTCTACGCGTCTCCATCGTGTCTCTACGCGTCTCCATCGTGTCTCTACACGTCTCCATCGTGTCTCTACACGTCTCCACCGTGTCTCTGCATGTCTCCATCGTGTCTTTCCATGTCACCATCGTGTCTTTACACGTCTCCATCGTGTCTCTACACGTCTCCATCGTGTCTCTGCATGTCTCCATCGTGTCTCTACGCGTCTCGATCGTGTCTCTACACGTCTCCATCGTGTCTCTACACGTCTCCATCGTGTCTCTACGCGTCTCCACCGTGTCTCTGCATGTCTCCATCGTGTCTTTCCATGTCTCCATCGTGTCTCTACACGTCTCCATCGTGTCTCTACGCGTCTCCACCGTGTCTCTGCATGTCTCCATCGTGTCTTTCCATGTCACCATCGTGTCTCTACATGTCTCCATCGTGTCTCTACACGTCTCCACCATGTCTCTGCATGTCTCCATCGTGTCTCTACGCGTCTCCATCGTGTCTCTGCATGTCTCCATTGTCTTTCCATGTCACCATCGTGTCTCTACTCGTCTCGATCGTGTCTCTACACGTCTCCATCGTGTCTCTGCATGTCTCCACCATGTCTCTGCATGTCTCCATCGTGTCTTTCCATGTCACCATCGTGTCTCTACGCGTCTCGATCATGTCTCTACACGTCTCCATCGTGTCTCTGCATGTCTCCACCATGTCTCTGCATGTCTCCATCGTGTCTCTACACGTCTCCATCGTGTGTCTGCATGTCTCCACCATGTCTCTGCATGTCTCCATCGTGTCTTTCCATGTCACCATCGTGTCTCTACGCGTCTCGATCGTGTCTCTACACGTCTCCATCGTGTCTCTGCATGTCTCCACCATGTCTCTGCATGTCTCCATCGTGTCTCTACACGTCTCCATCGTGTCTCTACACGTCTCCATCGTGTCTCTGCATGTCTCCACCATGTCTCTGCATGTCTCCATCGTGTCTCTACACGTCTCCATCGTGTCTCTACATGTCTCCATCGTGTCTCTACACTTCTCCACCATGTCTCTACATGTCTCCATCGTGTCTTTCCATGTCACCATCGTGTCTCTACGCGTCTCGATCGTGTCTCTACACGTCTCCATCGTGTCTCTACTTGTCTCCACCATGTCTCTGCATGTCTCCATCGTGTCTCTCCCTGTCTCCATCGTGTCTCTACCTTTCTCGATCGTGTCTCTACACGTCTCCATCGTGTCTCTACCTGTCTCCATCGTGTCTCTACCTGTCTCCATCGTGTCTCTACCTGTCTCCATCGTGTCTCTCCATGTCTACATCGTGTCTCTACACGTCTCCATCTTGTCTCTACACGTCTCCATCTTGTCTCTACCTGTCTCCATCGTGTCTCTACACGTCTCCATCGTGTCTCTCCATGTCTCCATCGTGTCGCAACGTCTCCATCGTGTCTCTCCCTGTCTCCATCGTGTCTCTACCTTTCTCGATCGTGTCTCTACACGTCTCCATCGTGTCTCTACCTGTCTCCATCGTGTCTCTACCTGTCTCCATCGTGTCTCTCCATGTCTACACCGTGTCTCTACATGTCTCCATCGTGTCTCCACACGTCTCCATCTTGTCTCTACCTGTCTCCATCGTGTCTCTACACGTCTCCATCGTGTCTCTACACGTCTTCATTGTGTCACTACGCGTCTCCACCTTGTCTCTACCTGTCTCCATCGTGTCTCTCCATGTCTCCAACGTGTCTCTACACGTCTCCATCGTGTCTCTACAGGTCTCCATCGTGTCTCTACACGTCATCGTTGTGTCTCTACGCGTCTCCACCTTGTCTCTACCTGTCTCCATCGTGTCTCTCCATGTCTCCAACGTGTCTCTACACGTCTCCATCGTGTCTCTCCATGTCTCCAACGTGTCTCTACACGTCTCCATCGTGTCTCTACACGTCTCCATCGTGTCTCTACACGTCTCCATCGTGTCTCTACGCGTCTCCACCTTTTCTCTACCTGTCTCCATCGTGTCTCTACATGTCTCCGTGTCTCCACACTTCTCCATCGTGTCTCTACACGACACCATCTTGTCTCTGCATGTCTCCATCGTGTCTCTACACGTCTCCATCGTGTGTCTGCATGTCTCCACCATGTCTCTGCATGTCTCCATCGTGTCTTTCCATGTCACCATCGTGTCTCTACGCGTCTCGATCGTGTCTCTACACGTCTCCATCGTGTCTCTGCATGTCTCCACCATGTCTCTGCATGTCTCCATCGTGTCTCTACACGTCTCCATCGTGTCTCTACACGTCTCCATCGTGTCTCTACACGTCTCCATCGTGTCTCTGCATGTCTCGATCGTGTCTCTGCATGTCTCCATCGTGTCTTTCCATGTCACCATCGTGTCTCTGCATGTCACCATCGTGTCTTTACACGTCTCCACCGTGTCTCTGCATGTCTCCATCGTGTCTTTCCATGTCACCATCGTGTCTTTACACGTCTCCATCGTGTCTCTACGCGTCTCGATCGTGTCTCTACACGTCTCCATCGTGTCTCTACATGTCTCCATCGTGTCTCTGCATGTCTCGATCGTGTCTCTGCATGTCTCCATCGTGTCTTTCCATGTCACCATCGTGTCTCTGCATGTCACCATCGTGTCTTTACACGTCTCCACCGTGTCTCTGCATGTCTCCATCGTGTCTTTCCATGTCACCATCGTGTCTTTACACGTCTCCATCGTGTCTCTACACGTCTCCATCGTGTCTCTGCATGTCTCCATCGTGTCTCTACGCGTCTCGATCGTGTCTCTACACGTCTCCATCGTGTCTCTACACGTCTCCATCGTGTCTCTACACGTCTCCACCATGTCTCTGCATGTCTCCATCGTGTCTTTCCATGTCACCATCGTGTCTTTACACGTCTCGATCGTGTCTCTACACGTCTCCATCGTGTCTCTACATGTCACCATCGTGTCTTTACACGTCTCCACCATGTCTCTGCATGTCTCCATCGTGTCTTTCCATGTCACCATCGTGTCTTTACACGTCTCCATCGTGTCTCTACACGTCTCCATCGTGTCTCTGCATGTCTCCATCGTGTCTCTACGCGTCTCCATCGTGTCTCTACGCGTCTCCATCGTGTCTCTACACGTCTCCATCGTGTCTCTACACGTCTCCACCGTGTCTCTGCATGTCTCCATCGTGTCTTTCCATGTCACCATCGTGTCTTTACACGTCTCCATCGTGTCTCTACACGTCTCCATCGTGTCTCTGCATGTCTCCATCGTGTCTCTACGCGTCTCGATCGTGTCTCTACACGTCTCCATCGTGTCTCTACACGTCTCCATCGTGTCTCTACGCGTCTCCACCGTGTCTCTGCATGTCTCCATCGTGTCTTTCCATGTCACCATCGTGTCTCTACGCGTCTCGATCGTGTCTCTACACGTCTCCATCGTGTCTCTACACGTCTCCACCATGTCTCTGCATGTCTCCATCGTGTCTCTACGCGTCTCCATCGTGTCTCTGCATGTCTCCATTGTGTCTTTCCATGTCACCATCGTGTCTCTACTCGTCTCGATCGTGTCTCTACACGTCTCCATCGTGTCTCTGCATGTCTCCACCATGTCTCTGCATGTCTCCATCGTGTCTTTCCATGTCACCATCGTGTCTCTACGCGTCTCGATCATGTCTCTACACGTCTCCATCGTGTCTCTGCATGTCTCCACCATGTCTCTGCATGTCTCCATCGTGTCTCTACACGTCTCCATCGTGTGTCTGCATGTCTCCACCATGTCTCTGCATGTCTCCATCGTGTCTTTCCATGTCACCATCGTGTCTCTACGCGTCTCGATCGTGTCTCTACACGTCTCCATCGTGTCTCTGCATGTCTCCACCATGTCTCTGCATGTCTCCATCGTGTCTCTACACGTCTCCATCGTGTCTCTACACGTCTCCATCGTGTCTCTGCATGTCTCCACCATGTCTCTGCATGTCTCCATCGTGTCTCTACACGTCTCCATCGTGTCTCTACATGTCTCCATCGTGTCTCTACACTTCTCCACCATGTCTCTACATGTCTCCATCGTGTCTTTCCATGTCACCATCGTGTCTCTACGCGTCTCGATCGTGTCTCTACACGTCTCCATCGTGTCTCTACATGTCTCCACCATGTCTCTGCATGTCTCCATCGTGTCTCTCCCTGTCTCCATCGTGTCTCTACCTTTCTCGATCGTGTCTCTACACGTCTCCATCGTGTCTCTACCTGTCTCCATCGTGTCTCTACCTGTCTCCATCGTGTCTCTACCTGTCTCCATCGTGTCTCTCCATGTCTACATCGTGTCTCTACACGTCTCCATCTTGTCTCTACACGTCTCCATCTTGTCTCTACCTGTCTCCATCGTGTCTCTACACGTCTCCATCGTGTCTCTCCATGTCTCCATCGTGTCGCAACGTCTCCATCGTGTCTCTCCCTGTCTCCATCGTGTCTCTACCTTTCTCGATCGTGTCTCTACACGTCTCCATCGTGTCTCTACCTGTCTCCATCGTGTCTCTACCTGTCTCCATCGTGTCTCTCCATGTCTACACCGTGTCTCTACATGTCTCCATCGTGTCTCCACACGTCTCCATCTTGTCTCTACCTGTCTCCATCGTGTCTCTACACGTCTCCATCGTGTCTCTACACGTCTTCATTGTGTCACTACGCGTCTCCACCTTGTCTCTACCTGTCTCCATCGTGTCTCTCCATGTCTCCAACGTGTCTCTACACGTCTCCATCGTGTCTCTACAGGTCTCCATCGTGTCTCTACACGTCATCGTTGTGTCTCTACGCGTCTCCACCTTGTCTCTACCTGTCTCCATCGTGTCTCTACCTGTCTCCATCGTGTCTCTCCATGTCTACACCGTGTCTCTACATGTCTCCATCGTGTCTCCACACGTCTCCATCTTGTCTCTACCTGTCTCCATCGTGTCTCTACACGTCTCCATCGTGTCTCTACACGTCTTCATTGTGTCACTACGCGTCTCCACCTTGTCTCTACCTGTCTCCATCGTGTCTCTCCATGTCTCCAACGTGTCTCTACACGTCTCCATCGTGTCTCTACAGGTCTCCATCGTGTCTCTACACGTCATCGTTGTGTCTCTACACGTCTCCATCGTGTCTCTCCATGTCTCCAACGTGTCTCTACACGTCTCCATCGTGTCTCTACACGTCTCCATCGTGTCTCTACACGTCTCCATCGTGTCTCTACGCGTCTCCACCTTTTCTCTACCTGTCTCCATCGTGTCTCTACATGTCTCCGTGTCTCCACACTTCTCCATCGTGTCTCTACACGACACCATCTTGTCTCTGCATGTCTCCATCGTGTCTCTACACGTCTCCATCGTGTGTCTGCATGTCTCCACCATGTCTCTGCATGTCTCCATCGTGTCTTTCCATGTCACCATCGTGTCTCTACGCGTCTCGATCGTGTCTCTACACGTCTCCATCGTGTCTCTGCATGTCTCCACCATGTCTCTGCATGTCTCCATCGTGTCTCTACACGTCTCCATCGTGTCTCTACACGTCTCCATCGTGTCTCTGCATGTCTCCATCGTGTCTTTCCATGTCACCATCGTGTCTCTGCATGTCACCATCGTGTCTTTACACGTCTCCACCGTGTCTCTGCATGTCTCCATCGTGTCTTTCCATGTCACCATCGTGTCTTTACACGTCTCCATCGTGTCTCTACACGTCTCCATCGTGTCTCTGCATGTCTCCACCATGTCTCTGCATGTCTCCATCGTGTCTCTACACGTCTCCATCGTGTCTCTGCATGTCTCGATCGTGTCTCTGCATGTCTCCATCGTGTCTTTCCATGTCACCATCGTGTCTCTGCATGTCACCATCGTGTCTTTACACGTCTCCACCGTGTCTCTGCATGTCTCCATCGTGTCTTTCCATGTCACCATCGTGTCTTTACACGTCTCCATCGTGTCTCTACACGTCTCCATCGTGTCTCTGCATGTCTCCATCGTGTCTCTACGCGTCTCGATCGTGTCTCTACACGTCTCCATCGTGTCTCTACACGTCTCCATCGTGTCTCTACACGTCTCCACCGTGTCTCTGCATGTCTCCACCATGTCTCTGCATGTCTCCATCGTGTCTTTCCATGTCACCATCGTGTCTCTACGCATCTCGATCGTGTCTCTACACGTCTCCATCGTGTCTCTACACGTCTCCACCATGTCTCTGCATGTCTCCATCGTGTTTTTCCATGTCACCATCGTGTCTTTACACGTCTCCACCATGTCTCTGCATGTCTCCATCGTGTCTTTCCATGTCACCATCGTGTCTTTACACGTCTCCATCGTGTCTCTACACGTCTCCATCGTGTCTCTGCATGTCTCCATCGTGTCTCTACGCGTCTCCATCGTGTCTCTACACGTCTCCATCGTGTCTCTACACGTCTCCACCGTGTCTCTGCATGTCTCCATCGTGTCTTTCCATGTCACCATCGTGTCTCTACGCGTCTCGATCGTGTCTCTACACGTCTCCATCGTGTCTCTGCATGTCTCCACCATGTCTCTGCATGTCTCCATCGTGTCTCTACACGTCTCCATCGTGTGTCTGCATGTCTCCACCATGTCTCTGCATGTCTCCATCGTGTCTTTCCATGTCACCATCGTGTCTCTACGCGTCTCGATCGTGTCTCTACACGTCTCCATCGTGTCTCTGCATGTCTCCACCATGTCTCTGCATGTCTCCATCGTGTCTCTACACGTCTCCATCGTGTCTCTACACTTCTCCACCATGTCTCTACACGTCTCCATCGTGTCTCTACATGTCTCCATCGTGTCTTTCCATGTCACCATCGTGTCTCTACGCGTCTCGATCGTGTCTCTACACGTCTCCATCGTGTCTCTACACGTCTCCATCGTGTCTCTACACGTCTCCATCGTGTCTCTCCATGTCTCCATCGTGTCGCAACGTCTCCATCGTGTCTCTCCATGTCTCCATCGTGTCGCAACGTCTCCATCGTGTCTCTCCCTGTCTCCATCGTGTCTCTACATGTCTCCATCGTGTCTCTACACGACACCATCTTGTCTCTACACGTCTCCCTCGTGTCTCTGCACGTCTCCATTGTGTCTTTCCATGTCACCATCGTGTCTTTTCATGTCACCATCGTGTCTCAACGCGTCTCCATCGTGTCTTTTCATGTCTCCATCGTGTCTTTTCATGTCACCATCGTGTCTCAACGCGTCTCCATCGTGTCTTTTCATGTCTCCATCGTGTCTTTTCATGTCACCATCGTGTCTCAACGCGTCTCCATCGTGTCTCTACACGTCTCCATCGTGTCTCTACGCGTCTCCATCGTGTCTCTACGCGTCTCCATCGTGTCTCTACACGTCTCCATCGTGTCTCTACACGTCTCCATCGTGTCTTTCCATGTCACCATCGTGTCTTTCCATGTCACCATCGTGTCTCAGCATGTCTCCATCGTGTCTCTGTAGTCTCCACCGTGTCTCTGCATGTCACCATCGTGTCTCTACGCGTCTCGATCGTGTCTCTACACGTCTCCATCGTGTCTCTACACGTCTCCATCGTGTCTCTACACGTCTCCATCGTGTCTTTTCATGTCTCCATCGTGTCTCTACACGTCTCCATCGTGTCTTTTCATGTCTCCGTGTCTTTTCATGTCACCATCGTGTCTCTACACGTCTCCATCGTGTCTTTCCATGTCACCATCGTGTCTCAACGCGTCTCCATCGTGTCTCTACACGTCTCCATCGTGTCTTTTCATGTCTCCATCGTGTCTTTTCATGTCACCATCGTGTCTCAACGCGTCACCATCGTGTCTCTACACGTCTCCATCGTGTCTCTACGCGTCTCCATCGTGTCTCTACACGTCTCCATCGTGTCTTTTCATGTCTCCATCTTGTCTCTACACGTCTCCACCATGTCTCTACACGTCTCCATCGTGTCTTTTCATGTCTCCATCGTGTCTTTTCATGTCTCCATCGTGTCTTTTCATGTCTCCATCGTGTCTTTTCATGTCTCCATCGTGTCTTTTCATGTCACCATCGTGTCTCAACGCGTCTCCATCGTGTCTCTACACGTCTCCATCGTGTCTTTCCATGTCACCATCGTGTCTCTACACGTCTCCATCGTGTCTCTACGCGTCTCCATCGTGTCTCTACACATCTCCATCGTGTCTCTACGCGTCTCCATCGTGTCTCTACACGTCACCATCGTGTCTCTACGCGTCTCCATCGTGTCTCTACGCGTCTCCATCGTGTCTCTACGCGTCTCCATCGTGTCTCTACACGTCTCCATCGTGTCTCTACACGTCTCCATCTTGTCTCTACACGTCTCCACCATGTCTCTACACGTCTCCATCGTGTCTTTTCATGTCTCTATCGTGTCTTTTCATGTCACCATCGTGTCTCAACGCGTCTCCATTGTGTCTCTACACGTCTCCATCGTGTCTCTACGCGTCTCCATCGTGTCTCTACACGTCTCCATCGTGTCTCTACACGTCTCCATCGTGTCTCTACACATCTCCATCGTGTCTCTGCATGTCTCCATCGTGTCTCTACGCGTCTCGATCTTGTCTCTGCACGTCTCCATCGTGTCTACGCGTCTCGATCGTGTCTCTGCATGTCTCCATCGTGTCTTTCCATGTCACCATCGTGTCTCTGCATGTTTCCATCGTGTCTCTACGCGTCTCGATCGTGTCTCTACACGTCTCCATCATGTCTCTACACGTCTCCATCGTGTCTCTACACGTCTCCACCATGTCTCTGCATGTCTCCATCGTGTCTTTCCATGTCACCATCGTGTCTTTACACGTCTCCACCGTGTCTCTACACGTCTCCACCATGTCTCTACACATCTCCATCGTGTCTCTGCATGTCTCCATCGTGTCTCTACGCGTCTCGATCGTGTCTCTGCATGTCTCCATCGTGTCTCTACGCGTCTCGATCGTGTCTCTGCATGTCTCCATCGTGTCTTTCCATGTCACCATCGTGTCTCAGCATGTCTCCATCGTGTCTCTACGCGTCTCGATCGTATCTCTACACTTCTCCATCGTATCTTTCCATGTCACCATCGTGTCTTTACACGTCTCCATCGTGTCTTTCCATGTCACCATCGTGTCTTTACACGTCTCCATCGTGTCTCTACACGTCTCCATCGTGTCTCTGCATGTCTCCATCGTGTCTCTACGCATCTCGATCGTGTCTCTACACGTCTCCATCGTGTCTCTACACGTCTCCATCGTGTCTCTGCATGTCTCCACCATGTCTCTGCATGCCTCCATCGTGTCTCTACACGTCTCCATCGTGTCTCTACACGTCTCCATCGTGTCTCTGCATGTCTCCACCGTGTCTCTACATGTCTCCATCGTGTCTCTACACGTCTCCATCGTGTCTCTGCATGTCTCCATCGTGTCTCTGCATGTCTCCATCGTGTCTCTACACGTCTCCATCGTGTCTCTACGCGTCTCGATCGTGTCTCTGCATGTCTCCATCGTGTCTCTACACGTCTCCATCGTGTCTTTCCATGTCACCATCGTGTCTCAGCATGTCTCCATCGTGTCTCTACACGTCTCCACCATGTCTCTTCATGTCTCCATCGTGTCTTTCCATGTCACCATCGTGTCTTTCCATGTCACCATCGTGTCTCTACACGTCTCCATCGTGTCTCTACACGTCTCCATCGTGTCTCTACACGTCTCCATCGTGTCTCTACATGTCTCCATCGTGTCTTTCCATGTCACCATCGTGTCTCAGCATGTCTCCATCGTGTCTCTACGCGTCTCGATCGTATCTTTACACGTCTCCATCGTGTCTCTACGCGTCTCGATCGTATCTCTACACGTCTCCATCATGTCTCTACACGTCTCCATCGTGTCTCTACGCGTCTCGATCGTATCTCTACACGTCTCCACCATGTCTCTACACGTCTCCATCGTGTCTTTCCATGTCACCATCGTGTCTTTCCATGTCACCATCGTGTCTCTCCATGTCTCCATCGTGTTTCTACACGTCTCCACCATGTCTATACACGTCTCCATCGTGTCTTTCCATGTCACCATCGTGTCTCTCCATGTCACCATCGTGTCTTTACACGTCTCCACCGTGTCTCTGCATGTCTCCATCGTGTCTTTCCATGTCACCATCGTGTCTTTACACGTCTCCAATGTGTCTCTACACGTCTCCACCATGTCTCTGCATGTCTCCATCGTGTCTCTACGCGTCTCGATCGTGTCTCTACATGTCTCCATCGTGTCTCTACACGTCTCCATCGTGTCTCTGCATGTCTCCATCATGTCTCTGCATGTCTCCATCGTGTCTCTGCATGTCTCCATCGTGTCTCTACGCGTCTCGATCGTGTCTCTGCATGTCTCCATCGTGTCTCTACGCGTCTCCATCGTGTCTCTGCATGTCTCCATCGTGTCTCTACACGTCTCCATCGTGTCTCTGCATGTCTCCATCATGTCTCTGCATGTCTCCATCGTGTCTCTGCATGTCTCCATCGTGTCTCTACGCGTCTCGATCGTGTCTCTACATGTCTCCATCGTGTCTCTACACGTCTCCATCGTGTCTCTGCATGTCTCCATCATGTCTCTGCATGTCTCCATCGTGTCTCTGCATGTCTCCATCGTGTCTCTACGCGTCTCGATCGTGTCTCTGCATGTCTCCATCGTGTCTCTACGCGTCTCCATCGTGTCTCTGCATGTCTCCATCGTGTCTCTACACGTCTCCATCGTGTCTTTCCATGTCACCATCGTGTCTCTGCATGTCTCCATCGTGTCTCTACGCGTCTCGATCGTGTCTCTGCATGTCTCCATCGTGTCTTTCCATGTCACCATCGTGTCTCTGCATGTCTCCATCGTGTCTCTACGCGTCTCCATCGTGTCTCTACACGTCTCCATCGTGTCTCTACACGTCTCCATCGTGTCTTTCCATGTCACCATCGTGTCTCTACACGTCTCCATCGTGTCTCTACGCATCACCATCGTGTCTTTTCATGTCACCATCGTGTCTCAACGCGTCTCCATCGTGTCTCTACGCGTCTCCATCGTGTCTTTTCATGTCTCCATCGTGTCTTTTCATGTCACCATCGTGTCTCAACGCGTCTCCATCGTGTCTCTACACGTCTCCATCGTGTCTCTACACGTCTCCATCGTGTCTTTCCATGTCACCATCGTGTCTCTACACGTCTCCATCGTGTCTCTACGCGTCTCCATCGTGTCTCTACACGTCTCCATCGTGTCTTTTCATGTCTCCATCTTGTCTCTACACGTCTCCACCATGTCTCTACACGTCTCCATCGTGTCTTTTCATGTCTCCATCGTGTCTTTTCATGTCACCATCGTGTCTCAATGCGTCTCCATCGTGTCTCTACGCGTCTCCATCGTGTCTCTACGCGTCTCCATCGTGTCTCTACACGTCTCCATCGTGTCTCTACACGTCTCCACCGTGTCTCTACACGTCTCCATCGTGTCTCTACACGTCATCGTTGTGTCTCTACACGTCTCCATCGTGTCTTTTCATGTCACCATCGTGTCTCAACGCGTCTCCATCGTGTCTCTACACGTCTCCATCGTGTCTCTACACGTCTCCATCGTGTCTTTCCATGTCACCATCGTGTCTCTACACGTCTCCATCGTGTCTCTACGCGTCACCATCGTGTCTTTTCATGTCACCATCGTGTCTCAACGCGTCTCCATCGTGTCTCTACCAGTCTCCATCGTGTCTTTTCATGTCACCATCGTGTCTCAACGCGTCTCCATCGTGTCTCTACACGTCTCCATCGTGTCTCTACACGTCTCCATCGTGTCTTTCCATGTCACCATCGTGTCTCTACACGTCTCCATCGTGTCTCTACGCGTCTCCATCGTGTCTCTACGCGTCTCCATCGTGTCTCTACACGTCTCCATCGTGTCTTTCCATGTCACCATCGTGTCTTTACACGTCTCCACCGTGTCTCTACACGTCTCCACCATGTCTCTGCATGTCTCCATCGTGTCTCTACGCGTCTCCATCGTGTCTCTACACGTCTCCATCGTGTCTCTGCATGTCTCCATCATGTCTCAGCATGTCTCCATCGTGTCTCTGCATGTCTCCATCGTGTCTCTACGCGTCTCGATCGTGTCTCTGCATGTCTCCATCGTGTCTCTACGCGTCTCCATCGTGTCTCTGCATGTCTCCATCGTGTCTTTCCATGTCACCATCGTGTCTCAGCATGTCTCCATCGTGTCTCTACACGTCTCCATCGTGTCTTTCCATGTCACCATCGTGTCTCAGCATGTCTCCATCGTGTCTCTACGCGTCTCGATCGTATCTCTACACGTCTCCATCATGTCTTTCCATGTCACCGTGTCTCAGCATGTCTCCATCGTGTCTCTACACGTCTCCATCGTGTCTTTCCATGTCACCATCGTGTCTCTACGCGTCTCGATCGTATCTCTACACGTCTCCATCATGTCTTTCCATGTCACCATCGTGTCTGCATGTCTCCACCATGTCTCTGCATGTCTCCACCATGTCTCTGCATGTCTCCATCGTGTCTTTCCATGTCACCATCGTGTCTCTACGCGTCTCGATCGTGTCTCTACAGGTCTCCATCGTGTCTCTGCATGTCTCCATCGTGTCTCTGCATGTCTCCATCATGTCTCTGCATGTCTCCATCGTGTCTCTACACGTCTCCATCGTGTCTCTACACGTCTCCACCATGTCTCTACACGTCTCCATCATGTCTCTACACGTCTCCATCGTGTCTTTCCATGTCACCATCGTGTCTCTACATGTCTCCATCGTGTCTCTGCATGTCTCCATCGTGTCTCTACACGTCTCCATCGTGTCTCTGCATGTCTCCATCGTGTCTTTCCATGTCACCATCGTGTCTCTACGCGTCTCCATCGTGTCTCTACACGTCTCCATCGTGTCTCTCCATGTCTCCATCGTGTCTCTCCATGTCTCCATCGTGTCGCAACGTCTCCATCGTGTCGCAACGTCTCCATCGTGTCTCTCCCTGTCTCCATCGTGTCTCTACCTTTCTCGATCGTGTCTCTACACGTCTCCATCGTGTCTCTACCTGTCTCCATCGTGTCTCTACCTGTCTCCATCGTGTCTCTACATGTCTCCATCGTGTCTCTACACGTCTCCATCTTGTCTCTACCTGTCTCCATCGTGTCTCTACACGTCTCCATCGTGTCTCTACACGTCATCGTTGTGTCTCTACGCGTCTCCAACTTGTCTCTACCTGTCTCCATCGTGTCTCTCCATGTCTCCGTGTCTCTACACGTCTCCATCGTGTCTCTACAGGTCTCCATCGTGTCTCTACACGTCATCGTTGTGTCTCTACGCGTCTCCATCGTGTCTTTTCATGTCACCATCGTGTCTCAACGCGTCTCCATCGTGTCTCTACGCGTCTCCATCGTGTCTCTACACGTCTCCATCGTGTCTCTACACGTCTCCATCGTGTCTCTCCATGTCTCCATCGTGTCTCTCCATGTCTCCATCGTGTCGCAACGTCTCCATCGTGTCGCAACGTCTCCATCGTGTTTCTCCCTGTCTCCATCGTGTCTCTACCTTTCTCGATCGTGTCTCTACACGTCTCCATCGTGTCTCTACCTGTCTCCATCTTGTCTCTACCTGTCTCCATCGTGTCTCTACACGTCTCCATCGTGTCTCTACACGTCATCGTTGTGTCTCTACGCGTCTCCAACTTGTCTCTACCTGTCTCCATCGTGTCTCTCCATGTCTCCATCGTGTCTCTACACGTCTCCATCGTGTCTCTACACGTCTCCATCGTGTCTCTACACGTCATCGTTGTGTCTCTACGCGTCTCCACCTTGTCTCTACCTGTCTCCATCGTGTCTCTACATGTCTCCGTGTCTCCACACTTCTCCATCGTGTCTCTACACGACACCATCTTGTCTCTACACGTCTCCCTCGTGTCTTTTCATGTCTCCATCGTGTCTTTTCATGTCACCATCGTGTCTCAACGCGTCTCCATCGTGTCCCTACACGTCTCCATCGTGTCTCTACACGTCTCCATCGTGTCTTTCCATGTCACCATCGTGTCTCTACACGTCTCCATCGTGTCTCTACGCATCACCATCGTGTCTTTTCATGTCACCATCGTGTCTCAACGCGTCTCCATCGTGTCTCTACGCGTCTCCATCGTGTCTTTTCATGTCTCCATCGTGTCTTTTCATGTCACCATCGTGTCTCAACGCGTCTCCATCGTGTCTCTACACGTCTCCATCGTGTCTCTACACGTCTCCATCGTGTCTTTCCATGTCACCATCGTGTCTCTACACGTCTCCGTGTCTCTACGCGTCTCCATCGTGTCTCTACACGTCTCCATCGTGTCTTTTCATGTCTCCATCTTGTCTCTACACGTCTCCACCATGTCTCTACACGTCTCCATCGTGTCTTTTCATGTCTCCATCGTGTCTTTTCATGTCACCATCGTGTCTCTACACGTCTCCATCGTGTCTCTACGCGTCTCCATCGTGTCTCTACGCGTCTCCATCGTGTCTCTACACGTCTCCATCGTGTCTCTACACGTCTCCATCGTGTCTCTGCATGTCTCCACCGTGTCTCTACATGTCTCCATCGTGTCTCTACGCGTCTCGATCGTGTCTCTGCACGTCTCCATCGTGTCTTTCCATGTCACCATCGTGTCTCTGCATGTCTCCATCGTGTCTCTACGCGTCTCGATCGTGTCTCTACACGTCTCCATCATGTCTCTACACGTCTCCATCGTGTCTTTCCATGTCACCATCGTGTCTCTACATGTCTCCATCGTGTCTCTGCATGTCTCCATCGTGTCTCTGCATGTCTCCATCGTGTCTCTACGCGTCTCCATCGTGTCTCTGCATGTCTCCATCGTGTCTCTACACGTCTCCATCGTGTCTTTCCATGTCACCATCGTGTCTCAGCATGTCACCATCGTGTCTCTACACGTCTCCATCGTGTCTCTACACGTCTCCATCGTGTCTTTCCATGTCACCATCGTGTCTCTGCATGTCTCCATCGTGTCTCTACGCGTCTCGATCGTGTCTCTGCATGTCTCCATCGTGTCTCTACACGTCTCCATCGTGTCTCTACATGTCTCCATCGTGTCTCTACACGTCTCCATCGTGTCTCTACATGTCTCCATCGTGTCTCTGCATGTCTCCATCGTGTCTCTGCATGTCTCCATCGTGTCTCTACGCGTCTCGATCGTGTCTCTGCATGTCTCCATCGTGTCTCTACACGTCTCCATCGTGTCTTTCCATGTCACCATCGTGTCTCAGCATGTCTCCATCGTGTCTCTACACGTCTCCATCGTGTCTCTACACGTCTCCATCGTGTCTTTCCATGTCACCATCGTGTCTCAGCATGTCTCCATCGTGTCTCTACGCGTCTCCATCGTGTCTCTACGCGTCTCGATCGTATCTCTACACGTCTCCATCATGTCTCTACACATCTCCATCGTGTCTTTCCATGTCACCATCGTGTCTTTCCATGTCACCATCGTGTCTCTCCATGTCTCCATCGTGTTTCTACACGTCTCCACCATGTCTCTGCATGTCTCCATCGTGTCTTTCCATGTCACCATCGTGTCTTTACACGTCTCCACCGTGTCTCTACGCGTCTCCATCGTGTCTCTACACGTCTCCATCGTGTCTTTTCATGTCTCCATCTTGTCTCTACACGTCTCCACCATGTCTCTACACGTCTCCATCGTGTCTTTTCATGTCTCCATCGTGTCTTTTCATGTCACCATCGTGTCTCAACGCGTCTCCATCGTGTCTCTACACGTCTCCATCGTGTCTCTACATGTCTCCATCGTGTCTCTGCATGTCTCCATCGTGTCTTTCCATGTCACCATCGTGTCTCTACATGTCTCCATCGTGTCTCTGCATGTCTCCATCGTGTCTCTACACGTCTCCATCGTGTCTCTACACGTCTCCATCGTGTCTCTCCATGTCTCCATCGTGTCTCTCCATGTCTCCATCGTGTCTCTCCATGTCTCCATCGTGTCTCTACGCGTCTCCATCGTGTCTCTGCATGTCTCCATCGTGTCTCTACGCATCTCGATCGTGTCTCTACACGTCTCCATCGTGTCTCTACACGTCTCCATCGTGTCTCTGCATGTCTCCACCATGTCTCTGCATGTCTCCATCGTGTCTCTACGCGTCTCGATCGTGTCTCTACACGTCTCCATCGTGTCTCTGCATGTCTCCACCGTGTCTCTGCATGTCTCCATCGTGTCTCTACGCGTCTCGATCGTGTCTCTGCACGTCTCCATCGTGTCTCTACATGTCTCCATCGTGTCTCTGCATGTCTCCACCATGTCTCTGCATGTCTCCATCGTGTCTCTACGCGTCTCCATCGTGTCTCTACACGTCTCCATCGTGTCTCTACACGTCTCCATCGTGTCTCTACACGTCTCCATCGTGTCTCTGCATGTCTCCATCGTGTCTCTACGCGTCTCGATCGTGTCTCTGCACGTCTCCATCGTGTCTTTCCATGTCACCATCGTGTCTCTGCATGTCTCCATCGTGTCTCTACGCGTCTCGATCGTGTCTCTACACGTCTCCATCATGTCTCTACACGTCTCCATCGTGTCTTTCCATGTCACCATCGTGTCTCTACATGTCTCCATCGTGTCTCTACACGTCTCCATCGTGTCTCTGCATGGTTCCATCGTTTCTCTGCATGTCTCCATCGTGTCTCTACGCGTCTCGATCGTGTCTCTGCATGTCTCCATCGTGTCTCTACACGTCTCCATCGTGTCTTTCCATGTCACCATCGTGTCTCAGCATGTCACCATCGTGTCTCTACACGTCTCCATCGTGTCTCTACACGTCTCCATCGTGTCTTTCCATGTCAACATCGTGTCTCTGCATGTCTCCATCGTGTCTCTACGCGTCTCGATCGTGTCTCTACACGTCTCCATCATGTCTCTACACGTCTCCATCGTGTCTTTCCATTTCACCATCGTGTCTCTACATGTCTCCATCGTGTCTCTACACGTCTCCATCGTGTCTCTGCATGTCTCCATCGTGTCTCTGCATGTCTCCATCGTGTCTCTGCATGTCTCCATCGTGTCTCTACGCGTCTCGATCGTGTCTCTGCATGTCTCCATCGTGTCTCTGCATGTCTCCATCGTGTCTTTCCATGTCACCATCGTGTCTCAGCATGTCTCCATCGTGTCTCTACACGTCTCCATCGTGTCTCTACACGTCTCCATCGTGTCTCTACACGTCTCCATCGTGTCTTTCCATGTCACCATCGTGTCTCAGCATGTCTCCATCGTGTCTCTACGTGTCTCGATCGTATCTCTACACGTCTCCATCGTGTCTTTCCATGTCACCATCGTGTCTCAGCATGTCTCCATCGTGTCTCTACGTGTCTCGATCGTATCTCTACACGTCTCCATCGTGTCTTTCCATGTCACCATCGTGTCTCAATGTCTCCATCGTGTCTCTACGCGTCTCTATCGTATCTCTACACGTCTCCATCATGTCTCTACACGTCTCCCTCGTGTCTCTACACGTCTCCCTCGTGTCTCTACACGTCTCCATCATGTCTCTACACATCTCCATCGTGTCTCTACACGTCTCCACCGTGTCTCTACACGTCTCCACCATGTCTCTGCATGTCTCCATCGTGTCTCTACATGTCTCCATCGTGTCTCTACACGTCTCCATCGTGTCTCTGCATGTCTCCATCGTGTCTCTGCATGTCTCCATCATGTCTCTGCATGTCTCCATCGTGTCTCTACGCGTCTCGATCGTGTCTCTGCATGTCTCCATCGTGTCTCTACACGTCTCCATCGTGTCTTTCCATGTCACCATCGTGTCTCTGCATGTCTCCATCGTGTCTCTGCATGTCTCCATCGTGTCTCTACGCGTCTCCATCGTGTCTCTCCATGTCACCATCGTGTCTCAGCATGTCTCCATCGTGTCTCTACGCGTCTCGATCGTATCTTTACACGTCTCCATCGTGTCTCTACGCGTCTCGATCGTATCTCTACACGTCTCCATCGTGTCTCTACGCGTCTCGATCGTATCTCTACACGTCTCCATCATGTCTCTACACGTCTCCATCGTGTCTCTACGCGTCTCGATCGTATCTCTACACGTCTCCATCGTGTCTCTACGCTTCTCGATCGTATCTTTACACGTCTCCATCATGTCTTCACATGTCACCATCGTGTCTCTACGCGTCTCGATCGTATCTCTACACGTCTCCATCATGTCTCTACACGTCTCCATCGTGTCTCTACGCGTCTCGATCGTATCTCTACACGTCTCCATCGTGTCTCTACGCGTCTCGATCGTATCTCTACACGTCTCCATCATGTCTCTACACGTCTCCATCGTGTCTCTACGCGTCTCGATCGTATCTCTACACGTCTCCATCGTGTCTCTACGCTTCTCGATCGTATCTTTACACGTCTCCATCGTGTCTTCACATGTCACCATCGTGTCTCTACGCGTCTCGACCGTATCTCTACACGTCTCCATCATGTCTCTACACGTCTCCATCGTGTCTCTACGCGTCTCGATCGTATCTCTACACGTCTCCATCGTGTCTCTACGCTTCTCGATCGTATCTTTACACGTCTCCATCGTGTCTTCACATGTCACCATCGTGTCTCTACGCGTCTCGATCGTATCTCTACACGTCTCCATCATGTCTCTACACGTCTCCATCGTGTCTCTACGCGTCTCGATCGTATCTCTACACGTCTCCATCGTGTCTTCACATGTCACCATCATGTCTCTACACGTCTCCATCGTGTCTCTACGCGTCTCGATCGTATCTTTACACGTCTCCATCGTGTCTTCACATGTCTCCATCGTGTCTCTACGCGTCTCGATCGTATCTCTACACGTCTCCATCATGTCTCTACACGTCTCCATCGTGTCTCTACGCGTCTCGATCGTATCTCTACACGTCTCCATCGTGTCTTCACATGTCACCATCGTGTCTCAGCACGTCTCCATCTTGTCTCTACGCGTCTCGATCGTATCTTTACACGTCTCCATCGTGTCTCTACGCGTCTCGATCGTATCTCTACACGTCTCCATCATGTCTCTACACGTCTCCATCGTGTCTCTACACGTCTCCATCGTGTCTCTACGCGTCTCGATCGTATCTCTACACGTCTCCATCATGTCTCTACACGTCTCCATCGTGTCTCTACACGTCTCCATCGTGTCTCTACACGTCTCCATCGTGTCTCTACGCGTCTCGATCGTATCTCTACACGTCTCCATCATGTCTCTACACGTCTCCATCGTGTCTCTACACGTCTCCATCGTGTCTCTACACGTCTCCATCGTGTCTCTACGCGTCTCGATCGTATCTCTACACGTCTCCATCGTGTCTTCACATGTCTCCATCGTGTCTCTACGCGTCTCGATCGTATCTCTACACGTCTCCATCATGTCTCTACACGTCTCCATCGTGTCTCTACGCGTCTCGATCGTATCTCTACACGTCTCCATCGTGTCTTCACATGTCACCATCGTGTCTCTACACGTCTCCATCTTGTCTCTACGCGTCTCGATCGTATCTTTACACGTCTCCATCATGTCTCTACACGTCTCGATCGTATCTCTACACGTCTCCATCATGTCTCTACACGTCTCGATCGTATCTCTACACGTCTCCATCATGTCTCTACACGTCTCCATCGTGTCTCTACGCGTCTCGATCGTATCTCTACGCGTCTCCATCATGTCTCTACACGTCTCCATCGTGTCTCTACACGTCTCCATCGTGTCTCTACACGTCTCCATCGTGTCTCTACGCGTCTCGATCGTATCTCTACACGTCTCCATCATGTCTCTACACGTCTCCATCGTGTCTCTACACGTCTCCATCGTGTCTCTACACGTCTCCATCGTGTCTCTACGCGTCTCGATCGTATCTCTACACGTCTCCATCATGTCTCTACACGTCTCCATCGTGTCTCTACGCGTCTCGATCGTGTCTCTACGCGTCTCGATCGTATCTCTACACGTCTCCACCATGTCTCTACACATCTCCATCGTGTCTCTACGCGTCTCGATCGTATCTCTACACGTCTCCACCATGTCTCTACACATCTCCATCGTGTCTTTCCATGTCACCATCGTGTCTTTCCATGTCTCCATCGTGTGTCTACACGTCTCCATCGTGTCTCTACGCGTCTCGATCGTATCTCTACACGTCTCCATCATGTCTCTACACGTCTCCATCGTGTCTCTACGCATCTCGATCGTATCTCTACACGTCTCCATCATGTCTCTACACGTCTCCATCGTGTCTCTACGCGTCTCGATCGTATCTCTACACGTCTCCACCATGTCTCTACACATCTCCATCGTGTCTTTCCATGTCACCATCGTGTCTTTCCATGTCTCCATCGTGTGTCTACACGTCTCCATCTACATGTCTGCTTCCTTTGTCCACATCGTTAACTAAATCCAGGCCATTGCTGGTAAAAACATCCTTATTTAATGTGAAGAAGGATCACATGCAGCGTTTTCTTTTTCCCTTTACTCAAACTTCCGGCAAATGTATATTTTCACGGATCTATAAATAACTCCTTTAAACTAATTAGTGTGATTCCAAAAATGTTGTCATGTTCTGCTTCTGTGGTGGTGGAAGGCGGGGTGGTGTTGGGCTAGCTGACATTAGTCACACACATTGACCATAATAATTTATCATGAAACATTTAGTGGGCAATAATCCCACAGACACATCGCCCAGCATATCATTTAACAGCTGGGAGTTATTTGGTCACGCCACCATGGCCGCTCTATCTGAACCACAGGCCAACAGACTCAGGATGGGACCCTGGGAACGCTCAGGATCTGGTTTTGTGTCAACCAAAGCACTTGTTTACATGCTGAAATGGTTGACAGCAAACAGGCTGTGGTGGGCTGAGCTGTATGCACGCATGTGCTCATGCAGGAATGTTCTCGTTTTTATCCTGTTTATACTTTCTTTCACCTATTTCATGTTGCTTTTAAAACAAACTTTAACTGAGCAGCATTTTCAGCCATAAATCTTAATAACTTTTAGTTTTCATATTCATCAACCATCCTCAGCATCAGAGAATCAGAAGCAGAGTAAATCCATCAGATCTAGAATCAGATCTTTGTTTATTTTATAAGAAGGAAAAATGATGGGATAAAAGAAGCACTGCTAGACTTTTAGAGACTTGTCAGGATGGTCGCCATCATGTTGCATCTGAGAACATATAAAGGTGGATAAGTGGTTGTGAAGCCTTCCCAGATTCTCTTCCAGCTGTGGTCAGAGGAAAAAGAAGATCTGTCTTCTCGGGCCGACAGACGTGGCTAGTGGATGTTTTAGAACTCCGGAGCTAATTTTCTCGGGTCCTCACTCCTTTCTTAGGAGGAAGAACATAGAAGAGAAGAGGTAGCGGTGTCCAACATGTTGCTTAAAACACATAAATGGATATGCTGTACTTATTTAGCAGTAGACTCAGAATTGCAGAGAATACATTTTTACACACAAGGTGCAATGCACTCCATGGGGGCTCCGACTCTGACAGTACCCATCGGTGCTTGTGGGGTTTTGTGGGGTCTAGCCTGGCATGCACAGTTAAGACAAGTCTGGCACCACACAGATACATCTTCCCTCATGTGGTACCAGTAGTATCTAGTCTGAAGTCTGGTCACCATCCGTTCAACACCAAAATGTCCACTTACTGGCCCCTCATGCATCTGGCGCATGACATCAGGTTGTAACTTTCGTGGCAGGACAATTTGGGGATAGAACTGTGTGCCATCCAAGCAATAAAAGCGACGGACCAAGACTCCATCTCTGACGTACAATCTTTTCCATTGACTCCAGTAGGTTTTAGTTGCTGGACTGCATGGGGCAACTGTGGTCCAGGCGGGCGTTCCCTGCTAGCCTCCAGCCAAGCTTTGATTGATTGGGGCAGTGTCCGAGTCTGTAGCCTGTGCCTGGCGTAGCTCCTCCATAGTCCAACCCGGAAACAGTGTGGTTTCGTTTGTATTTGCCACATAGATAGTCTCTGTGAGCTTAAATTTATCTGAATCGGTAAGGACGTTTGGGCTTACCCCCACCAGACTCACAGATGTAGTTCACTCACTGCGAACTACACACCTACACACACACTTCCTGTCATGAGCATCCGATCGCGCTTAAGCGCATCTCGAGCCACGACAGGCTCATTGGTGCCTGTTGTGGTGGTAATCCCAGGACTCATTGGTGGACACCAGCAGTGAGAGATGCAGTCAAGCTGAAGAAGGAGTCCTATCGGGCCTTCTTGGCCTGTGGGACTCTGGAGGCAGCTGATGGGTACCGACGGGCTAAGCGGCATGCGGCTTTGGCTGTCGCCGAGGCAAAAACTCGGGCATGGGAGGAGTTCGGCGAGGCCATGGAGAAAGACTTCCGGACGGCTTCGAGGAGATTCTGGTCCACCATCCGGCGGCTCAGGAGGGGGAAGCAGTGCTCCATCAACACTGTGTACAGTGGAGATGGGGAGCTGCTGACCTCAACTCGGGACGTTGTGGGTCGGTGGAAGGAATACTTCGAAGACCTCCTCAATCCTACCAACACATCTTCCCATGAGGAAGCAGAGCTGGTGGACTCAGGGGTGGACTCTCCTATCTCTGGGGCTGAAGTGGTTCAAAAGCTCCTTGGCTAACCCTACCATTGTCTGTGAATCTTTGGATGATGGTATTACATGATTTGACGCGACACCCTCCTCACATTACTTTGGCCTTGCTTTTTCGGTATCTTCTTTGGATACCATGGAAAACATTCACGTCCCAGACATGCTCCTCCACTTCCATTAAACAACACAGTGCTGTGCTATATCCCTGTCATTGTCACATGCAGAAACACATGACCAGCCCCCCCTCCAACCCCATGCCTCCCAACACTCCCGACACACTTGATAATATCAGCCCAGTTTTACTTATGGGTCGATAATGGTAAAAATAAAGATTAACATCGGCCGATACAAACATCAGTGCCAATATTATGTGCATCCCTAATAACAAGTGTAATGATTTAGAGTTTGGTATTGTAAGGAGTGTGTTATAGCTTGTGTCATAGCATAACATGTCATAATATTGTGTGGCATTGTATGGTTATATGGCACGTCAAAGTATAGTGTATCATAGTATTGCACATCATAGCATGATATGTCATAGCATAGCTTGTCATAGCATGGCATGTCATAGCATACCATGTCATAGCATACCATGTCATAGCATGAAATGTTATAGCATGTCATAGCATGTCATAATATTGTGTGGCATTGTATGGTTATATGGCACATCAAAGTATAGTGTAAAGTATTGCACATCATAGCATGTCATGTAATAGCATAGTTTGTCATAGCATGTCATGTCATAGCATAGCATGTCAAAATGAAATGAAATGAAAAATACTTTATTAATCCCCAAAATGAAATTCAGTATTATAGTATATAATAATAATAACTAGAGGAGGTCTTGTTCCGGAGGCTGATGGCTGCTGGCAGGAATGATCTTCTGTATCTTTCAGTCTTACATCGGACCTGAAGAAGCCTCTCACTGAACACACTTTGTTGTTTCATCACTGTGTTGTGGAGAGGGTGTGAAGAATCCTCCATCATCTTCATCAGCTTGTGCAGCATTCTTCTTTGGACAATCAGCTCCAGCGGCTCCAGAGTTACTCCAAGCACAGAAGCAGCTTTCTGGATCAGTTTGTTGATTCTCTTCAAGTCTCTGGTTCTGATGCTACTACCCCAGCAGATGCTGCAAAGCTGACTGCACTCTCCACAACAGACTTATAGAAGATATGCAACATCTTGGTGCAGACGTTAAACCATCTCAGCTTCCTTAAGAAGTACAGTCTGCTCTGACCTTTCTTGTAGATGTAGTCAGTGTTGCATTTCCAGTCCAGTTTGTTGTCCAGCTGAACTCCAAGATACTTGTATTCCTCCACCACCTCCACCTCCTCTCCCAGGATGGAAACAGTGCTTTGTTTATTCTTCTTCCTCCTGAAGTCAACAATCATCTCTTTTGTTTTGCTGCTATTTAATATGAGATGATTGTCACCGCACCATTTAACAAACTGACTGACCAGTTCTCTGTACTCTGCTTCTTGTCCATCCCTGATACACCCCACAACTGCAGAGTCATCAGAGTATTTCTGCAGATGACAGGACTCAGAGTTGTACTGGAAGTCTGAGGTGTACAGAGTGAAGAGGAATGGCCAGAGTACAGTTCCTTGTGGTGCACCAGTGCTGCTGACCTCCATCTCAGACACACAACCTTTCAGTCTCACAAACTGGGGTCTGTTTGTGAGGTAGTCATAGATCCAGGTGGTTGTGGAGGTATCCACCTGGAATTTATGGAGCTTCTCACATAACAAAGCAGGCTGAATGGTATTAAAAGCACTGAGAAATGAAAGAACATGACCCTCAGAGTGCTGCCTGAATGGTCCAGATGAGAGTGTGCTCTCTGGAGCAGGTATATGATGGCATCTTCAACCCCAAGTCCATTACGATATGCAAACTGGAATGGGTGCTGAAAGGTGTTTACTTGCTTGTTGAGGTGAGCCAGTAAGAGTCTCTCCAGGACTTTCATGATGTGAGATGTCAGGGCAACTGGTCTGTAGTCACTTGGTTCAGCTGGTTGTGTTTTTTTAGTCACTGGAACAAGGCAGGAGGTTTTCCACAGCACTGGGACTCTATTTAGTCTCAGACTGGTGTTGAAAAGGTGCTGGAGAATCGGACATAGTTGTTTTGAGCAGGTCTTGAGAACTCTGGGACTGACACCATCTGGACCTGCAGCCTTGTTCTGGTTCAGTTTCTCAAGTTGCTTCTTAACCTGATTGCAGGAGACAAACAAGGTGGAGGTCTCAGGATGTCCTGATGTGGAGGGAGATGAAGCTGTGTTTAGCTTTCCGCTGTGTTGTCTACTGCGGTCTGCACGGACCGTTTTAAAGCCCGGTACAGACACATTACAGTCAGGGATGTGTTCATGCAGCCATGTCTCGGTGAAGCACATAATACTGCACTCTCTGTATTCTTTCTGAGACCTTGTTAGCATCTCCAGCTCGTCCGTTTTGTTAGCTAGCGATCTCATAGTACCCATGAGGACGGTTGGGAGAAATGGTTTAAATCTCCATCGCCTTCTCCGCTCTCTGACTCCCGCTCTGCATCCTCTTCTCTTTCTTTTCAACTCCATAAGGATTTGATGTGTTGTTTTGCTAATAATCCTGATTTGGGAAAGTTGATCTTGATTGTAAACAAGTCTTTCGTTGCCATGGAGACTCATCATAACTAGCTTTGAAAGAGCCAAAATATGCAGAAAAATTTACCTTGTAGCACACCCTCCGAACCAGCATGAAATCCTCAGAACAAAAATACCTAATTTGAGGTAATATCTATGTGAGAAGACTGTACTTTAAAAAAAAAAATCAAGATAGCAAGTCAGAGCTACTACAAACTGCTGCCAACAGACGGCGCAATCTAGAATGGTATATTATAGTGTATATAGTGTATCATAGTATTGCACGTCATAAAAATGTCATAGCATGTCATGTCAGAGCATATTATGTCATAGCATGAAATTTCATAACGTAGCATGACGCATCATAAGTGCTTTTACCAACTATACTGAGGATCAAAGTTGTTTCATTGAGGGCTGTAATTTATATAATAACAGCAGAACACTATTAAATGCTGCGATGGACTGCCGAGCTGTCCAGAGTGTACCCTGCCTCTTTCCCAAAAGACAGCTGGGATAGGCTCCAGCTGCCCAGCAACCCTTCAATTGACCAAGCGGTTAGAATAATGAATGAATGAATGGTGATTAAATATTCCCGTTGTCTGAAAACATATGATACAATTTAGCACAAAAGTAAATGAAATGCTCCAACATATAGATGATTGTCACTGAAAGAAAACAGCATCAGTGGTTTTATGCATTTATATATCAAACCAGCAGTTCAGCAAATGCTAGCCTCTTGTGCTAACTGTAGCAAACTTTCACAGAGCAGAACATACCATTGTAAAATAAAACGCTGCATTTTCAGTCTTGTTATTAAATCGTATTTTAATGCTGAAAATTTAGCATTGGTAGACATGTTGCCGGTGAACGCGCTGTATAGGAACTAGTAATTGGAAGCCGTACGCTTCTACCCCTTCAGTGAAGTGTGGTCCTGGAAAATCTTCACTTTAAGGGGTGTGTAGCCCTCCCCCTCCCCCTTAGCCTTTGTCCAAAGGAGAATTGGGATACCCCTGTAAGGGGAAGGCCAGTTCTGCACAAGGCTAAATGGTTCTGATGTGTTGCACATCCCCCTAAGCTCCTTCCTCTCGGACTGAGCGCGCTCACTGGGCTGCATTGCCGCCTGGCTGCCGGGGGGATGAAGCGGCGCAGCAGTGCATGATGGGACAGGAAGGCTCGTGGACTCTGAGAGCTTCGGTCAGTTGGCGCTGCTCCTCAGACAGAGAATCCACCTGGAAACATGAAATATCAGCAGTTTTCACCTGAAATCATTTTGGCTTCTACGTAAAGAACTTTCCAGCAGCGCCAACCACTGGTTTCCAGCAGCGCCAACCACTGGTTTCCAGCAGCGCCAACCACTGGTTTCCAGCAGCGCCAACCACTGGTTTCCTGCAGCGCCAACCACTGGTTTCTAGCGGCACCAACATCTGGTTTCCAGCAGCACCAACTACTGGTGTCCAGCACCACCAACTACTGGTTTCCAGCAGTACCAACTACTGGTGTCCAGCACCACCAACTACTGGTTTCCTGCAGTACCAACTACTGGTGTCCAGCACCACCAACAACCACTGGTTTCCAGCAGCACCAACTACTGGTTTCCAGCACCAATAACTACTGGTTTCCAGCAGCACCAACAACCACTGGTTTCCTGCAGCGCCAACCACTGGTTTCCTGCAGCGCCAACCACTGGTTTCCAGCAGCACCAACTACTGGTTTCCAGCACCAATATCTACTGGTTTCCAGCACCAATATCTACTGGTTTCCAACACCAATATCTACTGGTTTCCAACACCAACAACTGGTTTCCAGCACCACCAACAACAACTGGTTTCCAGCAGTACCAACAACTGGTTTCCAGCACCAATAACTACTGGTTTCCAGCACCAATATCTACTGGTTTCCAACACCAACAACTGGTTTCCAGCACCACCAACAACTACTGGTTTCCAGCACCAATAACTACTGGTTTCTAGCGGCACCAACCACTGGTTTCCAGCACCACCAACAAACACTGGTTTCCAGCAGCACCAACAACTACTGGTTTCCA
Source organism: Telmatherina bonti (assembly GCF_933228915.1). Classification (NCBI taxonomy): domain Eukaryota; kingdom Metazoa; phylum Chordata; class Actinopteri; order Atheriniformes; family Telmatherinidae; genus Telmatherina; species Telmatherina bonti. The sequence continues at coordinate 1,330,045 of NC_136614.1, forward strand.
GCACCAATAACAACTACTGGTTTCCAGCACCAATAACTACTGGTTTCTAGCGGCACCAACCACTGGTTTCCAGCACCACCAACAAACACTGGTTTCCAGCAGCACCAACAACTACTGGTTTCCAGCACCAATAACTACTGGTTTCTAGCGGCACCAACAACTGGTTTCCAGCACCACCAACAACTACTGGTTTCCAGCACCACCAACAACTACTGGTTTCCAGCACCAATAACTACTGGTTTCTAGTGGCACCAACATCTGGTTTCCAGCAGCACCAACAACTGGTTTCCAGCACCACCAACAAACACTGTTTTCCAGCACCACCAACAACTACTGGTTTCCAGCACCAATAACTACTGGTTTCCAGCACCACCAACAAACACTGGTTTCCAGCACCACCAACAACTACTGGTTTCCAGCACCACCAACAACTACTGGTTTCCAGCACCACCAACAACTACTGGTTTCCAGCACCACCAACAACTACTGGTTTCCAGCACCAACAACTACTGGTTTCCAGCAGCGCCAACCACTGGTTTCCAGCGGCACCAACCACTGATTTCCTGCAGCGCCAACCACTGGTTTCCAGCAGCGCCAACCACTGGTTTCCAGCAAAACCAACAACTACTGGTTTCCTGCAGCGCCAACCACTGGTTTCCAGCACCACCAACTACTGGTTTCCTAAACCAATAACTACTGGTTTCCAGCAGCACCAACTACTGGTTTCCAGCACCAATAACTACTGGTTTCCAGCACCACCAACAACTACTGGTTTCCTGCAGCGCCAACCACTGGTTTCCTGCAGTGCCAACCACTGGTTTCCAGCAGTACCAACCACTGGTTTCCAGCAGTACCAACAACCACTGGTTTCCAGCAGTACCAACCACTGGTTTCCAGCAGCGCCAACCCCTGGTTTCCAGCAGTACCAACCACTGGTTTCCAGCACCACCAACTACTGGTTTCCAGCACCAATAACTACTGGTTTCTAGCGGCACCAACCACTGGTTTCCAGCACCACCAACCACTGGATTCCAGCACCAATAACTAATGGTTTCTAGCAGCACCAATAACTAATGGTTTCTAGCAGCACCAACAACTGGTTTCCAGCACCACCAACCACTGGTTTCCAGCAGTGCCAACCACTGGTTTCCAGCAGCGCCAACCACTGGTTTCCAGCAGCGCCAACCACTGGTTTCCAGCAGCGCCAACCACTGGTTTCCAGCAGTACCAACCACTGGTTTCCTGCAGTACCAACAACTACTGGTTTCCAGCAGTACCAACAACTACTGGTTTCCAGCACCAATAACTACTGGTTTCCAGCAGCACCAACTACTGGTTTCCAGCACCAATAACTACTGGTTTCCAGCAGCACCAACTACTGGTTTCCAGCACCAATAACTACTGGTTTCCAGCAGCACCAACTACTGGTTTCCAGCAGTACCAACTACTGGTTTCCTGCAGCGCCAACCACTGGTTTCCAGCGGCACCAACCACTGATTTCCTGCAGCGCCAACCACTGGTTTCCAGCAACACCAACAACTACTGGTTTCCAGCAGTACCAACCACTGGTTTCCTGCAGCGCCAACCACTGGTTTCCAGCACCACCAACTACTGGTTTCCAGAACCAATAACTACTGGTTTCCAGCAGCACCAACTACTGGTTTCCAGCACCAATAACTACTGGTTTCCAGCACCACCAACAACTACTGGTTTCCTGCAGCGCCAACCACTGGTTTCCTGCAGTGCCAACCACTGGTTTCCAGCAGTACCAACCACTGGTTTCCAGCAGTACCAACAACCACTGGTTTCCAGCAGTACCAACCACTGGTTTCCTGCAGCGCCAACCACTGGTTTCCAGCAGTACCAACCACTGGTTTCCAGCACCACCAACTACTGGTTTCCAGCACCAATAACTACTGGTTTCTAGCGGCACCAACCACTGGATTCCAGCACCAATAACACCTGGTTTCCAGCAGTACCAACTACTGGTTTCCAGCACCAATAACTAATGGTTTCTAGCAGCACCAACAACTGGTTTCCAGCACCACCAACCACTGGTTTCCAGCAGTGCCAACCACTGGTTTCCAGCAGCGCCAACCACTGGTTTCCAGCAGCGCCAACCACTGGTTTCCTGCAGTGCCAACCACTGGTTTCCAGCAGTACCAACCACTGGTTTCCTGCAGCGCCAACCACTGGTTTCCAGCAGTACCAACAACTACTGGTTTCCAGCACCAATAACTACTGGTTTCCAGCAGCACCAACTACTGGTTTCCAGCACCAATAACTACTGGTTTCCAGCAGCACCAACTACTGGTTTCCAGCAGCACCAACTACTGGTTTCCAGCACCAATAACTACTGGTTTCCAGCAGCACCAACTACTGGTTTCCTGCAGCGCCAACCACTGGTTTCCAGCAGTACCAACCACTGGTTTCCTGTAGCGCCAACCACTGGTTTCCAGCAGTACCAACTACTGGTTTCCAGCACCAATAACCACTGGTTTCCAGCACCAATAACTACTGGTTTCCAGCACCAATAACCACTGGTTTCCAGCACCAATAACTACTGGTTTCCCCCAGCACCAACTACTGGTTTCCAGCACCAATAACCACTGGTTTCCAGCACCAATAACTACTGGTTTCCAGCACCAATAACTACTGGTTTCCAGCAGCACCAACTACTGGTTTCCAGCACCAATAACTACTGGTTTCCAGCAGGACCAACTACTGGTTTCCAGCACCAATAACTACTGGTTTCCTGCAGCGCCAACCACTGGTTTCCAGCAGCGCCAACCACTGGTTTCCAGCAGTACCAACCACTGGTTTCCTGTAGCGCCAACCACTGGTTTCCAGCAGTACCAACAACTACTGGTTTCCTGCAGCACCAACTACTGGTTTCCAGCACCAATAACTACTGGTTTTCAGCAGCACTAACAACTACTGGTTTCCTGCAGCGCCAACCACTGGTTTCCTGCAGCGCCAACCACTGGTTTCCAGCAGCACCAACTACTGGTTTCCTGCAGCGCCAACCACTGGTTTCCAGCACCACTGACTACTTGTTTCCAGCAACACCAACAACTGGTTTCCAACACCACCAACAACTACTGGTTTCCAGCAGCACTGACTACTGGTTTCCAGCACCACCAACAACTACTGGTTTCCAGCACCAATAACTACTGGTTTCCAGCACCAATTACTACTGGTTTCCAGCAGCACCAACTACTGGTTTCCAGCACCACCAACTACTGGTTTCCAGCACCAATAACTACTGGTTTCCAGCACCAATAACTACTGGTTTCCAGCACCAATAACTACTGGTTTCCAGCAGCACCAACTACTGGTTTCCAGCAGCACCAACTACTGGTTTCCAGCACCAATAACTACTGGTTTCCAGCACCACCAACAACTACTGGTTTCCAGCAGTACCAACCACTGGTTTCCTGCAGCGCCAACCACTGGTTTCCTGTAGCGCCAACCACTGGTTTCCAGCAGTACCAACAACTACTGGTTTCCTGCAGCACCAACTACTGGTTTCCAGCACCAATAACCACTGGTTTCCAGCACCAATAACTACTGGTTTTCAGCAGCACTAACAACTACTGGTTTCCAGAAGCACCAACAACTACTGGTTTCCAGCACCAATAACTACTGGTTTCCAGCAGCACCAACTACTGGTTTCCAGCAGGACCAACTACTGGTTTCCAGCAGGACCAACTACTGGTTTCCAGCAGCACCAACAACTGGTTTCCAGCACCAATAACTACTGGTTTCCAGCACCACCAACAACTACTGGTTTCCAGCAGCACCAACTACTGGTTTCCAGCACCAATAACTACTGGTTTCCAGAAGCACCAACAACTACTGGTTTCCAGAAGCACCAACAACTACTGGTTTCCAGAAGCACCAACAACTACTGGTTTCCAGAAGCACCAACAACTACTGGTTTCCAGAAGCACCAACAACTACTGGTTTCCAGCACCAATAACCACTGGTTTCCAGCACCAATAACTACTGGTTTCCAGCACCAATAACTACTGGTTTCCAGCACCAATAACTACTGGTTTTCAGCAGCACTAACAACTACTGGTTTCCAGAAGCACCAATAAACACTGGTTTTCAGCAGCACAAACAACTACTGGTTTCCAGCACCAATAACCACTGGTTTCCAGCACCAATAACTACTGGTTTCCAGCACCAACAACTACTGGTTTCCAGAAGCACCAACAACTACTGGTTTCCAGCACCAATAACTACTGGTTTCCAGCACCAATAACTACTGGTTTCCAGCACCAATAACTACTGGTTTTCAGCAGCACTAACAACTACTGGTTTCCAGCAGTACCAACCACTGGTTTCCAGCAGTACCAACAACTACTGGTTTCCAGCACCAACTACTGGTTTCCAGCACCAATAACCACTGGTTTCCAGCACCAATAACTACTGGTTTCCAGCACCAATAACTACTGGTTTCCAGCAGCACCAACTACTGGTTTCCAGCACCAATAACTACTGGTTTCCAGCAGCACCAACTACTGGTTTCCAGCAGGACCAACTACTGGTTTCCAGCAGGACCAACTACTGGTTTCCAGCAGCACCAACTACTGGTTTCCAGCACCAATAACTACTGGTTTCCAGCACCACCAACAACTACTGGTTTCCAGCAGCACCAACTACTGGTTTCCAGCACCAATAACTACTGGTTTCCAGCAGCACCAACTACTGGTTTCCAGCACCAATAACCACTGGTTTCCAGCACCAATAACTACTGGTTTCCAGCACCAATAACTACTGGTTTCCAGCAGCACCAACTACTGGTTTCCAGCACCAATAACTACTGGTTTACAGCAGCACCAACTACTGGTTTCCAGCACCAATAACTACTGGTTTCCAGCAGGACCAACTACTGGTTTCCAGCACCAATAACTACTGGTTTCCAGCAGCACCAACTACTGGTTTCCAGCACCAATAACTACTGGTTTCCAGCAGCACCAACTACTGGTTTCCAGCAGCACCAACTACTGGTTTCCAGCACCAATAACTACTGGTTTCCAGCAGCACCAACTACTGGTTTCCAGCACCAATAACTACTGGTTTCCAGCAGTACCAACCACTGGTTTCCTGCAGCGCCAACCACTGGTTTCCTGTAGCGCCAACCACTGGTTTCCAGCACCACTGACTACTGGTTTCCAGCACCAATAACCACTGGTTTCCAGCACCACTGACTACTGGTTTCCAGCACCAATAACTACTGGTTTCCAGCAGCACCAACTACTGGTTTCCAGCACCAATAACTACTGGTTTCCAGCAGTACCAACCACTGGTTTCCTGTAGCGCCAACTACTGGTTTCCAGCAGTACCAACAACTACTGGTTTCCTGCAGCACCAACTACTGGTTTCCAGCACCAATAACTACTGGTTTCCAGCACCAATAACTACTGGTTTCCAGAAGCACCAACAACTACTGGTTTCCAGAAGCACCAACAACTACTGGTTTCCAGAAGCACCAACAACTACTGGTTTCCAGCACCAATAACTACTGGTTTCCAGCACCAATAACTACTGGTTTCCAGCACCAATAACTACTGGTTTTCAGCAGCACTAACAACTACTGGTTTCCAGAAGCACCAACAACTACTGGTTTCCAGCAGCACCAACAACTGGTTTCCAACACCACCAACAACTACTGGTTTCCAGCAGCACTGACTACTGGTTTCCAGCACCACCAACAACTACTGGTTTCCAGCACCAATTACTACTGGTTTCCAGCAGCACCAACTACTGGTTTCCAGCACCACCAACTACTGGTTTCCAGCACCAATAACTACTGGTTTCCAGCACCAATAACTACTGGTTTCCAGCACCAATAACTACTGGTTTCCAGCAGCACCAACTACTGGTTTCCAGCAGCACCAACTACTGGTTTCCAGCACCAATAACTACTGGTTTCCAGCACCACCAATAACTACTGGTTTCCAGCAGTACCAACCACTGGTTTCCTGCAGCGCCAACCACTGGTTTCCTGTAGCGCCAACCACTGGTTTCCAGCAGTACCAACAACTACTGGTTTCCTGCAGCACCAACTACTGGTTTCCAGCACCAATAACCACTGTTTTCCAGCACCAATAACTACTGGTTTTCAGCAGCACTAACAACTACTGGTTTCCAGAAGCACCAACAACTACTGGTTTCCAGAAGCACCAACAACTACTGGTTTCCAGAAGCACCAACAACTACTGGTTTCCAGAAGCACCAACAACTACTGGTTTCCAGAAGCACCAACAACTACTGGTTTCCAGAAGCACCAACTACTGGTTTCCAGCACCAATAACTACTGGTTTCCAGCACCAATAACTACTGGTTTCCAGCACCAATAACTACTGGTTTTCAGCAGCACTAACAACTACTGGTTTCCAGAAGCACCAATAAACACTGGTTTTCAGCAGCACTAACAACTACTGGTTTCCAGAAGCACCAATAAACACTGGTTTTCAGCAGCACAAACAACTACTGGTTTCCAGCACCAATAACTACTGGTTTCCAGCACCAACAACTACTGGTTTCCAGAAGCACCAACAACTACTGGTTTCCAGCACCAATAACTACTGGTTTCCAGCACCAATAACTACTGGTTTCCAGCACCAATAACTACTGGTTTTCAGCAGCACTAACAACTACTGGTTTCCAGCAGTACCAACCACTGGTTTCCAGCAGTACCAACAACTACTGGTTTCCAGCACCAACTACTGGTTTCCAGCACCAATAACCACTGGTTTCCAGCACCAATAACTACTGGTTTCCAGCACCAATAACTACTGGTTTCCAGCAGCACCAACTACTGGTTTCCAGCACCAATAACTACTGGTTTCCAGCAGGACCAACTACTGGTTTCCAGCAGGACCAACTACTGGTTTCCAGCAGCACCAACTACTGGTTTCCAGCACCAATAACTACTGGTTTCCAGCACCACCAACAACTACTGGTTTCCAGCAGCACCAACTACTGGTTTCCAGCACCAATAACTACTGGTTTCCAGCAGCACCAACTACTGGTTTCCAGCACCAATAACCACTGGTTTCCAGCACCAATAACTACTGGTTTCCAACACCAATAACTACTGGTTTCCAGCACCAATAACTACTGGTTTCCAGCAGCACCAACTACTGGTTTCCAGCACCAATAACTACTGGTTTACAGCAGCACCAACTACTGGTTTCCAGCACCAATAACTACTGGTTTCCAGCAGGACCAACTACTGGTTTCCAGCACCAATAACTACTGGTTTCCAGCAGCACCAACTACTGGTTTCCAGCACCAATAACTACTGGTTTCCAGCAGCACCAACTACTGGTTTCCAGCAGCACCAACTACTGGTTTCCAGCACCAATAACTACTGGTTTCCAGCAGCACCAACTACTGGTTTCCAGCACCAATAACTACTGGTTTCCAGCAGTACCAACCACTGGTTTCCTGCAGCGCCAACCACTGGTTTCCTGTAGCGCCAACCACTGGTTTCCAGCACCACTGACTACTGGTTTCCAGCACCAATAACCACTGGTTTCCAGCACCACTGACTACTGGTTTCCAGCACCAATAACTACTGGTTTCCAGCAGCACCAACTACTGGTTTCCAGCACCAATAACTACTGGTTTCCAGCAGTACCAACCACTGGTTTCCTGTAGCGCCAACCACTGGTTTCCAGCAGTACCAACAACTACTGGTTTCCTGCAGCACCAACTACTGGTTTCCAGCACCAATAACTACTGGTTTCCAGCACCAATAACTACTGGTTTCCAGAAGCACCAACAACTACTGGTTTCCAGAAGCACCAACAACTACTGGTTTCCAGAAGCACCAACAACTACTGGTTTCCAGCACCAATAACTACTGGTTTCCAGCACCAATAACTACTGGTTTCCAGCACCAATAACTACTGGTTTTCAGCAGCACTAACAACTACTGGTTTCCAGAAGCACCAACAACTACTGGTTTCCAGCAGCACCAACAACTACTGGTTTCCAGAAGCACCAACAACTACTGGTTTCCAGAAGCACCAACAACTACTGGTTTCCAGAAGCACCAACAACTACTGGTTTCCAGCACCAATAACCACTGGTTTCCAGCACCAATAACCACTGGTTTCCAGCACCAATGACTACTGGTTTCCAGCAGCACCAACTACTGGTTTCCAGCACCAATAACTACTGGTTTCCAGCACCACCAACAACTACTGGTTTCCTGCAGCGCCAACCACTGGTTTCCTGCAGTGCCAACCACTGGTTTCCAGCAGTACCAACCACTGGTTTCCAGCAGTACCAACAACCACTGGTTTCCAGCAGTACCAACCACTGGTTTCCTGCAGCGCCAACCACTGGTTTCCAGCAGTACCAACCACTGGTTTCCAGCACCACCAACTACTGGTTTCCAGCACCAATAACTACTGGTTTCTAGCGGCACCAACCACTGGTTTCCAGCACCACCAACCACTGGATTCCAGCACCAATAACACCTGGTTTCCAGCAGTACCAACTACTGGTTTCCAGCACCAATAACTAATGGTTTCTAGCAGCACCAACAACTGGTTTCCAGCACCACCAACCACTGGTTTCCAGCAGTGCCAACCACTGGTTTCCAGCAGCGCCAACCACTGGTTTCCAGCAGCGCCAACCACTGGTTTCCTGCAGTGCCAACCACTGGTTTCCAGCAGTACCAACCACTGGTTTCCTGCAGCGCCAACCACTGGTTTCCAGCAGTACCAACAACTACTGGTTTCCAGCACCAATAACTACTGGTTTCCAGCAGCACCAACTACTGGTTTCCAGCACCAATAACTACTGGTTTCCAGCACCAATAACTACTGCTTTCCAGCACCAATAACTACTGGTTTCCAGCAGCACCAACTACTGGTTTCCAGCACCAATAACTACTGGTTTCCAGCACCACCAACAACTACTGGTTTCCAGCATTACCAACCACTGGTTTCCTGCAGCGCCAACCACTGGTTTCCAGCAGTACCAACCACTGGTTTCCTGTAGCGCCAACCACTGGTTTCCAGCAGTACCAACTACTGGTTTCCAGCACCAATAACCACTGGTTTCCAGCACCAATAACTACTGGTTTCCAGCACCAATAACCACTGGTTTCCAGCACCAACAACTACTGGTTTCCTGCAGTACCAACTACTGGTTTCCAGCACCAATAACCACTGGTTTCCAGCACCAATAACTACTGGTTTCCAGCACCAATAACCACTGGTTTCCAGCACCAATAACTACTGGTTTCCTGCAGCACCAACTACTGGTTTCCAGCACCAATAACCACTGGTTTCCAGCACCAATAACTACTGGTTTCCAGCACCAATAACTACTGGTTTCCAGCAGCACCAACTACTGGTTTCCAGCACCAATAACTACTGGTTTCCAGCAGCACCAACTACTGGTTTCCAGCACCAATAACTACTGGTTTCCAGCAGGACCAACTACTGGTTTCCAGCACCACCAACAACTACTGGTTTCCAGCAGTACCAACCACTGGTTTCCTGCAGCGCCAACCACTGGTTTCCAGCAGTACCAACCACTGGTTTCCTGTAGCGCCAACCACTGGTTTCCACCAGTACCAACAACTACTGGTTTCCTGCAGCACCAACTACTGGTTTCCAGCACCAATAACCACTGGTTTCCAGCACCAATAACTACTGGTTTTCAGCAGCACTAACAACTACTGGTTTCCTGCAGCGCCAACCACTGGTTTCCTGCAGCGCCAACCACTGGTTTCCAGCAGCACCAACTACTGGTTTCCTGCAGCGCCAACCACTGGTTTCCAGCACCACTGACTACTTGTTTCCAGCAACACCAACAACTGGTTTCCAACACCACCAACAACTACTGGTTTCCAGCAGCACTGACTACTGGTTTCCAGCAGCACCAACTACTGGTTTCCTGCAGCGCCAACCACTGGTTTCCAGCACCAATAACTACTGGTTTCCAGCAACACCAACTACTGGTTTCCAACACCACCAACAACTACTGGTTTCCTGCAGCACCAACTACTGGTTTCCAGCACCAATAACCACTGGTTTCCAGCACCAATAACTACTGGTTTCCAGCACCAATAACTACTGGTTTTCAGCAGCACTAACAACTACTGGTTTCCAGAAGCACCAACCACTGGTTTCCAGCACCAATAACTACTGGTTTCCAGCACCAATAACTACTGGTTTCCAGCACCAATAACTACTGGTTTTCAGCAGCACTAACAACTACTGGTTTCCTGCAGCGCCAACCACTGGTTTCCTGCAGCGCCAACCACTGGTTTCCAGCAGCGCCAACTACTGGTTTCCTGCAGCGCCAACCACTGGTTTCCAGCACCACTGACTACTGGTTTCCAGCAACACCAACAACTGGTTTCCAACACCACCAACAACTACTGGTTTCCAGCAGCACTGACTACTGGTTTCCAGCAGCACCAACTACTGGTTTCCTGCAGCGCCAACCACTGGTTTCCAGCACCAATAACTACTGGTTTCCAGCAACACCAACAACTGGTTTCCAACACCACCAACAACTACTGGTTTCCTGCAGCACCAACTACTGGTTTCCAGCACCAATAACCACTGGTTTCCAGCACCAATAACTACTGGTTTCCAGCACCAATAACTACTGGTTTTCAGCAGCACTAACAACTACTGGTTTCCAGAAGCACCAACCACTGGTTTCCAGCACCAATAACTACTGGTTTCCAGCACCAATAACTACTGGTTTCCAGCACCAATAACTACTGGTTTTCAGCAGCACTAACAACTACTGGTTTCCTGCAGCGCCAACCACTGGTTTCCTGCAGCGCCAACCACTGGTTTCCAGCAGCGCCAACTACTGGTTTCCTGCAGCGCCAACCACTGGTTTCCAGCACCACTGACTACTGGTTTCCAGCAAAACCAACATCTGGTTTCCAACACCACCAACAACTACTGGTTTCCAGCAGCACTGACTACTGGTTTCCAGCACCACCAACAACTACTGGTTTCCAGCACCAATAACTACTGGTTTCCAGCACCAATTACTACTGGTTTCCAGCAGCACCAACTACTGGTTTCCAGCACCACCAACTACTGGTTTCCAGCACCAATAACTACTGGTTTCCAGCAGCACCAACTACTGGTTTCCAGCACCAATAACTACTGGTTTCCAGCAGCACCAACTACTGGTTTCCAGCAGCACCAACTACTGGTTTCCAGCACCAATAACTACTGGTTTCCAGCACCACCAACAACTACTGGTTTCCAGCAGTACCAACCACTGGTTTCCTGCAGCGCCAACCACTGGTTTCCTGTAGCGCCAACCACTGGTTTCCAGCAGTACCAACAACTACTGGTTTCCTGCAGCACCAACTACTGGTTTCCAGCACCAATAACCACTGGTTTCCAGCACCAATAACTACTGGTTTTCAGCAGCACTAACAACTACTGGTTTCCTGCACCAATGACTACTGGTTTCCAGCAGGACCAACTACTGGTTTCCAGCACCACCAACAACTACTGGTTTCCAGCAGTACCAACCACTGGTTTCCTGCAGCGCCAACCACTGGTTTCCAGCAGCGCCAACCACTGGTTTCCAGAAGCACCAACCACTGGTTTCCAGCACCAATAACCACTGGTTTCCAGCACCAATAACTACTGGTTTTCAGCAGCACTAACAACTACTGGTTTCCTGCAGCGCCAACCACTGGTTTCCTGCAGCGCCAACCACTGGTTTCCAGCAGCACCAACTACTGGTTTCCTGCAGCGCCAACCACTGGTTTCCAGCACCACTGACTACTTGTTTCCAGCAACACCAACAACTGGTTTCCAACACCACCAACAACTACTGGTTTCCAGCAGCACTGACTACTGGTTTCCAGCAGCACCAACTACTGGTTTCCAGCAGCACCAACTACTGGTTTCCTGCAGCGCCAACCACTGGTTTCCAGCACCAATAACTACTGGTTTCCAGCAGCACTGACTACTGGTTTCCTGCAGCGCCAACCACTGGTTTCCAGCACCAATAACTACTGGTTTCCAGCAGCACTGACTACTGGTTTCCAGCAGCACCAACTACTGGTTTCCTGCAGCGCCAACCACTGGTTTCCAGCACCAATAACTACTGGTTTCCAGCAACACCAACAACTGGTTTCCAACACCACCAACAACTACTGGTTTCCTGCAGCACCAACTACTGGTTTCCAGCACCAATAACCACTGGTTTCCAGCACCAATAACTACTGGTTTCCAGCACCAATAACTACTGGTTTTCAGCAGCACTAACAACTACTGGTTTCCAGAAGCACCAACCACTGGTTTCCAGCACCAATAACTACTGGTTTCCAGCACCAATAACTACTGGTTTCCAGCACCAATAACTACTGGTTTTCAGCAGCACTAACAACTACTGGTTTCCTGCAGCGCCAACCACTGGTTTCCTGCAGCGCCAACCACTGGTTTCCAGCAGCACCAACTACTGGTTTCCTGCAGCGCCAACCACTGGTTTCCAGCACCACTGACTACTGGTTTCCAGCAACACCAACAACTGGTTTCCAACACCACCAACAACTACTGGTTTCCAGCAGCACTGACTACTGGTTTCCAGCACCACCAACAACTACTGGTTTCCAGCACCAATAACTACTGGTTTCCAGCACCAATTACTACTGGTTTCCAGCAGCACCAACTACTGGTTTCCAGCACCACCAACTACTGGTTTCCAGCACCAATAACTACTGGTTTCCAGCAGCACCAACTACTGGTTTCCAGCACCAATAACTACTGGTTTCCAGCACCAATAACTACTGGTTTCCAGCAGCACCAACTACTGGTTTCCAGCAGCACCAACTACTGGTTTCCAGCACCAATAACTACTGGTTTCCAGCACCACCAACAACTACTGGTTTCCAGCAGTACCAACCACTGGTTTCCTGCAGCGCCAACCACTGGTTTCCTGTAGCGCCAACCACTGGTTTCCAGCAGTACCAACAACTACTGGTTTCCTGCAGCACCAACTACTGGTTTCCAGCACCAATAACCACTGGTTTCCAGCACCAATAACTACTGGTTTTCAGCAGCACTAACAACTACTGGTTTCCAGAAGCACCAACAACTACTGGTTTCCAGAAGCACCAACAACTACTGGTTTCCAGAAGCACCAACAAAAACCGGTTTTCAGAAGCACCAACAACTACTGGTTTCCAGAAGCACCAACAACTACTGGTTTCCAGCACCAATAACCACTGGTTTCCAGCACCAATAACTACTGGTTTCCAGCACCAATAACTACTGGTTTCCAGCACCAATAACTACTGGTTTTCAGCAGCACAAACAACTACTGGTTTCCAGCACCAATAACCACTGGTTTCCAGCACCAATAACTACTGGTTTCCAGCACCAACAACTACTGGTTTCCAGAAGCACCAACAACTACTGGTTTCCAGCACCAATAACCACTGGTTTCCAGCACCAATAACTACTGGTTTCCAGCACCAATAACTACTGGTTTCCAGCACCAATAACTACTGGTTTTCAGCAGCACTAACAACTACTGGTTTCCAGCAGTACCAACCACTGGTTTCCAGCAGTACCAACAACTACTGGTTTCCAGCACCAATAACCACTGGTTTCCAGCACCAATAACTACTGGTTTCCAGCACCAATAACTACTGGTTTCCAGCAGCACCAACTACTGGTTTCCAGCACCAATAACTACTGGTTTCCAGCAGCACCAACTACTGGTTTCCAGCACCAATAACTACTGGTTTCCAGCAGGACCAACTACTGGTTTCCAGCACCAATAACTACTGGTTTCCAGCAGCACCAACTACTGGTTTCCAGCACCAATAACTACTGGTTTCCAGCACCACCAACAACTACTGGTTTCCAGCAGCACCAACTACTGGTTTCCAGCACCACTAACTACTGGTTTCCAGCAGCACCAACTACTGGTTTCCAGCACCAATAACCACTGGTTTCCAGCACCAATAACTACTGGTTTCCAGCACCAATAACTACTGGTTTCCAGCAGCACCAACTACTGGTTTCCAGCACCAATAACTACTGGTTTCCAGCACCACCAACTACTGGTTTCCAGAAGCACCAACAACTACTGGTTTCCAGAAGCACCAACAACTACTGGTTTCCAGAAGCACCAACAACTACTGGTTTCCAGAAGCACCAACAACTACTGGTTTCCAGAAGCACCAACAACTACTGGTTTCCAGCACCAATAACTACTGGTTTCCAGCACCAATAACTACTGGTTTCCAGCACCAATAACTACTGGTTTTCAGCAGCACTAACAACTACTGGTTTCCAGAAGCACCAATAAACACTGGTTTTCAGCAGCACTAACAACTACTGGTTTCCAGAAGCACCAATAAACACTGGTTTTCAGCAGCACAAACAACTACTGGTTTCCAGCACCAATAACCACTGGTTTCCAGCACCAATAACTACTGGTTTCCAGCACCAACAACTACTGGTTTCCAGAAGCACCAACAACTACTGGTTTCCAGCACCAATAACTACTGGTTTCCAGCACCAATAACTACTGGTTTCCAGCACCAATAACTACTGGTTTTCAGCAGCACTAACAACTACTGGTTTCCAGCAGTACCAACCACTGGTTTCCAGCAGTACCAACAACTACTGGTTTCCAGCACCAACTACTGGTTTCCAGCACCAATAACCACTGGTTTCCAGCACCAATAACTACTGGTTTCCAGCACCAATAACTACTGGTTTCCAGCAGCACCAACTACTGGTTTCCAGCACCAATAACTACTGGTTTCCAGCAGGACCAACTACTGGTTTCCAGCAGGACCAACTACTGGTTTCCAGCAGCACCAACTACTGGTTTCCAGCACCAATAACTACTGGTTTCCAGCACCACCAACAACTACTGGTTTCCAGCAGCACCAACTACTGGTTTCCAGCACCAATAACTACTGGTTTCCAGCAGCACCAACTACTGGTTTCCAGCACCAATAACCACTGGTTTCCAGCACCAATAACTACTGGTTTCCAGCACCAATAACTACTGGTTTCCAGCACCAATAACTACTGGTTTCCAGCAGCACCAACTACTGGTTTCCAGCACCAATAACTACTGGTTTACAGCAGCACCAACTACTGGTTTCCAGCACCAATAACTACTGGTTTCCAGCAGGACCAACTACTGGTTTCCAGCACCAATAACTACTGGTTTCCAGCAGCACCAACTACTGGTTTCCAGCACCAATAACTACTGGTTTCCAGCAGCACCAACTACTGGTTTCCAGCACCAATAACTACTGGTTTCCAGCAGCACCAACTACTGGTTTCCAGCACCAATAACTACTGGTTTCCAGCAGTACCAACCACTGGTTTCCTGCAGCGCCAACCACTGGTTTCCTGTAGCGCCAACCACTGGTTTCCAGCACCACTGACTACTGGTTTCCAGCACCAATAACCACTGGTTTCCAGCACCACTGACTACTGGTTTCCAGCACCACTGACTACTGGTTTCCAGCACCAATAACTACTGGTTTCCAGCAGCACCAACTACTGGTTTCCAGCACCAATAACTACTGGTTTCCAGCAGTACCAACCACTGGTTTCCTGTAGCGCCAACCACTGGTTTCCAGCAGTACCAACAACTACTGGTTTCCTGCAGCACCAACTACTGGTTTCCAGCACCAATAACTACTGGTTTCCAGCACCAATAACTACTGGTTTCCAGAAGCACCAACAACTACTGGTTTCCAGAAGCACCAACAACTACTGGTTTCCAGAAGCACCAACAACTACTGGTTTCCAGCACCAATAACTACTGGTTTCCAGCACCAATAACTACTGGTTTCCAGCACCAATAACTACTGGTTTTCAGCAGCACTAACAACTACTGGTTTCCAGAAGCACCAACAACTACTGGTTTCCAGCAGCACCAACAACTACTGGTTTCCAGAAGCACCAACAACTACTGGTTTCCAGAAGCACCAACAACTACTGGTTTCCAGAAGCACCAACAACTACTGGTTTCCAGCACCAATAACCACTGGTTTCCAGCACCAATAACCACTGGTTTCCAGCACCAATGACTACTGGTTTCCAGCAGCACCAACTACTGGTTTCCAGCACCAATAACTACTGGTTTCCAGCACCACCAACAACTACTGGTTTCCTGCAGCGCCAACCACTGGTTTCCTGCAGTGCCAACTACTGGTTTCCAGCAGTACCAACCACTGGTTTCCAGCAGTACCAACAACCACTGGTTTCCAGCAGTACCAACCACTGGTTTCCTGCAGCGCCAACCACTGGTTTCCAGCAGTACCAACCACTGGTTTCCAGCACCACCAACTACTGGTTTCCAGCACCAATAACTACTGGTTTCTAGCGGCACCAACCACTGGTTTCCAGCACCACCAACCACTGGATTCCAGCACCAATAACACCTGGTTTCCAGCAGTACCAACTACTGGTTTCCAGCACCAATAACTAATGGTTTCTAGCAGCACCAACAACTGGTTTCCAGCACCACCAACCACTGGTTTCCAGCAGTGCCAACCACTGGTTTCCAGCAGCGCCAACCACTGGTTTCCAGCAGCGCCAACCACTGGTTTCCTGCAGTACCAACCACTGGTTTCCTGCAGCGCCAACCAGTGGTTTCCAGCAGTACCAACAACTACTGGTTTCCAGCACCAATAACTACTGGTTTCCAGCAGCACCAACTACTGGTTTCCAGCACCAATAACTACTGGTTTCCAGCACCAATAACTACTGCTTTCCAGCACCAATAACTACTGGTTTCCAGCAGCACCAACTACTGGTTTCCAGCACCAATAACTACTGGTTTCCAGCACCACCAACAACTACTGGTTTCCAGCATTACCAACCACTGGTTTCCTGCAGCGCCAACCACTGGTTTCCAGCAGTACCAACCACTGGTTTCCTGTAGCGCCAACCACTGGTTTCCAGCAGTACCAACTACTGGTTTCCAGCACCAATAACCACTGGTTTCCAGCACCAATAACTACTGGTTTCCAGCACCAATAACCACTGGTTTCCAGCACCAACAACTACTGGTTTCCTGCAGTACCAACTACTGGTTTCCAGCACCAATAACCACTGGTTTCCAGCACCAATAACTACTGGTTTCCAGCACCAATAACCACTGGTTTCCAGCACCAATAACTACTGGTTTCCTGCAGCACCAACTACTGGTTTCCAGCACCAATAACCACTGGTTTCCAGCACCAATAACTACTGGTTTCCAGCACCAATAACTACTGGTTTCCAGCAGCACCAACTACTGGTTTCCAGCACCAATAACTACTGGTTTCCAGCAGCACCAACTACTGGTTTCCAGCACCAATAACTACTGGTTTCCAGCAGGACCAACTACTGGTTTCCAGCACCACCAACAACTACTGGTTTCCAGCAGTACCAACCACTGGTTTCCTGCAGCGCCAACCACTGGTTTCCAGCAGTACCAACCACTGGTTTCCTGTAGCGCCAACCACTGGTTTCCACCAGTACCAACAACTACTGGTTTCCTGCAGCACCAACTACTGGTTTCCAGCACCAATAACCACTGGTTTCCAGCACCAATAACTACTGGTTTTCAGCAGCACTAACAACTACTGGTTTCCTGCAGCGCCAACCACTGGTTTCCTGCAGCGCCAACCACTGGTTTCCAGCAGCACTGACTACTGGTTTCCAGCAGCACCAACTACTGGTTTCCTGCAGCGCCAACCACTGGTTTCCAGCACCAATAACTACTGGTTTCCAGCAACACCAACAACTGGTTTCCAACACCACCAACAACTACTGGTTTCCTGCAGCACCAACTACTGGTTTCCAGCACCAATAACCACTGGTTTCCAGCACCAATAACTACTGGTTTCCAGCACCAATAACTACTGGTTTTCAGCAGCACTAACAACTACTGGTTTCCAGAAGCACCAACCACTGGTTTCCAGCACCAATAACTACTGGTTTCCAGCACCAATAACTACTGGTTTCCAGCACCAATAACTACTGGTTTTCAGCAGCACTAACAACTACTGGTTTCCTGCAGCGCCAACCACTGGTTTCCTGCAGCGCCAACCACTGGTTTCCAGCAGCGCCAACTACTGGTTTCCTGCAGCGCCAACCACTGGTTTCCAGCACCACTGACTACTGGTTTCCAGCAACACCAACATCTGGTTTCCAACACCACCAACAACTACTGGTTTCCAGCAGCACTGACTACTGGTTTCCAGCACCACCAACAACTACTGGTTTCCAGCACCAATAACTACTGGTTTCCAGCACCAATTACTACTGGTTTCCAGCAGCACCAACTACTGGTTTCCAGCACCAATAACTACTGGTTTCCAGCAGCACCAACTACTGGTTTCCAGCAGCACCAACTACTGGTTTCCAGCACCAATAACTACTGGTTTCCAGCACCACCAACAACTACTGGTTTCCAGCAGTACCAACCACTGGTTTCCTGCAGCGCCAACCACTGGTTTCCTGTAGCGCCAACCACTGGTTTCCAGCAGTACCAACAACTACTGGTTTCCTGCAGCACCAACTACTGGTTTCCAGCACCAATAACCACTGGTTTCCAGCACCAATAACTACTGGTTTTCAGCAGCACTAACAACTACTGGTTTCCTGCACCAATGACTACTGGTTTCCAGCAGGACCAACTACTGGTTTCCAGCACCACCAACAACTACTGGTTTCCAGCAGTACCAACCACTGGTTTCCTGCAGCGCCAACCACTGGTTTCCAGCAGCGCCAACCACTGGTTTCCAGAAGCACCAACCACTGGTTTCCAGCACCAATAACCAATGGTTTCCAGCACCAATAACTACTGGTTTTCAGCAGCACTAACAACTACTGGTTTCCTGCAGCGCCAACCACTGGTTTCCTGCAGCGCCAACCACTGGTTTCCTGCAGCGCCAACCACTGGTTTCCAGCAGCACCAACTACTGGTTTCCTGCAGCGCCAACCACTGGTTTCCAGCACCACTGACTACTTGTTTCCAGCAACACCAACAACTGGTTTCCAACACCACCAACAACTACTGGTTTCCAGCAGCACTGACTACTGGTTTCCAGCAGCACCAACTACTGGTTTCCTGCAGCGCCAACCACTGGTTTCCAGCACCAATAACTACTGGTTTCCAGCAACACCAACAACTGGTTTCCAACACCACCAACAACTACTGGTTTCCTGCAGCACCAACTACTGGTTTCCAGCACCAATAACCACTGGTTTCCAGCACCAATAACTACTGGTTTCCAGCACCAATAACTACTGGTTTTCAGCAGCACTAACAACTACTGGTTTCCAGAAGCACCAACCACTGGTTTCCAGCACCAATAACTACTGGTTTCCAGCACCAATAACTACTGGTTTCCAGCACCAATAACTACTGGTTTTCAGCAGCACTAACAACTACTGGTTTCCTGCAGCGCCAACCACTGGTTTCCTGCAGCGCCAACCACTGGTTTCCAGCAGCACCAACTACTGGTTTCCTGCAGCGCCAACCACTGGTTTCCAGCACCACTGACTACTGGTTTCCAGCAACACCAACAACTGGTTTCCAACACCACCAACAACTACTGGTTTCCAGCAGCACTGACTACTGGTTTCCAGCACCACCAACAACTACTGGTTTCCAGCACCAATAACTACTGGTTTCCAGCACCAATTACTACTGGTTTCCAGCAGCACCAACTACTGGTTTCCAGCACCACCAACTACTGGTTTCCAGCACCAATAACTACTGGTTTCCAGCAGCACCAACTACTGGTTTCCAGCACCAATAACTACTGGTTTCCAGCACCAATAACTACTGGTTTCCAGCAGCACCAACTACTGGTTTCCAGCAGCACCAACTACTGGTTTCCAGCACCAATAACTACTGGTTTCCAGCACCACCAACAACTACTGGTTTCCAGCAGTACCAACCACTGGTTTCCTGCAGCGCCAACCACTGGTTTCCTGTAGCGCCAACCACTGGTTTCCAGCAGTACCAACAACTACTGGTTTCCTGCAGCACCAACTACTGGTTTCCAGCACCAATAACCACTGGTTTCCAGCACCAATAACTACTGGTTTTCAGCAGCACTAACAACTACTGGTTTCCAGAAGCACCAACAACTACTGGTTTCCAGAAGCACCAACAACTACTGGTTTCCAGAAGCACCAACAAAAACCGGTTTTCAGAAGCACCAACAACTACTGGTTTCCAGAAGCACCAACAACTACTGGTTTCCAGCACCAATAACCACTGGTTTCCAGCACCAATAACTACTGGTTTCCAGCACCAATAACTACTGGTTTCCAGCACCAATAACTACTGGTTTTCAGCAGCACAAACAACTACTGGTTTCCAGCACCAATAACCACTGGTTTCCAGCACCAATAACTACTGGTTTCCAGCACCAACAACTACTGGTTTCCAGAAGCACCAACAACTACTGGTTTCCAGCACCAATAACCACTGGTTTCCAGCACCAATAACTACTGGTTTCCAGCACCAATAACTACTGGTTTCCAGCACCAATAACTACTGGTTTTCAGCAGCACTAACAACTACTGGTTTCCAGCAGTACCAACCACTGGTTTCCAGCAGTACCAACAACTACTGGTTTCCAGCACCAATAACCACTGGTTTCCAGCACCAATAACTACTGGTTTCCAGCACCAATAACTACTGGTTTCCTGCAGCACCAACTACTGGTTTCCAGCACCAATAACTACTGGTTTCCAGCAGGACCAACTACTGGTTTCCAGCACCAATAACTACTGGTTTCCAGCAGCACCAACTACTGGTTTCCAGCACCAATAACTACTGGTTTCCAGCACCACCAACAACTACTGGTTTCCAGCAGCACCAACTACTGGTTTCCAGCACCAATAACTACTGGTTTCCAGCAGCACCAACTACTGGTTTCCAGCACCAATAACCACTGGTTTCCAGCACCAATAACTACTGGTTTCCAGCACCAATAACTACTGGTTTCCAGCAGCACCAACTACTGGTTTCCAGCACCAATAACTACTGGTTTCCAGCACCACCAACTACTGGTTTCCAGCACCAATAACTACTGGTTTCCAGCAGGACCAACTACTGGTTTCCAGCACCAACAACTACTGGTTTCCAGCAGCACCAACTACTGGTTTCCAGCACCAATAACTACTGGTTTCCAGCAGCACCAACTGCTGGTTTCCAGAAGCACCAACAACTACTGGTTTCCAGCACCAATAACTACTGGTTTCCAGCACCAATAACTACTGGTTTCCAGCACCAATAACTACTGGTTTTCAGCAGCACTAACAACTACTGGTTTCCAGAAGCACCAACAACTACTGGTTTCCAGAAGCACCAACAACTACTGGTTTCCAGAAGCACCAACAACTACTGGTTTCCAGAAGCACCAACAACTACTGGTTTCCAGAAGCACCAACAACTACTGGTTTCCAGCACCAATAACTACTGGTTTCCAGCACCAATAACTACTGGTTTCCAGCACCAATAACTACTGGTTTCCAGCACCAATAACTACTGGTTTTCAGCAGCACTAACAACTACTGGTTTCCAGAAGCACCAATAACTACTGGTTTCCAGCAGCACCAACAACTACTGGTTTCCAGAAGCACCAACAACTACTGGTTTCCAGCAGCACCAACTACTGGTTTCCAGCACCAATAACTACTGGTTTCCAGCACCAATAACTACTGGTTTCCAGCACCAATAACTACTGGTTTCCAGCAGCACCAACTACTGGTTTCCAGCACCAATAACTACTGGTTTCCAGCAGCACCAACTACTGGTTTCCAGCACCAATAACTACTGGTTTCCAGCAGCACCAACAACTACTGGTTTCCAGCAGTACCAACCACTGGTTTCCTGCAGCGCCAACCACTGGTTTCCAGCAGCGCCAACCACTGGTTTCCAGCAGTACCAACCACTGGTTTCCTGTAGCGCCAACCACTGGTTTCCAGCAGTACCAACAACTACTGGTTTCCTGCAGCACCAACTACTGGTTTCCAGCACCAATAACTACTGGTTTCCAGCACCAATAACTACTGGTTTTCAGCAGCACTAACAACTACTGGTTTCCAGAAGCACCAACCACTGGTTTCCAGCACCAATAACTCCTGGTTTCCAGCACCAATAACTACTGGTTTCCAGCACCAATAACTACTGGTTTTCAGCAGCACTAACAACTACTGGTTTCCTGCAGCGCCAACCACTGGTTTCCTTCAGCGCCAACCACTGGTTTCCAGCAGCACCAACTACTGGTTTCCTGCAGCACCAACTACTGGTTTCCAGCACCACTGACTACTGGTTTCCAGCAACACCAACAACTGGTTTCCAACACCACCAACAACTACTGGTTTCCAGCAGCACTGACTACTGGTTTCCAGCAGCACCAACTACTGGTTTCCTGCAGCGCCAACCACTGATTTCCAGCACCAATAACTACTGGTTTCCAGCAACACCAACAACTGGTTTCCAACACCACCAACAACTACTGGTTTCCTGCAGCACCAACTACTGGTTTCCAGCACCAATAACCACTGGTTTCCAGCACCAATAACTACTGGTTTCCAGCACCAATAACTACTGGTTTTCAGAAGCACCAACCACTGGTTTCCAGCACCAATAACTACTGGTTTCCAGCACCAATAACTACTGGTTTTCAGCAGCACTAACAACTACTGGTTTCCTGCAGCGCCAACCACTGGTTTCCTGCAGCGCCAACCACTGGTTTCCAGCAGCACCAACTACTGGTTTCCTGCAGCGCCAACCACTGGTTTCCAGCACCACTGACTACTGGTTTCCAGCAACACCAACAACTGGTTTCCAACACCACCAACAACTACTGGTTTCCAGCAGCACTGACTACTGGTTTCCAGCAACACCAACAACTGGTTTCCAACACCACCAACAACTACTGGTTTCCAGCACCAATAACTACTGGTTTCCAGCACCAATTACTACTGGTTTCCAGCAGCACCAACTACTGGTTTCCAGCACCAATAACTACTGGTTTCCAGCAGCACCAACTACTGGTTTCCAGCACCAATAACTACTGGTTTCCAGCACCAATAACTACTGGTTTCCAGCACCAATAACTACTGGTTTCCAGCAGCACCAACTACTGGTTTCCAGCAGCACCAACTACTGGTTTCCAGCACCAATAACTACTGGTTTCCAGCAGCACCAACTACTGGTTTCCAGCAGCACCAACTACTGGTTTCCAGCACCAATAACTACTGGTTTCCAGCACCACCAACTACTGGTTTCCAGCACCAATAACTACTGGTTTCCAGCACCAATAACTACTGGTTTCCAGCACCAATAACTACTGGTTTCCAGCACCAATAACTACTGGTTTCCAGCAGCACCAACTACTGGTTTCCAGCACCAATAACTACTGGTTTCCAGCAGCACCAACTACTGGTTTCCAGCACCAACAACTACTGGTTTCCAGCACCACCAACAACTACTGGTTTCCTGCAGCGCCAACCACTGGTTTCCTGTAGCGCCAACCACTGGTTTCCTGTAGCGCCAACCACTGGTTTCCTGTAGCGCCAACCACTGGTTTCCTGTAGCGCCAACCACTGGTTTCCAGCAGTACCAACAACTACTGGTTTCCAGCACCAATAACCACTGGTTTCCAGCACCAATAACTACTGGTTTCCAGCACCAACAACTACTGGTTTCCAGAAGCACCAACTACTGGTTTCCAGCACCAATAACCACTGGTTTCCAGCACCAATAACTACTGGTTTCCAGCACCAATAACTACTGGTTTTCAGCAGCACTAACAACTACTGGTTTCCAGCAGTACCAACCACTGGTTTCCAGCAGTACCAACAACTACTGGTTTCCAGCACCAACTACTGGTTTCCAGCACCAATAACCACTGGTTTCCAGCACCAATAACTACTGGTTTCCAGCCCCAATAACTACTGGTTTCCAGCAGCACCAACTACTGGTTTCCAGCACCAATAACTACTGGTTTCCAGCAGCACCAACTACTGGTTTCCAGCACCAATAACTACTGGTTTCCAGCAGGACCAACTACTGGTTTCCAGCACCAATAACTACTGATTTCCAGCAGCACCAACTACTGGTTTCCAGCACCAATAACTACTGGTTTCCAGCACCACCAACAACTACTGGTTTCCAGCAGCACCAACTACTGGTTTCCAGCACCAATAACTACTGGTTTCCAGCAGCACCAACTACTGGTTTCCAGCACCAATAACCACTGGTTTCCAGCACCAATAACTACTGGTTTCCAGCACCAATAACTACTGGTTTCCAGCAGCACCAACTACTGGTTTCCAGCACCAATAACTACTGGTTTCCAGCAGCACCAACTACTGGTTTCCAGCACCAATAACTACTGGTTTCCAGCAGGACCAACTACTGGTTTCCAGCACCAATAACTACTGGTTTCCAGCGCCAATAACTACTGGTTTCCAGCAGCACCAACTACTGGTTTCCAGCAGCACCAACTACTGGTTTCCAGCAGCACCAACTACTGGTTTCCAGCAGCACCAACTACTGGTTTCCAGCACCAATAACTACTGGTTTCCAGCAGCACCAACAACTACTGGTTTCCAGCAGTACCAACCACTGGTTTCCTGCAGCGCCAACCACTGGTTTCCTGTAGCGCCAACCACTGGTTTCCAGCACCACTGACTACTGGTTTCCAGCACCAATAACTACTGGTTTCCAGCAACACCAACAACTGGTTTCCAGCACCAATAACTACTGGTTTCCAGCACCACCAACAACTACTGGTTTCCAGCACCAATAACTACTGGTTTCCAGCAGCACTGACTACTGGTTTCCAGCACCAATAACTACTGGTTCCCAGCAACACCAACAACTGGTTTCCAGCACCAATAACTACTGGTTTCCAGCACCAACAACTACTCGTTTCCAGTAGCACCAACTACTGGTTTCCAGCACCAATAACTACTGGTTTCCAGCAACACCAACAACTGGTTTCCAGCACTAATAACTACTGGAACCCAGCACCACCACCAACAACTGGTTTCCAGCACCAATAACCACTGGTTTCCAGCACCAATAACTACCAGAGTCCAGACCAGGGACCAAAGACCAGACCAGATACCAGACAAGACTCCAGTCCAGAGACCAGAGACGAGACCAGAGACCAGAGTCCAGACCAGAAATCAGAGACAAGACCAGACCCAGAGTCCAGACCGGAGACCAGAGACCAGACCAGAGACCAGACCAGAGTCCAGACCAGAGAAGAGAGACCAGTACACAGACCAGAGACCAGAAAATAGACCAGACCAGAGACCAGAGATCAGAGATCAGACCAGAGACCAGACCAGAGACCAGAGACCAGACCAGTGACCAGAGACCAGAGTCCAGACCAGAGACCAGCCCAGAGACCAGACTAGAGACCAGAGACGAGTTCAGAGACCAGTATCCAGACCAGAGACCAGAGACCAGACCAGAGACCAGACCAGACCAGAGAACAGACCAGTGACCAGACCAGACCAGAGACCAGAGACAAGACCAGAGACCATACCAGAGACCAGAGACCAGACCAGAGACCAGAGACGAGACCAGAGACCAGACCAGAGACCAGAGACCAGACCAAAGACCAGACCAGATACCAGACTAGAGACCAGAGACCAGACAAGAGACCAGACTAGAGACCAGAGACCAGACCAGACCAGAATCCAGACCGGAGACCAGACCAGAGAGCAGAGACCAGACCAGAGACCAGACTAGAGACCAGAGACCAGACCAGAGACCAGACCAGACTAGAGACCAGAGACCAGAGACCAGAGTCAAGACCAGAGACCAGACCAGAGACCAGAGACCAGACTCCAGACCAGAGTCCAGACCAGAGACCAGACCAGAGTCCAGACCTTAGACCAGCGACCAGTACACAGACCAGAGTCCAGACAAGAGACCAGACCAGAGACCAGAGTCCAGACCAGAGATCAGAGACAAGACCAGAGACCAGAGACCAGAGTCCAGACCGGAGACCAGAGATCAGACCAGAGACCAGACCAGAGTCTAGACCAGAGACGAGAGACCAGAGACCAGAGATCAGAACAGAGACCAGACCAGAGACCAGACCATAGACCAGACCAGAGACCAGAGATCAGACCAGAGACCAGACCAGAGACCAGACCAGAGACCAGAGATCAGAGATCAGAGATCAGACCAGAGACCAGAGACCAGACCAGTGACCAGACCAGAGACCAGACCAGAGACCAGAGACCAGTCCAGAAACCAGACTAGTGACCAGAGACGAGTTCAGAGACCAGAATCCAGACCAGAGACCAGAGACCAGACCAGAGACCAGACCAGACCAGAGAACAGACCAGTGACCAGAGACCAGACCAGAGACCATACCAGAGACCAGAGTCAACACCAGGGACCAGAGACCAGACCAGAGACCAGAGACCAGCCCAGAGACCAGACTAGAGACCAGAGACCAGACTAGAGACCAGAGACGAGTTCAGAGACCAGAATCCAGACCAGAGACCAGAGACCAGACCAGACCAGAGAACAGACCAGTGACCAGAGTCCAGACCAGAGACCAGACCAGACCAGAGACCAGAGACCAGACCAGAGACCATTCCAGAGACCAGAGTCAAGACCAGGGACCAGAGACCAGACCAGAGACCAGAGACCAGCCCAGAGACCAGACTAGAGACCAGAGACCAGACTAGAGACCAGACCAGACCAGAGAACAGACCAGTGACCAGAGTCCAGACCAGAGACCAGACTAGAGACCAGAGACCAGACTAGAGACCAGACCAGACCAGAGAACAGACCAGTGACCAGAGTCCAGACCAGAGACCAGACCAGAGACCAGAGGCCAGACTAGAGACCAGGGACCAGAGACCAGACCAGAGACCACACCAGAGACCAGAGACCAGAGTCAAGACCAGAGACCAGACCAGAGACCAGAGACCAGAGACCAGACCAGAGTCCAGACAAGAGACCAGACCAGAGACCAGAGAACAGACCAGTGACCAGAGTCCAGAGACCAGACCAGAGACCATACCACAGACCAGAGTCAAGACCAGAGACCAGAGACCAGAGACCAGACCAGAGACCAGTCCAGAGACCAGAGACGAGACCAGAGACCAGACCAGAGACCAGAGACCAGACCAAAGACCAGACCAGATACCAGACCAGAGACCAGAGTCCAGACCAGAGACCAGACCAGACCAGAATCCAGACCAGAGACCAGAGTCCAGACCAGAGACCAGACCAGAGACCAGACCAGACACCAGAGACCAGACCAGAGACCAGAGATCAGAACAGAGACCAGACCAGAAACAAGACCATAGACCAGACCAGAGACCAGAGATCAGACCAGAGACCAGAGACAAGACCAGAGACCAGAGACAAGACCAGAGACCAGAGACAAGAGTCCAGACCGGAGACCAGAGACCAGACCAGAGACCAGACCAGAGACCAGAGACCAGACCAGTGACCAGAGACCAGACCAGTGACCAGAGACCAGAGACCAGAGTCCAGACCAGAGAAGAGAGACCAGTACACAGACCAGAGACCAGACCATAGACCAGACCAGAGACCAGACCACAGACCAGACCAGAGACCAGAGACCAGTCCAGAGACCAGAATCCAGACCAGAGACCAGACCAGAGACCAGACCAAACCAGACAAAAGACCAGTGACCAGAGACCAGACCAGAGACCAGACCAGACCAGTGACCAGAGACCAGACCAGAGACCATACCAGAGACCAGAGTCAAGACCAGAGACCAGACCAGAGACCAGTGACCAGCCCAGAGACCAGACTAGAGACCAGAGACCAGACTAGAGACCAGACCAGACCAGAGACCAGACTAGAGACCAGAGACCAGAGACCAGAGTCCAGACCAGGGACCAGAGACCAGACCAGAGACCACACCAGAGACCAGAGACCAGAGTCAAGACCAGAGACCAGACCAGAGACCAGAGACCAGACTCCAGACCAGAGTCCAGACCAGAGACCAGACCAGAGTCCAGACAAGAGACCAGACCAGAGACCAGAGAACAGACCAGTGACCAGAGTCCAGACCAGAGACCAGACCACAGACCAGAGTCAAGACCAGAGACCAGAGTCCAGACCAGGGACCAGAGACCAGTCCAGAGACCAGAGACGAGACCAGAGACCAGAGACCAGACCAAAGACCAGACCAGAGACCAGTCCAGAGACCAGAGTCCAGACCAGAGACCAGACCAGACCAGAATCCAGACCAGAGACCAGAGACCAGACCAGAGACCAGACCAGACTAGAGACCAGAGACCAGAGACCAGACCAGAGACGAGAGACCAGAGACCAGAGATCAGAACAGAGACCAGACCAGAGACCAGAGATCAGACCAGAGACCAGACCAGAGACCAGAGACAAGACCAGAGACCAGAGACAAGAGTCCAGACCGGAGACCAGAGACCAGACCAGAGACCAGAGATCAGAGGTCAGAGACCAGACCAGAGACCAGAGACCAGACCAGTGACCAGAGACCAGAGTCCAGACCAGAGAAGAGAGACCAGTACACAGACCAGAGACCAGACCATAGACCAGACCAGAGACCAGACCACAGACCAGACCAGAGACCAGAGACCAGACCAGAGACCAGAGACCAGTCCAGAGACCAGACTAGAGACCAGAGACGAGTTCAGAGACCAGAATCCAGACCAGAGACCAGACCAGAGGCCAGACCAGACCAGAGAACAGACCAGTGACCAGAGTCCAGACCAGAGACCAGACCAGACCAGAGACCAGAGACCAGACCAGAGACCATACAAGAGACCAGAGTCAAGACCAGGGACCAGAGACCAGACCAGAGACCAGAGACCAGCCCAGAGAACAGACTAGAGACCAGAGACCAGACTAGAGACCAGAGACGAGTTCAGAGACCAGAATCCAGACCAGAGACCAGAGACCAGACCGGACCAGAGACCAGACCAGTGACCAGAGTCCAGACCAGAGACCAGACCAAAGACCAGAGACCAGAGTCCAGACCAGGGACCAGAGACCAGACCAGAGACCAGAGGCCAGAGTCAAGACCAGAGACCAGAGACCAGACTAGAGACCAGACCCCAGAGACCAGACCAGAGACCATACCGGAGACCATACCGGAGACCAGAGACCAGAGTCAAGACCAGGGACCAGAGACCAGACCAGAGACCAGCCCAGAGACCAGACTAGAGACCAGAGACCAGACTAGAGACCAGACCAGACCAGAGAACAGACCAGTGACCAGAGTCCAGACCAGAGACCAGACCAGAGACCAGAGACCAGACTAGAGACCAGAGACCAGAGTCCAGACCAGGGACCAGAGACCAGACCAGAGACCACACCAGAGACCAGAGACCAGAGTCAAGACCAGAGACCAGACCAGAGACCAGAGACCAGACCAGAGTCCAGACAAGAGACCAGACCAGAGACCAGAGAACAGACCAGTGACCAGAGTCCAGAGACCAGACCAGAGACCATACCACAGACCAGAGTCAAGACCAGAGACCAGAGTCCAGACCAGGGACCAGAGACCAGACCAGAGACCAGTCCAGAGACCAGAGACCAGACCAGAGACCAGACCAGAGACCAGAGACCAGACCAAAGACCAGACCAGATACCAGACCAGAAACCAGAGTCCAGACCAGAGACCCGACCAGACCAGAATCCAGACCAGAGACCAGAGTCCAGACCAGAGACCAGAGACCAGACCAGAGACCAGACCAGACTAGAGACCAGAGACCAGAGACGAGAGACCAGAGACCAGAGATCAGAACAGAGACCAGACCAGAAACAAGAACATAGACCAGACCAGAGACCAGAGATCAGACCAGAGACCAGACCAGAGACCAGAGACAAGACCAGAGACCAGAGACAAGAGTCCAGACCGGAGACCAGAGACCAGACCAGAGACCAGAGATCAGAGATCAGACCAGAGACCAGACCAGTGACCAGAGTCCAGACCAGAGAAGAGAGACCAGTACACAGACCAGAGACCAGACCATAGACCAGACCAGAGACCAGACCACAGACCAGACCAGAGACCAGAGACCAGACCAGAGACCAGAGACCAGTCCAGAGACCAGACTAGAGACCAGAGACGAGTTCAGAGACCAGAATCCAGACCAGAGACCAGACCAGAGACCAGACCAGACCAGAGAACAGAACAGTGACCAGAGTCCAGACCAGAGACCAGACCAGACCAGTGACCAGAGACCAGACCAGAGACCATACCAGAGACCAGAGTCGAAGACCAGGGACCAGAGACCAGACCAGAGACCAGAGACCAGCCCAGAGACCAGACTAGAGACCAGAGACCAGACCAGAGACCAGACCAAAGACCAGACCAGATACCAGACCAGAGACCAGAGTCCAGACCAGAGACCAGACCAGACCAGAATCCAGACCAGAGACCAGAGTCCAGACCAGAGACCAGAGACCAGACTAGAGACCAGAGACCAGACCAGAGACGAGAGACCAGAGACCAGAGATCAGAACAGAGACCAGACCAGAGACCAGACCATAGACCAGACCAGAGACCAGAGATCAGACCAGAGACCAGACCAGAGACAAGACCAGAGACCAGAGACAAGAGTCCAGACCGGAGACCAGAGACCAGACCAGAGACCAGAGATCAGAGATCAGACCAGAGACCAGACCAGAGACCAGAGACCAGACCAGTGACCAGAGACCAGAGTCCAGACCAGAGAAGAGAGACCAGTACACAGACCAGAGACCAGACCATAGACCAGACCAGAGACCAGACCACAGACCAGACCAGAGACCAGAGACCAGTCCAGAGACCAGACTAGAGACCAGAGACGAGTTCAGAGACCAGAATCCAGACCAGAGACCAGACCAGAGGCCAGACCAGACCAGAAAACAGACCAGTGACCAGAGTCCAGACCAGAGACCAGACCAGACCAGAGACCAGACCAGAGACCAGATTCAAGACCAGGGACCAGAGACCAGACCAGAGACCAGAGACCAGACTCCAGACCGGAGACCAGAGACCAGACCAGAGACCAGAGATCAGAGATCAGAGATCAGACCAGAGACCAGACCAGTGACCAGAGACCAGAGACCAGAGTCCAGACCAGAGAAGAGAGACCAGTACACAGACCAGAGACCAGACCAGAGACCAGACCATAGACCAGACCAGAGACCAGACCACAGACCAGACCAGAGACCAGAGACCAGACCAGAGACCAGAGACCAGTCCAGAGACCAGACTAGAGACCAGAGACGAGTTCAGAGACCAGAATCCAGACCAGAGACCAGACCAGAGACCAGACCAGACCAGAGAACAGAACAGTGACCAGAGTCCAGACCAGAGACCAGACCAGACCAGTGACCAGAGACCAGACCAGAGACCATACCAGAGACCAGAGTCAAGACCAGGGACCAGAGACCAGACCAGAGACCAGAGACCAGCCCAGAGACCAGACTAGAGACCAGAGACCAGACCAGAGACCAGACCAAAGACCAGACCAGATACCAGACCAGAGACCAGAGTCCAGACCAGAGACCAGACCAGACCAGAGACCAGAGTCCAGACCAGAGACCAGAGACCAGACCAGACTAGAGACCAGAGACCAGACCAGAGACGAGAGACCAGAGATCAGAACAGAGACCAGACCAGAGACCAGACCATAGACCAGACCAGAGACCAGAGATCAGACCAGAGACCAGACCAGAGACCAGAGACAAGACCAGAGACCAGAGACAAGAGTCCAGACCGGAGACCAGAGACCAGACCAGAGACCAGAGATCAGAGATCAGAGATCAGACCAGAGACCAGACCAGAGACCAGAGACCAGACCGGACCAGAGACCAGACCAGTGACCAGAGTCCAGACCAGAGACCAGACCAAAGACCAGAGACCAGAGTCCAGACCAGGGACCAGAGACCAGACCAGAGACCAGAGGCCAGAGTCAAGACCAGAGACCAGAGACCAGACTAGAGACCAGACCCCAGAGACCAGACCAGAGACCATACCGGAGACCATACCGGAGACCAGAGACCAGAGTCAAGACCAGGGACCAGAGACCAGACCAGAGACCAGCCCAGAGACCAGACTAGAGACCAGAGACCAGACTAGAGACCAGACCAGACCAGAGAACAGACCAGTGACCAGAGTCCAGACCAGAGACCAGACCAGAGACCAGAGACCAGACTAGAGACCAGAGACCAGAGTCCAGACCAGGGACCAGAGACCAGACCAGAGACCACACCAGAGACCAGAGACCAGAGTCAAGACCAGAGACCAGACCAGAGACCAGAGACCAGACCAGAGTCCAGACAAGAGACCAGACCAGAGAACAGACCAGTGACCAGAGTCCAGAGACCAGACCAGAGACCATACCACAGACCAGAGTCAAGACCAGAGACCAGAGACCAGAGTCCAGACCAGGGACCAGAGACCAGACCAGAGACCAGTCCAGAGACCAGAGACGAGACCAGAGACCAGACCAGAGACCAGAGACCAGACCAAAGACCAGACCAGATACCAGACCAGAAACCAGAGTCCAGACCAGAGACCAGACCAGACCATAATCCAGACCAGAGACCAGAGTCCAGACCAGAGACCAGAGACCAGACCAGAGACCAGACCAGACTAGAGACCAGAGACCAGAGACGAGAGACCAGAGACCAGAGATCAGAACAGAGACCAGACCAGAGACCAGAGACAAGACCAGAGACCAGAGACAAGAGTCCAGACCGGAGACCAGAGACCAGAGCAGAGACCAGAGATCAGAGATCAGAGATTAGACCAGAGACCAGACCAGTGACCCTAGACCAGAGTCCAGACCAGAGAAGAGAGACCAGTACACAGACCAGAGACCAGACCATAGACCAGACCAGAGACCAGACCACAGACCAGACCAGAGACCAGAGACCAGACCAGAGACCAGTCCAGAGACCAGACTAGAGACCAGAGACGAGTTCAGAGACCAGAATCCAGACCAGAGACCAGACCAGAGACCAGACCAGACCAGAGAACAGAACAGTGACCAGAGTCCAGACCAGAGACCAGACCAGACCAGTGACCAGAGACCAGACCAGAGACCATACCAGAGACCAGAGTCAAGACCAGGGACCAGAGACCAGACCAGAGACCAGAGACCAGCCCAGAGACCAGACTAGAGACCAGAGACCAGACCAGAGACCAGACCAAAGACCAGACCAGATACCAGACCAGAGACCAGAGTCCAGACCAGAGACCAGACCAGACCAGAATCCAGACCAGAGACCAGAGTCCAGACCAGAGACCAGAGACCAGACCAGACTAGAGACCAGAGACCAGACCAGAGACCAGAGACCAGAGATCAGAACAGAGACCAGACCAGAGACCAGACCAGAGACCAGAGATCAGACCAGAGACCAGACCAGAGACCAGAGACAAGACCAGAGACCAGAGACAAGAGTCCAGACCGGAGACCAGAGACCAGACCAGAGACCAGAGATCAGAGATCAGAGATCAGACCAGAGACCAGAGACCAGACCAGTGACCAGAGACCAGAGTCCAGACCAGAGAAGAGAGACCAGTACACAGACCAGAGACCAGACCATAGACCAGACCAGAGACCAGACCACAGACCAGACCAGAGACCAGAGACCAGACCAGAGACCAGTCCAGAGACCAGACTAGAGACCAGAGACGAGTTCAGAGACCAGAATCCAGACCAGAGACCAGACCAGAGGCCAGACCAGACCAGAGAACAGACCAGTGACCAGAGTCCAGACCAGAGACCAGACCAGACCATAGACCAGACCAGAGACCAGATTCAAGACCAGGGACAAGAGACCAGACCAGAGACCAGAGACCAGACTCCAGACCGGAGACCAGAGACCAGACCAGAGACCAGAGACCAGAGATCAGAGATCAGACCAGAGACCAGAGACCAGACCAGTGACCAGAGACCAGAGACCAGAGTCCAGACCAGAGAAGAGAGACCAGTACACAGACCAGAGACCAGACCATAGACCAGACCAGAGACCAGACCACAGACCAGACCAGAGACCAGAGACCAGACCAGAGACCAGAGACCAGTCCAGAGACCAGACTAGAGACCAGAGACGAGTTCAGAGACCAGAATCCAGACCAGAGACCATACCAGAGACCAGAGTCAAGACCAGGGACCAGAGACCAGACCAGAGACCAGAGACCAGCCCAGAGACCAGACTAGAGACCAGAGACCAGACCAGAGACCAGACCAAAGACCAGACCAGATACCAGACCAGAGACCAGAGTCCAGACCAGAGACCAGACCAGACCAGAGACCAGAGTCCAGACCAGAGACCAGAGACCAGACCAGACTAGAGACCAGAGACCAGACCAGAGACGAGAGACCAGAGATCAGAACAGAGACCAGACCAGAGACCAGACCATAGACCAGACCAGAGACCAGAGATCAGACCAGAGACCAGACCAGAGACCAGAGACAAGACCAGAGACCAGAGACAAGAGTCCAGACCGGAGACCAGAGACCAGACCAGAGACCAGAGATCAGAGATCAGAGATCAGACCAGAGACCAGACCAGAGACCAGAGACCAGACCGGACCAGAGACCAGACCAGTGACCAGAGTCCAGACCAGAGACCAGACCAAAGACCAGAGACCAGAGTCCAGACCAGGGACCAGAGACCAGACCAGAGACCAGAGGCCAGAGTCAAGACCAGAGACCAGAGACCAGACTAGAGACCAGACCCCAGAGACCAGACCAGAGACCATACCGGAGACCATACCGGAGACCAGAGACCAGAGTCAAGACCAGGGACCAGAGACCAGACCAGAGACCAGCCCAGAGACCAGACTAGAGACCAGAGACCAGACTAGAGACCAGACCAGACCAGAGAACAGACCAGTGACCAGAGTCCAGACCAGAGACCAGACCAGAGACCAGAGACCAGACTAGAGACCAGAGACCAGAGTCCAGACCAGGGACCAGAGACCAGACCAGAGACCACACCAGAGACCAGAGACCAGAGTCAAGACCAGAGACCAGACCAGAGACCAGAGACCAGACCAGAGTCCAGACAAGAGACCAGACCAGAGAACAGACCAGTGACCAGAGTCCAGAGACCAGACCAGAGACCATACCACAGACCAGAGTCAAGACCAGAGACCAGAGACCAGAGTCCAGACCAGGGACCAGAGACCAGACCAGAGACCAGTCCAGAGACCAGAGACGAGACCAGAGACCAGACCAGAGACCAGAGACCAGACCAAAGACCAGACCAGATACCAGACCAGAAACCAGAGTCCAGACCAGAGACCAGACCAGACCATAATCCAGACCAGAGACCAGAGTCCAGACCAGAGACCAGAGACCAGACCAGAGACCAGACCAGACTAGAGACCAGAGACCAGAGACGAGAGACCAGAGACCAGAGATCAGAACAGAGACCAGACCAGAGACCAGAGACAAGACCAGAGACCAGAGACAAGAGTCCAGACCGGAGACCAGAGACCAGAGCAGAGACCAGAGATCAGAGATCAGAGATTAGACCAGAGACCAGACCAGTGACCCTAGACCAGAGTCCAGACCAGAGAAGAGAGACCAGTACACAGACCAGAGACCAGACCATAGACCAGACCAGAGACCAGACCACAGACCAGACCAGAGACCAGAGACCAGACCAGAGACCAGTCCAGAGACCAGACTAGAGACCAGAGACGAGTTCAGAGACCAGAATCCAGACCAGAGACCAGACCAGAGACCAGACCAGACCAGAGAACAGAACAGTGACCAGAGTCCAGACCAGAGACCAGACCAGACCAGTGACCAGAGACCAGACCAGAGACCATACCAGAGACCAGAGTCAAGACCAGGGACCAGAGACCAGACCAGAGACCAGAGACCAGCCCAGAGACCAGACTAGAGACCAGAGACCAGACCAGAGACCAGACCAAAGACCAGACCAGATACCAGACCAGAGACCAGAGTCCAGACCAGAGACCAGACCAGACCAGAATCCAGACCAGAGACCAGAGTCCAGACCAGAGACCAGAGACCAGACCAGACTAGAGACCAGAGACCAGACCAGAGACCAGAGACCAGAGATCAGAACAGAGACCAGACCAGAGACCAGACCAGAGACCAGAGATCAGACCAGAGACCAGACCAGAGACCAGAGACAAGACCAGAGACCAGAGACAAGAGTCCAGACCGGAGACCAGAGACCAGACCAGAGACCAGAGATCAGAGATCAGAGATCAGAGATCAGACCAGAGACCAGACCAGTGACCAGAGACCAGAGTCCAGACCAGAGAAGAGAGACCAGTACACAGACCAGAGACCAGACCATAGACCAGACCAGAGACCAGACCACAGACCAGACCAGAGACCAGAGACCAGACCAGAGACCAGTCCAGAGACCAGACTAGAGACCAGAGACGAGTTCAGAGACCAGAATCCAGACCAGAGACCAGACCAGAGGCCAGACCAGACCAGAGAACAGACCAGTGACCAGAGTCCAGACCAGAGACCAGACCAGACCATAGACCAGACCAGAGACCAGATTCAAGACCAGGGACAAGAGACCAGACCAGAGACCAGAGACCAGACTCCAGACCGGAGACCAGAGACCAGACCAGAGACCAGAGACCAGAGATCAGAGATCAGACCAGAGACCAGAGACCAGACCAGTGACCAGAGACCAGAGACCAGAGTCCAGACCAGAGAAGAGAGACCAGTACACAGACCAGAGACCAGACCATAGACCAGACCAGAGACCAGACCACAGACCAGACCAGAGACCAGAGACCAGACCAGAGACCAGAGACCAGTCCAGAGACCAGACTAGAGACCAGAGACGAGTTCAGAGACCAGAATCCAGACCAGAGACCAGACCAGAGACCAGACCAGACCAGAGAACAGAACAGTGACCAGAGTCCAGACCAGAGACCAGACCAGACCAGTGACCAGAGACCAGACCAGAGACCATACCAGAGACCAGAGTCAAGACCAGGGACCAGAGACCAGACCAGAGACCAGAGACCAGCCCAGAGACCAGACTAGAGACCAGAGACCAGACCAGAGACCAGACCAAAGACCGGACCAGATACCAGACCAGAGACCAGAGTCCAGACCAGAGACCAGACCAGACCAGAATCCAGACCAGAGACCAGAGTCCAGACCAGAGACCAGAGACCAGACCAGACTAGAGACCAGAGACCAGACCAGAGACGAGAGACCAGAGACCAGAGATCAGAACAGAGACCAGACCAGAGACCAGACCATAGACCAGACCAGAGACCAGAGATCAGACCAGAGACCAGACCAGAGACCAGAGACAAGACCAGAGACCAGAGACAAGAGTCCAGACCGGAGACCAGAGACCAGACCAGAGACCAGAGATCAGAGATCAGAGATCAGAGATCAGACCAGAGACCAGACCAGAGACCAGAGACCAGACCAGTGACCAGAGACCAGAGTCCAGACCAGAGAAGAGAGACCAGTACACAGACCAGAGACCAGACCATAGACCAGACCAGAGACCAGACCACAGACCAGAGACCAGAGACCAGACCAGAGACCAGTCCAGAGACCAGACTAGAGACCAGAGACGAGTTCAGAGACCAGAATCCAGACCAGAGACCAGACCAGAGGCCAGACCAGACCAGAGAACAGACCAGTGACCAGAGTCCAGACCAGAGACCAGACCAGACCAGAGACCAGACCAGAGACCAGATTCAAGACCAGGGACCAGAGACCAGACCAGAGACCAGAGACCAGACTCCAGACCAGAGTCCAGACAAGAGACCAGACCAGAGACCAGAGAACAGACCAGTGACCAGAGTCCAGACCAGAGACCAGACCAGAGACCAGAGACCAGACCAGAGACCATACCACAGACCAGAGTCAAGACCAGAGACCAGAGACCAGACCAGAGACCAGTCCAGAGAACAGAGACGAGACCAGAGACCAGACCAGAGACCAGAGACCAGACCAAAGACCAGACCAGATACCAGACCAGAGACCAGAGTCCAGACCAGAGACCAGACCAGACCAGAATCCAGACCAGAGACCAGAGTCCAGACCAGAGACCAGACTCCAGACCGGAGACCAGACCAGACTAGAGACCAAAGACCAAAGACCAGACCAGAGACCATACCAGAGACCAGAGACCAGACTAGAGACCAGAGACCAGAGTCCAGACCAGGGACCAGAGACCACACCAGAGACCACACCAGAGACCAGAGTCAAGACCAGAGACCAGACCAGAGACCAGAGACCAGACCAGAGACCAGAGACCAGAGACCAGACCAGAGACCACACCAGAGACCAGAGACCAGAGTCAAGACCAGAGACAAGAGACCAGACCAGAGACCAGACCAGACTAGAGACCAGAGACCAGAGACCAGACCAGAGACCAGAGACCAGACCAGAGACCAGAGTCCAGACCAGAGACCAGACCAGACCAGAATCCAGACCAGAGACCAGAGTCCAGACCGGAGACCAGACCAGAGACCAGAGACCAGACTAGAGACCAGAGACCAGACCAGAGACCAGACCAGACCAGAGACCAGAGACCAGAGACCATAGACCAGACCAGAGACCATACCAGAGACCAGAGACCAGAGTCAAGACCAGAAACCAGAGACCAGAGTCCAGACCAGAGACCAGAGACTCGTCCAGAGACCAGAGACGAGACCAGAGACCAGACCAGAGACCAGACCAAAGACCAGACTAGAGACCAGAGACCAGACCAGAGACCAGACTAGAGACCAGAGACCAGAGACCAGAGTCCAGACCAGAGTCCAGACCAGAGACCAGAGACCAGACCAGAGACCAGACTAGAGACCAGACTAGAGACCAGAGACCAGACCAGAGACTAGACCAGAGACCATAGACCAGACCAGAGACCAGACCAGAGACCAGAGACCAGACTAGAGACCAGAGACCAGAGTCCAGACCAGGGACCAGAGACCAGACCAGAGAACACACCAGAGACCAGACCAGACCAGAGACCAGAGTCAAGACCAGAAACCAGAGACCAGAGTCCAGACTGGAGACCAGAGACCAGACCAGAGACCAGACCAGAGTCCAGACCAGAGAAGAGAGACCAGTACACAGACCATAGACCAGACCAGAGACCAGACCAGAGACCAGACCAGAGACCAGAGACCAGACCAGAGACCCGTCCAGAGACCAGACCAGAGACCAGAGACCAGAGATCAGACCAGAGACCAGACCAGTGACCAGAGACCAGAGTCCAGAGACCAGCCCAGAGACCAGAGACCAGCCTAGAGACCAGAGACGAGTTCAGAGACCAGAATCCAGACCAGAGACCAGAGACCAGACCAGAGACCAGTGAAAAGACCAGAGACCAGACCAGACCAGAGACCATACCAGAGACCAGAGACCAGAGTCCAGACCAGGGACCAGAGACCAGACCAGAGTCCAGACCAGAGACCAGAGACCCGTCCAGAGACCAGAGACCAGACCAAAGACCAGACCAGATACCAGAC
Organism: Telmatherina bonti; assembly: GCF_933228915.1. NCBI lineage: Eukaryota > Metazoa > Chordata > Actinopteri > Atheriniformes > Telmatherinidae > Telmatherina > Telmatherina bonti. The sequence continues at coordinate 1,369,568 of NC_136614.1, forward strand.
TAGAGACCAGAGACCAGACCAGAGGCCAGAGTCCAGACCAGAGACCAGACCAGACCAGAATCCAGACCAGAGACCAGAGTCCAGACCGGAGACCAGACCAGAGACCAGAGACCAGACTAGAGACCAGAGACCAGACCAGACCAGAGACCAGAGACCAGAGACCATAGACCAGACCAGAGACCATACCAGAGACCAGAGACCAGAGTCAAGACCAGAAACCAGAGACCAGAGTCCAGACCGGAGACCAGAGACTCGTCCAGAGACCAGACCAGAGAAGAGAGACCAGTACACAGACCAGAGACCAGACCATAGACCAGACCAGAGACCCGTCCAGAGACCAGACTAGAGACCAGAGACGAGTTCAGAGACCAGAGTCCAGACCAGAGACCAGACCAGACCAGAGACCAGAGACCAGACCAGAGACCATACCAGAGTCAAGACCAGGGACCAGAGACCAGACCGGAGACCAGACTAGAGACCAGAGACGAGTTCAGAGACCAGAATCCAGACCAGAGACCAGTGACCAGAGAACAGACCAGTGACCAGAGATCAGACCAGAGACCAGACCAGAGACCAGACCATAGACCAGACCAGAGACCAGAGATCAGACCAGAGACCAGACCAGAGACCAGAGACAAGACCAGATTCCAGACCGGAGACCAGAGACCAGACCAGAGACCAGAGACCAGACCAGTGACCAGAGACCAGAGTCCAGACCAGAGACCAGAGACCAGCCCAGAGACCAGACTAGAGACCAGAGACGAGTTCAGAGACCAGAATCCAGACCAGAGACCAAAGACCAGACCAGAGACCAGACCAGAGACCAGACCAGAGACCAGAGAAAAGACCAGAGACCAGAGACCAGACCAGACCAGAGACCATACCAGAGACCAGAGTCCAGACCAGAGACCAGAGACCAGAGTCCAGACCAGGGACCAGAGACCAGACCAGAGACCAGAGACCAGACCAGAGACCCGTCCAGAGACCAGAGACCAGACCAAAGACCAGACCAGATACCAGACTAGAGACCAGACCAGAGACCAGACCAGGGACCAGAGAACAGACCAGTGACCAGAGTCCAGACCAGAGTCCAGACAAGAGACCAGACCAGAGACCAGAGTCCAGACCAGAGACCAGACCAGAGTCCAGACCAGAGACCAGACCAGAAACCAGAGTCCAGACCAGAGATCAGAGACAAGACCAGAGACCAGACCAGATTCCAGACCAGAGACCAGAGACCAGAGACCAGACTCCAGACCAGAGTCCAGACCAGAGACCAGTACACAGACCAGAGTCCAGACAAGAGACCAGACCAGAGACCAGAGTCCAGACCAGAGACCAGCCCAGAGACCAGACTAGAGACCAGAGACGAGTTCAGAGACCAGAATCCAGACCAGAGACCAGACCAGACCAGAGAACAGACCAGTGACCAGAGTCCAGACCAGAGACCAGAGAAAAGACCAGAGACCAGACCAGACCAGAGACCATACCAGAGACCAGAGTCAAGACCAGAGACCAGAGACCGGAGTCCAGACCAGGGACCAGAGACCAGACCAGAGACCAGACCAGAGACCAGAGACCAGACCAACGACCAGACCAGATACCAGACCAAAGACCAGAGACCATACCAGAGACCATACCAGAGACCAGAGACCCGACCAGAGTCCAGACCAGAGACCAGACCAGAGACCAGAGAAAAGACCAGAGACCAGAGACCAGAGACCAGACCAGACCAGAGACCACACCAGAGACCAGAGACCAGAGTCAAGACCAGAGACCAGACCAGAGATCAGAGACCAGACCAGAGACCAGAGACCAGACCAGAGACCAGACTAGAGACCAGAGACCACAGTCCAGACCAGAGACCAGAGACCAGACCAGAGACCAGAGTCCAGACCAGAGACCAGACTCCAGACCGGAGACCAGACCAGAGACCAGAGACCAGACCAGAGACCAGACCAGAGACCATAGACCAGAGACCAGAGATCAGACCAGAGACCAGAGTCCAGACCAGAGACCAGACCAGACCAGAGACGAGAGACCAGACCAGAGACCAGAGTCAAGACCAGAGACCAGAGTCCAGACTGGAGACCAGAGACCAGACCAGACACCAGACCAGAGACCAGACCAGAGACCAGAGACCAGTCCAGAGACCAGACTAGAGACCAGAGACGAGTTCAGAGACCAGAATCCAGACCAGAGACCAGAGACCAGACCAGACCAGAGAACAGACCAGTGACCAGAGTCCAGACCAGAGACCAGACCAGAGACCAGAGACCAGACTAGAGACCAGAGACCAGAGTCCAGACCAGGGACCAGAGTCCAGGCCAGAGACCAGACTCCAGACCGGAGACCAGACCAGAGACCAGAGACCAGACCAGAGACCAGACCAGAGACCAGACCAGACTAGAGACCAGAGACCATAGACCAGACCAGAGACCAGACCAGAGACCAGAGACCAGACTAGAGACCAGACCAGAGACCAGAGACAAGACTAGAGACCAGAGACCAGAGTCCAGACCAGAGACCAGACCAGAGACCAGACCAGAGACCAGACCGGAGACCAGAGACCAGACCAGAGACCAGACCAGAGAAGAGAGACCAGTACACAGACCAGAGACCAGACCATAGACCAGACCAGAGATCAGACCAGAGACCAGACCAGAGACCAGAGACCAGACCAGAGACCAGAGACCCGTCCAGAGACCATACCAGAGTCAAGACCAGAGTCCAGACCAGAGACCAGACCAGAGACCAGAGACCAGACCAGAGACCATACCAGAGAAGAGAGACCAGTACACAGACCAGAGACCAGACCATAGACCAGACCAGAGATCAGACCAGAGACCAGACCAGAGACCAGAGACCAGACCAGACTAGAGACCAGAGACCATAGACCAGACCAGAGACCATACCAGAGACCAGAGACCAGAGACCAGACTAGAGACCAGAGACCAGAGTCCAGACCAGGGACCAGAGACCAGACCAGAGACCACACCAGAGACCAGAGACCAGAGTCAAGACCAGAGACCAGACTCCAGACCAGAGTCCAGACCAGAGACCAGCGACCAGTACACAGACCAGAGTCCAGACAAGAGACCAGACCAGAGACCAGAGTCCAGACCTGACATCAGAGACAAGACCAGAGACCAGAGACCAGAGACCAGAGTCCAGACCGGAGACCAGACCAGAGACGAGAGACCAGAGATCAGACCAGAGACCAGACCAGAGACCAGACCATAGACCAGACCAGAGACCAGAGATCAGACCAGAGACAAGACCAGAGACCAGAGACCAGAGTCCAGACCGGAGACCAGAGACAAGACCATAGACCAGACCAGTGACCAGAGACCAGAGTCCAGACCAGAGACCAGAGACCAGCCCAGAGACCAGACTAGAGACCAGAGACGAGTTCAGAGACCAGAATCCAGACCAGAGACCAGAGACCAGACCAGAGACCAGAGAAAAGACCAGAGACCAGAGACCAGACCAGACACCAGCCCAGAGACCAGACCAGAGACCAGACTAGAGACCAGAGACCACAGTCCAGACCAGAGACCAGAGACCAGACCAGAGACCAGAGTCCAGACCAGAGACCAGACTCCAGACCGGAGACCAGACCAGAGACCAGAGACCAGACCAGAGACCAGACTAGAGACCAGAGACCAGACCAGAGACCAGACCAGACTAGAGACCAGAGACCAGACCAGAGACCAGACCAGACTAGAGACCAGAGACCATAGACCAGACCAGAGACCATACCAGAGACCAGAGACCAGAGACCAGACTAGAGACCAGAGACCAGAGACCAGAGTCCAGACCAGGGACCAGAGACCAGACCAGAGACCAGAGACCAGAGAACAGACCAGAGACCAGACCAGACCAGAGACCAGAGTCAAGACCAGAAACCAGAGACCAGAGTCCAGACCGGAGACCAGAGACCAGACCAGAGACCAGACCAGAGTCCAGACCAGAGAAGAGAGACCAGTACACAGACCATAGACCAGACCATAGACCAGACCAGAGACCAGACCAGAGATCAGACCAGAGACCAGACCAGAGACCAGACCAGAGACCCGTCCAGAGACCAGAGACCAGAGTCCAGACCAGAGACCAGACTCTAGACCAGAGTCCAGACCAGAGACCAGACCAGACCAGACCAGAGACCAGACCAGAGACCAGAGTCCAGACCAGGGACCAGAGACCAGACCAGAGACCATACCAGAGACCAGAGACAAGAGAAGACCATAGACCAGACCAGAGACAAGCGACCAGACTAGAGACCGGACACCAGAGACCAGACCAGAGACCAGAGTCAACACCAGAGACCAGAGCAGACCATAGACCAGACCAAAGACCAGAGACCAGACCAGATACCAGACTAGAGACCAGAGACCAGACCAGAGACCAGACCAGAGACCAGAGACGAGACCAGACCAGACCAGAGTCCAGACCAGAGACCAGAGACCAGACCAGAGTCCACAGACCAGACCAGAGACCAGAGACCAGACCAGAGACCAGAGACCATAGTCCAGACTGGAGACCAGAGACTAGACCAGAGACCAGAGTCCAGACCAGAGACCAGACCTGAGACCTGAGACCAGAGACCAGAGACCAGACCATAGACCGGAGACCAGACCAGAGACCAGAGACCAGAGACCAGGGACCAGAGACCAGAGTCCAGACCGGAGACCAGAGACCAGACCAGAGACCAGAGTCCAGACCAGACCAGGGACCAGAGACCAGACCAGAGACCAGAGACCAGACCAGAGACCAGACAAGAGTCCAGTCCAGAGACCAGAGACAAGACCAGGGACCAGACCAGAGATCAGAGTCCAGACCAGAGTCCAGACCAGACCATGGACCAGACCTGAGACCTTAGACCAGAGACCAGACCTGAGACCTTAGACCAGAGACCAGACCAGAGACCAGAGTCCAGACCAGAAACCAGACTCTAGACCAGAGTCCAGACCAGAGACCAGACCAGTCCAGACCAGAGACCAGAGACCAGACAAGAGTCCAGTCCAGAGAACAGAGACGAGACCACAGACCAGACCAAAGACCAGAGACCTTAGTCAGGACCAGAGTCCAGACCAGAGACCATACACCAGACTCTAGACCAGAGTCCAGACCAGAGACCAGACCAGACCAGAGACCAGACCAGAGACCAGAGTCCAGACCAGAGACCAGAGACCATACCAGAGACCAGAGTCAAGACCAGAGACAAGAGAAGACCATAGACCAGACCAGAGACAAGCGACCAGACTAGAGACCGGACACCAGAGACCAGACCAGAGACCAGAGTCAAGACCAGAGACCAGAGACCAGAGCAGACCATAGACCAGACCAAAGACCAGAGACCAGACCAGATACCAGACTAGAGACCAGACCAGAGACCAGAGACCAGACTAGAGACTAGAGACCAGACCAGAGACCAGAGACCAGACCAAAGACCAGAGACCAGACCAGATACCAGACTAGAGACCAGACCAGAGACCAGAGACCAGACCAGAGACCAGAGTCCAGACCAGAGACCAGAGACCAGACCAAAATCCAGACCAGAAACCAGAGACCAGAGTCCAGACCAGAGACCAGACCAGAGACCAGAGACAAGACCAGAGTCCACAGACCAGACCAGAGTCCAGACCAGAGACCAGAGACCAGAGACCAGACCAGAGACCATAGTCCAGACCGGAGACCAGAGTCCAGACCAGAGACCAGAGTCCAGACCAGAGACCAGACCAGAGTCCACAGACCAGACCAGAGACCAGAGACCAGACCAGAGACCATAGTCCAGACCAGAGACCAGACCTGAGACCTGAGACCAGAGACCAGACCAGAGACCGGAGACCAGACCAGAGACCAAAGACCAGACCAGAGACCAGGGACCAGAGTCCAGACCGGAGACCAGAGACCAGAGTCCAGACCAGGGACCAGAGACCAGACCAGAGACCAGACCAGAGACCGGAGACCAGAGACCAGACCAGAGACCAGACAAGAGTCCAGTCCAGAGACCAGAGACAAGACCAGGGACCAGACCAGAGATCAGAGTCCAGACCAGAGTCCAGACCAGAGACCAGAGACAAGACCAGAGACCAGAGTCCAGACCGGAGACCAGAGACCAGAGACCAGACCAGAGTTCAGACCAGAGACCAGAGACCAGTACACAGACCAGAGACCAGACCATAGACCAGACCAGAGACCAGAGATCAGACCAGAGACAAGACCAGAGACCAGAGACCAGACCAGAGACCCGAAACCAGACCAGAGTCCAGACCAGAGACCAGAGAATAGTACACAGACCAGAGACCAGACCAAAGACCAGAGACCAGAGTCCAGACCAGGGACCAGAGACCAGACCAGAGACCAGAGGCCAGAGTCAAGACCAGAGACCAGAGACCAGACTAGAGACCAGACCCCAGAGACCAGACCAGAGACCATACCGGAGACCAGAGTCAAGACCAGAGACCAGAGACCAGTACACAGACCAGAGACAAGACCATAGACTAGACCAGAGACCAGACCAGAGACCAGACCAGAGTCCAGACCAGAGACCATTATTCAGACCAGAGACCAGTATTCAGACCAGAGACCAGAGACCAGACCAGAGTCAAGACCAGAGACCAGTGCACAGACCAGAGACCAGACCAGAAACCAGAACAGAGTCCACAGACCAGACCAGAGACCAGACCAGAGACCAGAGACCAGAGACCAGACCAGAGACCAGAGACCAGACCAGAGACCAGAGACCAGAGACCAGACCAGACCAGAGACCAGAGACCAGACCAGAGACCAGAGACCAGACCACAAACCAGACCAGAAACCAGAGATCAGACCAGAGACCAGACCAGAGACCAGAGACCAGAGTCCAGAGTCCAGACCAGGGACCAGAGACCAGACCAGAGACAGTCCAGAGACCAGAAACGAGACCCGAGACCAGACCAGAGACCAGCCCAGAGACATGACTAGAGACCAGAGATCAGACTCCAGACCAGAGTCCAGACCAGAGACCAGAGACCAGACCAGATCAGAGGCCAGAGACCAGAGACCAGAGCAGACCATAGACCAGACCAGAGACAAGAGACCAGAGTAAAGACCAGAGACCAGTACACAGACCAGAGTCCAGACCAGAGACCAGACCAGACCAGAGACCACAGACGTGACCAGAGTCCAGACCAGAGACCAGAGACCAGAACAGAGACCAGACTAGAGACCAGAGACCAGACCGGAGGCAGGAGACCAGACCAGAGACCAGAGTCCAGACCAGACCATGGACCAGACCTGAGACCTGAGACCAGAGACCAGACCAGAGACGAGACCAGAGACCATACCAGAGACCAGAGACAAGAGCAGACTAGAGACCAGAGACCAGAGACCATACCAGAGACCAGAGTCAAGACCAGAGACCAGAGACCAGAGCAGACCATGGACCAGACCAGAGACCAGACCAGGTACCAGACTAGAGACCAGAGACCAGAGTCCAGACCAGAGACCAGACCAGAATCCAGACCAGAGACCAGACCAGAGTCCAGACCAGAGACCAGACCAGAGACCAGACCAGACCAGAGTCCAGACCAGAGACCAGAGACCAGACCAGAGACCATAGTCCAGACCGGAGACCAGAGTCCAGACCAGAGACCAGATCAGAATCCAGACCAGAAACCAGAGTCCAGACCAGAGACCAGAGTCCAGACCAGAGACCAGACCAGAGACCAGACCAGAGTCCAGACCAGAGACCAGAGACCAGACCAGAGACCAGAGTCCAGACCGGACTAGAGACCAGAGACCAGAGACCAGACCAGAGACCAGAGTCCAGACTGGAGACCAGAGACCAGACCAGAGACCGGAGACCAGAGACCAGACCAGAGACCAGACAAGAGTCCTGTCCAGAGACCAGAGACGAGATCAGGGACCAGACCAGAGATCAGGGTCCAGACCAGAGTCCAAACCAGAGACCAGAGACAAGACCAGAGACCAGAGACCAGAGTCCAGACCGGAGACCAGAGACCAGTACACAGACCATAGACCAGACCAGAGACCAGAGACCAGACCAGAGACAAGACCAGAGACCAGAGACCAGACCAGAGACCCGAAACCAGACCAGAGTCCAGACCTGAGACCAGGGACCAGAGACCAGAGACAAGACCAGAGACCAGAGTCCAGACCAGAGAACAGAGACCAGTACACAGACCAGAGACCAGACCATAGACAAGACCAGAGACCAGAGACCAGACCAGAGTCCAGACCAGAGACCAGACCAGAGACCAGACCAGAGACCAGACCAGAGTCCAGACCAGAGACCATTATTCAGACCAGAGACCAGTATTCAGACCAGAGACCAGACCAGAGACCAGACCAGAGTCAAGACCAGAGACCAGTACACAGACCAGAGACCAGACCAGAAACCAGAACAGAGTCCACAGACCAGACCAGAGACCAGACCAGAGACCAGACCAGAGACCAGAGACCAGACCAGACCAGAGACCAGACCAGAGACCAGAGACCAGAGACCAGAGACCAGACCAGAGACCAGAGACCAGACCACAAACCAGACCAGAAACCAGAGATCAGACCAGAGACCAGACCAGAGACCAGACCAGAGACCAGAGACCAGAGTCCAGAGTCCAGACCAGGGACCAGAGACCAGACCAGAGACAGTCCAGAGACCAGAAACGAGACCCGAGACCAGACCAGAGACCAGCCCAGAGACATGACTAGAGACCAGAGACCAGACTCCAGACCAGAGTCCAGACCAGAGACCAGAGACCAGACCAGATCAGAGGCCAGAGACCAGAGACCAGAGCAGACCATAGACCAGACCAGAGACAAGAGACCAGAGTAAAGACCAGAGACCAGAGACCAGTACACAGACCAGAGACCAGACCAGAGACCAGAGACCAGACCAGAGTCCAGACCAGAGACCAGACCAGACCAGAGTCCAGACCAGAGACCAGAGACCAGACCAGAGACCAGAGACCATAGTCCAGACCGGAGACCAGAGTCCAGACCAGATTCCAGACCAGAGTCCAGACCCGAGACCAGACCAGAGACCAGAGACCAGACCAGAGTCCACAGACCAGACCAGAGTCCAGACCAGAGACCAGAGACCAGACCAGAGACCAGAGACCATAGTCCAGACTGGAGACCAGAGACCAGACCAGAGACCAGAGTCCAGACCGGACTAGAGACCAGAGACCAGACCAGAGACCAGACTAGAGACCAGAGACCAGAGTCCAGACTGGAGACCAGAGACCAGACCAGAGACCGGAGACCAGAGACCAGACCAGAGACCAGACAAGAGTCCTGTCCAGAGACCAGAGACGAGATCAGGGACCAGACCAGAGATCAGGGTCCAGACCAGAGTCCAAACCAGAGACCAGAGACAAGACCAGAGACCAGAGTCCAGACCGGAGACCAGAGACCAGTACACAGACCATAGACCAGACCAGAGACCAGAGACCAGACCAGAGACCAGACCAGAGACCAGGGACCAGAGACCAGAGACAAGACCAGAGACCAGAGACCAGAGACCAGAGTCCAGACCAGAGAACAGAGACCAGACCATAGACAAGACCAGAGACCAGAGACCAGACCAGAGTCCAGACCAGAGACCAGAGACCAGTACACAGACCAGAGACCAGACCAGAGACCAGAGTCCTGACCAGGGACCAGAGGCCAGACCAGAGACCAGAGACCAGAGTATAGACCAGAGACCAGAGACCAGAACAGAGATCAGACTAGAGACCAGAGACCAGACCGGAGGCCAGAGACCAGACCAGAGACCAGAGTCCAGACCAGACCATGGACCAGACCTGAGACCTTAGACCAGAGACCAGACCAGAGACCAGAGACCAGACCAGAGACCAGACTAGAGACCAGACACCAGACTCTAGACCAGAGTCCAGACCAGAGACCAGAGACCAGACAAGAGTCCAGTCCAGAGAACAGAGACCAGTACACAGACCAGAGTCCAGACCAGAGACCAGACCTGAGACCAGACCAGACCAGAGACCAGAGACCAGAGACCAGAACAGAGACCAGACAAGAGACCAGAGACCAGACCGGATGCCAGAGACCAGACCAGAGACCAGAGTCCAGACCAGACCATGGACCAGACCTGAGACCTTAGACCACAGACCAGACCAAAGACCAGAGACCAGAGTCAGGACCAGAGTCCAGACCAGAGACCAGACACCAGACTCTAGACCAGAGTCCAGACCAGAGACCAGACCAGACCAGACCAGAGACCAGACCAGAGACCAGAGACCAGAGTCCAGACCAGGGACCAGAGAAGACCATAGACCAGACCAGAGACAAGCGACCAGACTAGAGACCATACCAGAGACCAGAGACCAGACCAGAGACCATACCAGAGACCAGAGACCAGACCAGAGACCAGACCAGAAACCAGACCAGAGTCAACAGACCAGACCAAAGACCAGACCAGAGACCAGACCAGAAACCAGAGACCAGAGTCCAGACCAGAGACCAGAGACCAGACCAGAGTCCACAGACCAGACCAGAGTCCAGACCAGAGACCAGAGACCAGACCAGAGACCAGAGACCATAGTCCAGACCAGAGACCAGAGTCCAGACCTGACACCTTAGACCAGAGACCAGACCAGAGACCAGACCAGAGACCAGAGACCAGACCAGAGACCGGAGCAGAGACCAGACAAGAGTCCAGTCCAGAGACTAGAGACGAGATCAGGGACCAGACCAGAGATCAGGGTCCAGACCAGAGTCCAAACCAGAGACAAGACCAGAGACCAGAGACCAGAGTCCAGACCGGAGACCAGAGACCAGTACACAGACCATAGACCAGACCAGAGACCAGAGACCAGACCAGAGAACAGACCAGAGAACAGAGACCAGTACACAGACCAGAGACCAGACCATAGACAAGACCAGAGACCAGAGACCAGACCAGAGACCAGACCAGAGTCCAGACCAGAGACCAGAGACCAGTACACAGACCAGAGACCAAAGACCAGACCAGAGACCAGATCAGAGACCAGAGACCAGACCAGAGACCAGAGTCCTGACCAGGGACCAGAGGCCAGACCAGAGACCAGAGACGAGACCAGAGGCCAGAGACCAGAGACCAGACCAGAGTTCAGACCAGAGACCAGAGACCAGACCAGAGACAAGACCAGAGACCAGAGATCAGACCAGAGACAAGACCAGAGACCATAGTCCAGACCAGAGACCCGAGACCAGACCAGAGTCCAGACCAGAGACCAGTACACAGACCAGAGACCAGACCAAAGACCAGACCAGAGACCAGAGACCAGAGTCCAGACCAGGGACCAGAGACCAGACCAGAGACCAGAGGCCAGAGTCAAGACCAGAGACCAGAGCAGACCATAGACCAGACCAGAGACAAGAGACCAGACTAGAGACCAGACCAGAGACCATACCAGAGACCAGAGTCAAGACCAGAGACCAGACCAGAGACCAGAGACCAGTACACAGACCAGAGACCAGACCATAGACTAGACCAGAGACCAGACCAGAGACCAGAGACCAGACGAGAGACCAGACCAGAGTCCAGACCAGAGACCATTATTCAGACCAAAGACCAGTATTCAGACCAGAGACCAGACCAGAGACCAGACCAGAGTCAAGACCAGAGACCAGAGACCAGACCAGAGACCAGACCAGAGACCAGACCAGACCAGAGACCAGAGACCAGACCAGACCAGAGACCAGAGACCAGACCAGAGACCAGAGACCAGACCAGAAACCAGAGATCAGACCAGAGACCAGACCAGAGACCAGAGTCCAGAGTCCAGACCAGGGACCAGAGACCAGACCAGAGACAGTCCAGAGACCAGAAACGAGACCAGAGACCAGACTCCAGACCAGAGTCCAGACCAGAGACCAGAGACCAGACCAGATCAGAGGCCAGAGTCAAGACCAGAGACCAGAGCAGACCATAGACCAGACCAGAAACAAGAGACCAGAGTCCAGACCAGAGACCAGAGACCAGCACAGAGACCAGACTAGAGACCAGAGTCCAGACCAGACCATGGACCAGACCTGAGACCTGAGACCAGAGACCAGAGACCAGACCAGAGACCAGAGTAGAGACCAGAGACCAGAGTCCAGACCAGGGACCAGAGACCAGACTAGAGACCAGAGTCCAGACCAGGGACCAGAGACCAGACTAGAGACCACAGACCAGACCAAAGACCAGAGACCAGAGTCAGGACCAGAGTCCAGACCAGACACCAGACTCTAGACCAGAGTCCAGACCAGAGACCAGACCAGACCAGACCAGAGAACAGACCAGAGTCCAGACCAGGGACCAGAGTCCAGACCAGGGACCAGAGACCATACCAGAGACCAGAGTCAAGACCAGAGACAAGAGCAGACCATAGACCAGACCAGAGACAAGAGACCAGACTAGAGACTAGAGACCAGAGACCAGAGACCAGACCAGAGACCATACCAGAGACCAGAGTCGAGACCAGAGACCAGAGCAGACCATGGACCAGACCAGAGACCAGAAACCAGACCAGAGACCAGACCAGGTACCAGACTAGAGACCAGAGACCAGAGACCAGACCAGAGACCAGACCAGAATCCAGACCAGAGACCAGACCAGAGTCCAGACCAGAGACCAGACCAGAGTCCAGACCAGAGACCAGAGACCAGACCAGAGTCCACAGACCAGACCAGAGTCCAGACCAGAGACCAGAGACCAGACCAGAGTACAGACCAGAGACCAGAGACCAGACCAGAGACCAGAGACCATAGTCCAGTCCGGAGACCAGAGACCAGATCAGAATCCAGACCAGAAACCAGAGACCAGAGTCCAGACCAGAGACCAGAGTCCAGACCAGAGACCAGAGACCAGACCAGAGACCAGTACACAGACCAGAGACCAGAGTCCAGACCAGGGACCAGAGACCAGACCAGAGACCAGAGGCCAGAGTCAAGACCAGAGACCAGAGCAGACCATAGACCAGACCAGAGACAAGAGACCAGACTAGAGACCAGACCAGAGACCATACCGGAGACCAGAGTCAAGACCAGAGACCAGACCAGAGACCAGAGACCAGTACACAGACCAGAGACCAGACCATAGACTAGACCAGAGACCAGACCAGAGACCAGAGACCAGACGAGAGACCAGACCAGAGTCCAGACCAGAGACCATTATTCAGACCAGAGACCAGTATTCAGACCAGAGACCAGACCAGAGACCAGAGACCAGACCAGAGACCAGACCAGAGTCAAGACCAGAGACCAGTACACAGACCAGAGACCAGACCAGAAACCAGAACAGAGTCCACAGACCAGACCAGAGACCAGACCAGAGACCAGACCAGAGACCAGAGATCAGACCAGAGACCAGAGACCAGAGACCAGACCAGACCAGAGACCAGACCAGAGACCAGAGATCAGACCAGAGACCAGAGACCAGAGTCCAGAGTCCAGACCAGGGACCAGAGACCAGACCAGAGACAGTCCAGAGACCAGAAACGAGACCAGAGACCAGACCAGAGACCAGCCCAGAGACATGACTAGAGACCAGAGACCAGACCAGATCAGAGGCCAGAGTCAAGACCAGAGACCAGAGCAGACCATAGACCAGACCAGAAACAAGAGACCAGAGTAAAGACCAGAGACCAGAGACCAGTACACACACCAGAGACCAGACCAGACCAGACCAGACCAGAGACCACAGACGTGACCAGAGTCCAGACCAGAGACCAGAGACCAGAACAGAGACCAGACTAGAGACCAGAGACCAGACCGGAGTCCAGAGACCAGACCAGAGACCAGAGTCCAGACCAGACCATGGACCAGACCTGAGACCTGAGACCAGAGACCAGACCAGAGACCAGAGACCAGACCAGAGACCAGAGTAGAGACCAGAGACCAGAGTCCAGACCAGGGACCAGAGACCAGACTAGAGACCAGAGTCCAGACCAGGGACCAGAGACCAGACAAGAGTCCAGTCCAGAGAACAGAGTCAGGACCAGAGTCCAGACCAGACACCAGACTCTAGACCAGAGTCCAGACCAGAGACCAGACCAGACCAGACCAGAGAACAGACCAGAGACCAGAGTCCAGACCAGGGACCAGAGACCAGAGACCATACCAGAGACCAGAGTCAAGACCAGACACCAGAGACCAGAGACAAGACCAGAGACCAGAGACCATACCAGAGACCAGAGTCAAGACCAGAGACCAGAGACCAGAGCAGACCATGGACCAGACCAGAGACCAGAGACCAGACCAGAGACCAGACCAGGTACCAGACTAGAGACCAGAGACCAGACCAGAGACCAGAGACCAGAGACCAGACCAGAGACCAGACCAGAGTCCAGACCAGAGTCCAGACCAGAGACCAGACCAGAGTCCAGACCAGAGACCAGACCAGAGACCAGAGACCAGACCAGAGTCCAGACCAGACCAGAGACCAGAGACCATAGTCCAGTCCGGAGACCAAAGTCCAGACCAGATTCCAGAGTCCAGACCGGACTAGAGACCAGACCTGACACCTGAGACCAGAGACCAGAGACCAGATCAGAATCCAGACCAGAAACCAGAGACCAGAGTCCAGACCAGAGACCAGAGTCCAGACCAGAGACCAGAGTCCAGACCAGAGACCAGAGACCAGACCAGAGACCAGACCAGAGTCCAGACCAGAGACCAGAGACCAGACTCCAGACCAGAGACCAGACCAGAATCCAGACCAGAGACCAGAGTCCAGACCAGAGACCAGAGACCAGACCAGAGTCCAGACCAGAGTCCAGACCAGACCAGAGTCCAGACCAGAGATTAGAGACCAGACCAGAGACCAGAGACCATAGTCCAGACTGGAGACCAGAGACCAGACCAGAGACCAGAGTCCAGACCGGACTAGAGACCAGACCTGACACCTGAGACCAGAGACCAGAGACCAGACCAGAGACCGGAGACCAGACCAGACCAGACACCAGAGACCAGAGACAAGACCAGAGACCAGAGTCCAGACCGGAGACCAGAGACCAGTCCAGAGACCAGAGACCAGACCAGAGAACAGAGACCAGTACACAGACCAGAGACCAGACCATACACAAGACCAGAGACCAGAGACCAGACCAGAGACCAGAGACCAGACCAGAGTCCAGACCAGAGACCAGTACACAGACCAGAGACCAGACCAGAGACCAAAGACCAGACCAGAGACCAGATCAGAGACCAGAGACCAGATCAGAGACCAGAGACCAGACCAGAGACCAGAGACCAGAGTCCTGACCAGGGACCAGAGGCCAGACCAGAGACCAGAGACGAGACCAGAGACCAGAGCAGACCATAGACCAGACCAGAGACAAGAGAGGACCATAGACCAGACCAGAGACAAGAGACCAGACTAGAGACCAGAGACCAGAGACCAGACCAGAGACCATACCGGAGACCAGAGTACAGACCAGAGACCAGAGACCAGACCAGAGACCAGAGACCATAGTCCAGTCCGGAGACCAGAGACCAGATCAGAATCCAGACCAGAAACCAGAGACCAGAGTCCAGACCAGAGACCAGAGTCCAGACCAGAGACCAGAGACCAGACCAGAGACCAGTACACAGACCAGAGACCAGAGTCCAGACCAGGGACCAGAGACCAGACCAGAGACCAGAGGCCAGAGTCAAGACCAGAGACCAGAGCAGACCATAGACCAGACCAGAGACAAGAGACCAGACTAGAGACCAGACCAGAGACCATACCGGAGACCAGAGTCAAGACCAGAGACCAGACCAGAGACCAGAGACCAGTACACAGACCAGAGACCAGACCATAGACTAGACCAGAGACCAGACCAGAGACCAGAGACCAGACGAGAGACCAGACCAGAGTCCAGACCAGAGACCATTATTCAGACCAGAGACCAGTATTCAGACCAGAGACCAGACCAGAGACCAGAGACCAGACCAGAGACCAGACCAGAGTCAAGACCAGAGACCAGTACACAGACCAGAGACCAGACCAGAAACCAGAACAGAGTCCACAGACCAGACCAGAGACCAGACCAGAGACCAGACCAGAGACCAGAGATCAGACCAGAGACCAGAGACCAGAGACCAGACCAGACCAGAGACCAGACCAGAGACCAGAGATCAGACCAGAGACCAGAGACCAGAGTCCAGAGTCCAGACCAGGGACCAGAGACCAGACCAGAGACAGTCCAGAGACCAGAAACGAGACCAGAGACCAGACCAGAGACCAGCCCAGAGACATGACTAGAGACCAGAGACCAGACCAGATCAGAGGCCAGAGTCAAGACCAGAGACCAGAGCAGACCATAGACCAGACCAGAAACAAGAGACCAGAGTAAAGACCAGAGACCAGAGACCAGTACACACACCAGAGACCAGACCAGACCAGACCAGACCAGAGACCACAGACGTGACCAGAGTCCAGACCAGAGACCAGAGACCAGAACAGAGACCAGACTAGAGACCAGAGACCAGACCGGAGTCCAGAGACCAGACCAGAGACCAGAGTCCAGACCAGACCATGGACCAGACCTGAGACCTGAGACCAGAGACCAGACCAGAGACCAGAGACCAGAGACCAGACCAGAGACCAGAGTAGAGACCAGAGACCAGAGTCCAGACCAGGGACCAGAGACCAGACTAGAGACCAGAGTCCAGACCAGGGACCAGAGACCAGACAAGAGTCCAGTCCAGAGAACAGAGTCAGGACCAGAGTCCAGACCAGACACCAGACTCTAGACCAGAGTCCAGACCAGAGACCAGACCAGACCAGACCAGAGAACAGACCAGAGACCAGAGTCCAGACCAGGGACCAGAGACCAGAGACCATACCAGAGACCAGAGTCAAGACCAGACACCAGAGACCAGAGACAAGACCAGAGACCAGAGACCATACCAGAGACCAGAGTCAAGACCAGAGACCAGAGACCAGAGCAGACCATGGACCAGACCAGAGACCAGAGACCAGACCAGAGACCAGACCAGGTACCAGACTAGAGACCAGAGACCAGACCAGAGACCAGAGACCAGAGACCAGACCAGAGACCAGACCAGAGTCCAGACCAGAGTCCAGACCAGAGACCAGACCAGAGTCCAGACCAGAGACCAGACCAGAGACCAGAGACCAGACCAGAGTCCAGACCAGACCAGAGACCATAGTCCAGTCCGGAGACCAAAGTCCAGACCAGATTCCAGAGTCCAGACCGGACTAGAGACCAGACCTGACACCTGAGACCAGAGACCAGAGACCAGATCAGAATCCAGACCAGAAACCAGAGACCAGAGTCCAGACCAGAGACCAGAGTCCAGACCAGAGACCAGAGTCCAGACCAGAGACCAGAGACCAGACCAGAGACCAGACCAGAGTCCAGACCAGAGACCAGAGACCAGACTCCAGACCAGAGACCAGACCAGAATCCAGACCAGAGACCAGAGTCCAGACCAGAGACCAGAGACCAGACCAGAGTCCAGACCAGAGTCCAGACCAGACCAGAGTCCAGACCAGAGATTAGAGACCAGACCAGAGACCAGAGACCATAGTCCAGACTGGAGACCAGAGACCAGACCAGAGACCAGAGTCCAGACCGGACTAGAGACCAGACCTGACACCTGAGACCAGAGACCAGAGACCAGACCAGAGACCGGAGACCAGACCAGACCAGACACCAGAGACCAGAGACAAGACCAGAGACCAGAGTCCAGACCGGAGACCAGAGACCAGTCCAGAGACCAGAGACCAGACCAGAGAACAGAGACCAGTACACAGACCAGAGACCAGACCATACACAAGACCAGAGACCAGAGACCAGACCAGAGACCAGAGACCAGACCAGAGTCCAGACCAGAGACCAGTACACAGACCAGAGACCAGACCAGAGACCAAAGACCAGACCAGAGACCAGATCAGAGACCAGAGACCAGATCAGAGACCAGAGACCAGACCAGAGACCAGAGACCAGAGTCCTGACCAGGGACCAGAGGCCAGACCAGAGACCAGAGACGAGACCAGAGACCAGAGCAGACCATAGACCAGACCAGAGACAAGAGAGGACCATAGACCAGACCAGAGACAAGAGACCAGACTAGAGACCAGAGACCAGAGACCAGACCAGAGACCATACCGGAGACCAGAGTCCAGACCAGAGACCAGTATTCAGACCAGAGACCAGACCAGAGACCAGTCCAGAGACCAGAGACCAGAGTCCAGACCAGGGACCAGAGACCAGACCAGAGACCAGAAACGAGACCAGAGACCAGACCAGAGACCAGCCCAGAGACCAGACTAGAGACCAGAGACCAGACTCCAGACCAGAGTCCAGACCAGAGACCAGTACACAGACCAGAGACCAGAGACCAGAGTATAGACCAGAGACCAGAACAGAGACCAGACTAGAGACCAGATACCAGACCGGAGGCCAGAGACCAGAGTCCAGACCAGACCATGGACCAGACCTGAGACCTGAGACCAGAGTCCAGACCAGGGACCAGAGACCAGACGAGTCCAGACCAGAGTCCAGACCAGAGACCAGTATTCAGACCAGAGACCAGACCAGAGACCAGAGACCAGACCAGACCAGAGACCAGAGACCAGACCAGAGACCAGACCAGAAACCAGAGACCAGAGTCCAGACCAGGGACCAGAGACCAGACCAGAGATCAGTCCAGAGAACAGAAACGAGACCAGAGACCAGACCAGAGACCAGCCCAGAGACCAGACTAAAGACCAGAGACCAGACTCCAGACCAGAGACCAGACCAGACCAGAGACCAGACCAGAGACCAGAGACCAGAGACCAGAGTATAGACCAGACACCAGAGACCAGAACAGAGACCAGACTAGAGACCAGACACCAGACCGGAGGCCAGAGACCAGACCAGAGACCAGAGTCAAGACCAGAGACCAGAGCAGACCATAGGCCAGACCAGAGACCAGAGACCAGACCAGATACCAGACTAGAGACCAGAGACCGGAGACCAGACCAGACACCAGAGACCAGAGACCAGACCAGGGACCAGACCAGAGACCGGAGACCAGAGACCAGAGACCAGCCCAGAGACCAGACTAAAGACCAGAGACCAGACTCCAGACCAGAGACCAGACCAGACCAGAGACCAGACCAGAGACCAGAGACCAGAGACCAGAGTATAGACCAGACACCAGAGACCAGAACAGAGACCAGACTAGAGACCAGACACCAGACCGGAGGCCAGAGTCCAGACCAGAGACCAGTATTCAGACCAGAGACCAGACCAGAGACCAGAGACCAGACCAGAGACCAGACCAGAGACCAGTCCAGAGACCAGAGACCAGAGTCCAGACCAGGGACCAGAGACCAGACCAGAGACCAGAAACGAGACCAGAGACCAGACCAGAGACCAGCCCAGAGACCAGACTAGAGACCAGAGACCAGACTCCAGACCAGAGTCCAGACCAGAGACCAGAGACCAGTACACAGACCAGAGACCAGAGTATAGACCAGAGACCAGAGACCAGACCGGAGGCCAGAGACCAGAGTCCAGACCAGACCATGGACCAGACCTGAGACCTGAGACCTGAGACCAGAGACCAGAGACCAGAGTCCAGACCAGGGACCAGAGACCAGACGAGTCCAGACCAGAGACCAGTATTCAGACCAGAGACCAGACCAGAGACCAGAGACCAGACCAGAGACCAGACCAGAGACCAGAGACCAGACCAGACCAGAGACCAGAGACCAGACCAGAGACCAGACCAGAAACCAGAGATCAGACTAGAGACCAGACCAGAGACCAGAGTCCAGACCAGGGACCAGACCAGAGACCAGCCCAGAGACCAGACTAAAGACCAGAGACCAGACTCCAGACCAGAGTCCAGACCAGAGACCAGACCAGACCAGAGACCAGACCAGAGACCAGAGACCAGAGTATAGACCAGACACCAGAGACCAGAACAGAGACCAGACTAGAGACCAGAGACCAGACCGGAGGCCAGAGACCAGACCAGAGACCAGAGTCCAGACCAGAGTCCACAGACCAGACCAGAGTCCAGACCAGAGACCAGAGACCAGAGTCCAGACCAGAGACCAGAACAGAAACCAGACCAGAGACCAGACCAGGGACCAGAGACCATACCAGAGACCAGAGTCAAGACCAGAGACAAGAGCAGACCATAGACCAGACCCCAGACCAGAGACCAGACTAGAGACCAGAGACCAGGGACCAGACCAGAATCCAGACCAGAAACCAGAGACCAGAGTCCAGACCAGAGATCAGAGACCAGAGACCAGAGTCCAGACCAGAGACCAGACCAGAGACCACAGACCAGACCAGAGTCCAGACCAGAGACCAGAGACCAGAGTCCAGACCAGAGACCAGAGACCATAGTCCAGACCGGAGACCAGAGTCCAGACCAGAGACCAGACCAGAATCCAGACCAGAGACCAGACCAGAGTCCAGACCAGAGACCAGAGACCAGACCAGAGACCAGAGACCATAGTCCAGACCGGAGACCAGAGACCAGACCAGAGACCAGAGTCCAGACCAGACTAGAGACCAGACCTGAGACCTGAGACCAGAGACCAGACTAAAGACCAGAGACCAGACTCCAGACCAGAGTCCAGACCAGAGACCAGACCAGAGACCAGAGACCAGAGTATAGACCAGACACCAGAGACCAGAACAGAGACCAGACTAGAGACCAGAGACCAGACCGGAGGCCAGAGACCAGACCAGAGACCAGAGACCAGAGTCCAGACCAGAGTCCACAGACCAGACCAGAGTCCAGACCAGAGACCAGAGACCAGAGTCCAGACCAGAGACCAGAACAGAAACCAGACCAGAGACCAGACCATAGACCAGAGACCAGACCAGAGACCATACCAGAGACCAGAGTCAAGACCAGAGACAAGAGCAGACCATAGACCAGACCAGAGACCAGACCAGATACCAGACTAGAGACCAGAGACCAGACCAGAGACCAGACTAGAGACCAGAGACCAGGGACCAGACCAGAATCCAGACCAGAAACCAGAGACCAGAGTCCAGACCAGAGATCAGAGACCAGAGACCAGAGTCCAGACCAGAGACCAGACCAGAGACCACAGACCAGACCAGAGTCCAGACCAGAGACCAGAGACCAGAGTCCAGACCAGAGACCAGAGACCATAGTCCAGACCGGAGACCAGAGTCCAGACCAGAGACCAGACCAGAATCCAGACCAGAGACCAGACCAGAGTCCAGACCAGAGACCAGAGACCAGACCAGAGACCAGATACCATAGTCCAGACCGGAGACCAGAGACCAGACCAGAGACCAGAGTCCAGACCAGACTAGAGACCAGACCTGAGACCTGAGACCAGAGACCTGAGACCAGAGACCAGACCAGAGACCGGAGACCAGACCAGAGACCAGAGACCAGACCAGAGACCAGACTAGAGACCAGAGACCAGAGTCCAGACCGGAGACCAGAGAACAGACCAGAGACCAGAGACCAGACCAGAGACCAGACAAGAGTCCAGTCCTGAGACCAGAGACGAGATCAGGGACCAGACCAGAGATCAGAGTCCAGACCAGAGACCAGAGACAAGACCAGAGACCGGAGACCAGAGTCCAGACCGGAGACCAGAGACCAGACCAGAGACAAGACCAGAGACCAAAGACCAGACCAGAGACTAGAGACCAGAGACCAGACCAAAGACCAGACTAGACACCAGAGACCAGACCAGAGACTAGAGACCAGAGACCAGACCAGACACCAGAGACCAGAGTCCAGACTAGACCATGGACCAGACCTGAGACCTTAGACCAGAGACCAGACCAGAGACCAGAGTCCAGACTAGACCATGGACCAGACCTGAGACCTTAGACCAGAGACCAGACCAGAGACCAGAGACCAGACTAGAGACCAGAGACCAGACCAGAGACCAGACTAGACACCAGAGACCAGACCAGAGACTAGAGACCAGAAACCAGACCAGAGACTAGACACCAGAGACCAGACCAGACACCAGAGACCAGACCAGAGACCAGACCAGAGTCCAGACCAGAGACCAGTACACAGACCAGAGACCAGGCCAGAAACCAGACCAGAGTCAACAGACCAGACCAAAGACCAGACCAGAGACCAGACCAGAGACCAGACCAGAGACCAGAGACCAGACCAGAGACCAGACCAGAGACCAGACCAGAGACCAGAGACCAGACTCCAGACCAGAGACCAGAGACCAGACCAGAGTCGAGACCAGACCAGAGTCGAGACCAGACCAGAGTCCAGACCAGAGACTAGACCAGAGACCAGACCAGAGTCCAGACCAGAGACCAGAACAGAAACCAGACCAGAGTCAACAGACCAGACCAAAGACCAGACCAAAGACCAGACCAGAGACCAGAGTCCAGACCAGAGACCAGAACAGAAACCAGACCAGAGTCAACAGACCAGACCAAAGACCAGACCAGAGACCAGACCAGAGACCAGACCAGAGACCAGAGACCATAGACCAGACTCCAGACCAGAGACCAGAGACCAGACCAGCGACCAGACCAGAGTCAAGACCAGACCAGAGTCCAGACCAGAGACCAGAGACCAGACCAGAATCCAGACCAGAGACCAGAGTCCAGACCAGCGACCAGACCAGAGTCCACAGACCAGTACACAGACCAGAGACCAGACTAGAGACCAGAGACCAGAGACCAGACCAGAGACCATACCAGAGACCAGAGACCAGACCAGAGACCAGAGACCAGACCAGAATCCAGACCAGAAACCAGAGACCAGAGTCCAGACCAGAGTCCAGAGTCCAGACCAGAGACCAGACCAGAGACCAGAGACCAGACCAGAGACCAGAGACCAGACCAGAGTCCAGACCAGAGTCCAGACCAGACCAGAGTCCAGACCAGAGTCCAGACCAGAGACCAGACCAGAGACCAGACCAGAGACCAGACTAGAGACCAGAGACCAGAGTCCAGACCGGAGACCAGAGACCAGACCAGAGACCAGACCAGAGACCGGAGACCAGAGACCAGACCAGAGTCCACAGACCAGACCAGAGTCCAGACCAGAGACCAGAGACCATAGTCCAGACCGGAGACCAGAGTCCAGACCAGAGACCAGACCAGAATCCAGACCAGAAACCAGAGTCCAGACCAGAGACCAGACCAGAGACCAGAGTCCACAGACCAGACCAGAGTCCAGACCAGAGACCAGAGACCAGACCAGAGACCAGAGCCCAGAGACCAGACACCAGACCAGACCAGAGACCAGAGACCAGAGTCCAGACCGGAGACCAGAGACCAGACCAGAGACCAGACACCAGACCAGAGACCAGACAAGAGTCCAGTCCAGAGACCAGAGACGAGATCAGGGACCAGAGACGAGATCAGAGTCCAGACCAGAGTCCAGACCAGAGACAAGACCAGAGTCCAGACCGGAGACCGGAGACCAGAACAGAGACCAGACCAGAGACCAGACTAGAGACCAGAGACCAGACCAGAGACTAGAGACCAGAGACCAGACCAGAGTCCAGACCAGAGACCAGAGACCAGTACACAGACCAGAGACCAGACCAGAAACCAGACCAGAGTCAACAGACCAGACCAAAGACCAGACCAGAGACCAGACCAGAGACCAGACCAGAAACCAGAACAGAATCCAGACCAGAGACCAGAGTCCAGACCAGCGACCAGAGACCAGACCAGAGTCCACAGACCAGTACACAGACCAGAGACCAGACTAGAGACCGGAGACCAGAGACCAGACCAGAGACCATACCAGAGACCAGAGTCAAGACCAGAGACCAGACCAGAGACTAGACCAGAGACCAGATACCAGACCAGAGTCCACAGACCAGACCAGAGTCCAGACCAGAGACCAGAGTCCAGACCAGAGACCAGAACAGAAACCAGACCAGAGTCAACAGACCAGACCAAAGACCAGACCAGAGACCAGACCAGAGACCAGAGACCAGACCAGAGACCAGACTCCAGACCAGAGTCCAGACCAGAGACCAGAGACCATAGACCAGACTCCAGACCAGAGACCAGACCAGAGACCAGACCAGAGACCAGAGACCAGACAAGAGTCCAGTCCAGAGACCAGAGACGAGATCAGGGACCAGAGACGAGATCAGAGTCCAGACCAGAGTCCAGACCGGAGACCGGAGACCAGACCATAGACCAGACCAGAGACAAGACCAGAGACCAGAGACCAGAACAGAGACTAGAGACCAGAGACCAGACCAGAGACCAGACTAGACACCAGAGACCAGACCAGAGACTAGAGACCAGAGACCAGACCAGAGTCCAGACCAGACCAAAGACCAGACCAGAGACCAGAGACCAGACCAGAGCCCAGAGACCAGACCAGAGACCAGACCAGAGACCAGAACAGAATCCAGACCAGAGTCCAGACCAGCGACCAGAGACCAGACCAGAGTCCACAGACCAGTACACAGACCAGAGACCAGACTAGAGACCGGAGACCAGAGACCAGACCAGAGACCATACCAGAGACCAGAGTCAAGACCAGAGACCAGACCAGAGTCCAGAGACCAGACCAGAATCCAGACCAGAGACCAGAGTCCAGAGTCCAGACCAGAGACCAGACCAGAGACCAGAGACCAGACCAGAGTCCAGACCAGAGTCGAGACCAGACCAGAGTCCAGACCAGAGACCAGAGACCAGACCAGAGACCGGAGACCAGACCAGAGACCAGAGACCAGAGACCAGAGTCCAGACCGGAGACCAGAGACCAGACCAGAGACCGGAGACCAGAGACCAGACCAGAGACCAGAGACCAGACCAGAGTCCACAGACCAGACCAGAGTCCAGACCAGAGACCAGAGACCAGAGACCATAGTCCAGACCGGAGACCAGAGTCCAGACCAGAGACCAGAGACCAGAGACCAGACCAGAATCCAGACCAGAAACCAGAGACCAGAGTCCAGACCAGAGTCCAGACCAGAGACCAGACCAGAGACCAGAGTCCACAGACCAGACCAGAGTCCAGACCAGAGACCAGACCAGAGACCAGAGACCATAGTCCAGACCGGAGACCAGAGACCAGACCAGAGACCAGACCAGAGACCGGAGACCAGACCAGAGACCAGAGACCAGAGACCAGACCAGACCAGAGACCAGAGACCAGAGTCCAGACCGGAGACCAGAGACCAGACCAGAGACCGGAGACCAGAGACCGGAGACCAGAGACCAGAGACCAGACCAGAGACCAGACAAGAGTCCAGTCCAGAGACCAGAGACGAGATCAGGGACCAGACCAGAGATCAGAGTCCAGACCAGAGTCCAGACCAGAGTCCAGACCAGAGACCAGAGACCAGAGTCCAGACCGGAGACCAGAGACCAGACCATAGACCAGAGACCAGACCAGAGACAAGACCAGAGACCAGAACAGAGACTAGAGACCAGACCAGAGACCAGACTAGACACCAGAGACCAGACCAGAGACTAGAGACCAGAGACCAGACCAGAGACCAGAGACCAGTACACAGACCAGAAACCAGACCAGAGTCAACAGACCAGACCAAAGACCAGACCAGAGACCAGAGACCAGACCAGAGACCAGAGACCAGACCAGAGACCAGACCAGAGTCCAGACCAGAGACCAGAGACCAGACCAGAGACCAGAGTCCAGACCAGAGACCAGAGTCCAGACCAGAGACCAGAGACCAGACCAGAGTCCAGACCAGAGTCGAGACCAGACCAGAGACCAGAGACTAGAGACCAGAGACCAGAGATCAGACCAGACACCAGAGACCAGACCAGAGTCCAGACCAGAGACTAGACCAGAGACCAGATACCAGACCAGAGACCAGAGACCAGACCAGAGACCAGACCAGAGTCCAGACCAGAGACCAGAACAGAAACCAGACCGGAGTCAACAGACCAGACCAAAGACCAGACCAGACCAGAGACCAGACCAGAGACCAGACCAGAGACCAGACCAGAGACCAGACTCCAGACCAGAGTCCAGACCAGAGACCAGAGACCATAGACCAGACTCCAGACCAGAGACCAGAGACCAGAATACAGACCAGAGACCAGAGACCAGACCAGAGTCGAGACCAGACCAGAGTCCAGAACAGAATCCAGACCAGAGACCAGAGTCCAGACCAGCGACCAGAGACCAGACCAAAGACCAGAGTCCAGACCAGAGACCAGACCAGAGACCAGAGACCAGACCAGAGACCAGAGACCAGACCAGACCAGACCAGAGTCCAGACCAGAGACCAGAGACCAGAGACCAGACCAGAGACCAAAGTCCAGACGAGAGACCAGAGTCCAGACCAGAGACCAGAGACCAGTACACAGACCAGAGACCAGACCAGAAACCACAGACCAGACCAAAGACCAGACCAGAGACCAGAGTCCAGACCAGGGACCAGAGACCAGAACAGAATCCAGACCAGAGACCAGAGTCCAGACCAGCGACCAGAGACCAGACCAAAGACCAGAGTCCAGTCCAGAGACCAGAGACGAGATCAGGGACCAGACCAGAGATCAGAATCCAGACCAGAGTCCAGACCAGAGACCAGAGTCCTGACCGGAGACCAGAGACCAGTACACAGACCGGAGACCAGACCATAGACCAGACCAGAGACCAGACCAGAGACAAGACCAGAGACCAGACCAGAGACCAGACCAGAGACTAGAGACCAGAGACCAGACCAGACACCAGAGACCAGACCAGAGACCAGTACACAGACCAGAGACCAGAGACCAGACCAGAGACCAGACCAGAAACCAGACCAGAGTCAACAGACCAGAACAAAGACCAGACCAGAGACCAGACCAGAGACCAGAGACCAGACCAGAGACCAGACCAGAGTCCAGACCAGAGACCAGACTCCAGACCAGAGACCAGAGACCAGACCAGAATCCAGACCAGAGACCAGAGTCCAGACCAGAGACCAGAGACCAGAGACCAGACCAGAGTCCAGACCAGAGTCCAGACCAGACCAGAGTCCAGACCAGAGACCAGAGACTAGAGACCAGAGACCAGACCAGACACCAGAGACCAGAGTCCAGACCGGAGACCGGAGACCAGACCATAGACCAGACCAGAGACCAGAACAGAGACCAGACCAGAGACAAGACCAGACACCAGAGACCAGAACAGAGACAAGAGACCAGACACCAGAGACCAGACCAGAGTCGAGACCAGACCAGAGTCCAGACCAGAGACCAGAGACCAGAACAGAATCCAGACCAGAGACCAGAGTCCAGACCAGCGACCAGAGACCAGACCAAAGACCAGAGTCCAGACCAGAGACCAGACCAGAGACCAGAGACCAGACCAGAGACCAGACCAGAGTCCAGACCAGAGACCAGAGACCAGACTAGACACCAGAGACCAGACCAGAGACTAGAGACCAGACCAGAGACCAGAGACCAGACCAGAGACCAGAGACCAGACCAGAGACCAAAGTCCAGACGAGAGACCAGAGTCCAGACCAGAGACCAGAGACCAGTACACAGACCAGAGACCAGACCAGAAACCAGACCAGAGTCCACAGACCAGACCAAAGACCAGACCAGAGACCAGAGTCCAGACCAGGGACCAGAGACCAGAACAGAATCCAGACCAGAGACCAGACCAGCGACCAGAGACCAGACCAAAGACCAGAGTCCAGACCAGAGACCAGACCAGAGACCAGACCAGAGTCCAGTCCAGAGACCAGAGACGAGATCAGGGACCAGACCAGAGACCAGAGTCCAGACCAGAGACCAGAGTCCAGACCGGAGACCAGAGACCAGTACACAGACCGGAGACCAGACCATAGACCAGACCAGAGACCAGAGACAAGACCAGAGACCAGACTAGACACCAGAGACCAGACCAGAGACTAGAGACCAGAGACCAGACCGGAGTCCAGACCAGAGACCAGAGACCAGACCAGAGTCCAGACCAGAGACCAGTACACAGACCAGAGACCAGACCAGAAACCAGACCAGAGTCAACAGACCAGACCAAAGACCAGACCAGAGACCAGACCAGAGACCAGAGACCAGACCAGAGACCAGACTCCAGACCAGAGACCAGACCAGAATCCAGACCAGAGTCCAGACCAGAGACCAGACCAGAGACCAGACCAGAGACCAGACCAGAGTCCAGTCCAGAGACCAGAGACGAGATCAGGGACCAGACCAGAGACCAGAGTCCAGACCAGAGACCAGAGTCCAGACCGGAGACCAGAGACCAGTACACAGACCGGAGACCAGACCATAGACCAGACCAGAGACCAGAGACAAGACCAGAGACCAGACTAGACACCAGAGACCAGACCAGAGACTAGAGACCAGACCAAAGACCAGACCAGAGACCAGACCAGAGACCAGAGACCAGACCAGAGACCAGACTCCAGACCAGAGACCAGACCAGAATCCAGACCAGAGTCCAGACCAGAGTCCAGACCAGACCAGAGACCAGAGACCAGACCAGACACCAGAGACCAGACCAGACCAGAGTCCAGACCAGAGACTAGACCAGAGACCAGATACCAGACCAGAGTCCACAGACCAGAGACCAGACCAGAGACCAGAACAGAAACCAGACCAGAGTCAACAGACCAGACCAAAGACCAGACCAGACACCAGACCAGAGACCAGACCAGAGACCAGACTCCAGACCAGAGTCCAGACCAGAGACCATAGACCAGACTCCAGACCAGAGACCAGAATACAGACCAGAGACCAGACCAGAGTCGAGACCAGACCAGAGTCCAGACCAGAGACCAGAACAGAATCCAGACCAGAGACCAGAGTCCAGACCAGCGACCAGAGACCAGACCAGAGACCAGAGACCAGACCAGAGACTAGAGACCAGACCAGAGACCAGAGACCAGACCAGAGTCCAGACCAGAGACTAGAGACCAGACCAGAGTCCAGACCAGAGACCAGAGACCAGACCGGAGACCAGACACCAGTGCACAGACCAGAGACCAGACCAGAAACCAGACCAGAGTCCACAGACCAGACCAGAGACCAGAGACCAGAGACCAGAGTCCAGACCAGGGACCAGAACAGAATCCAGACCAGAGACCAGAGTCCAGACCAGCGACCAGAGACCAGACCAAAGACCAGAGTCCAGACCAGAGACCAGACCAGAGACCAGAGACGAGATCAGGGACCAGACCAGAGATCAGGGACCAGACCAGAGATCAGAGTCCAGACCAGAGACCAGAGTCCAGACCGGAGACCAGAGACCAGTACACAGACCGGAGACCAGAGACCAGACCAGAGACCAGACTAGACACCAGAGACTAGACACCAGAGACCAGAGACCAGACCAGAGACCAGACCAGAGTCCAGACCAGAGACCAGAGACCAGTACACAGACCAGAGACCAGACCAGAGACCAGACTCCAGACCAGAGACCAGAGACCAGACCAGAATCCAGACCAGAGACCAGAGTCCAGACCAGAGACCAGACCAGAGTCCAGATCAGAGTCGAGACCAGACCAGAGTCCAGACCAGAGACCAGAGACCAGACCAGACACCAGAGACCAGACCAGAGTCCAGACCAGAGACCAGATACCAGACCAGAGACCAGAGACCAGACCAGAGACCAGACCAGAAACCAGACCGGAGTCAACAGACCAGACCAAAGACCAGACCAGAGATCAGACCAGAGACCAGAGACCAGACCAGAGACCAGAGACCAGACCAGAGACCAGACTCCAGACCAGAGTCCAGACCAGAGACCAGAGACCAGACTCCAGACCAGAGACCAGAGACCAGAATACAGACCAGAGACCAGAGACCAGACCAGAGTCGAGATCAGACCAGAGTCCAGACCAGAGACCAGAGACCAGAACAGAATCCAGACCAGAGACCAGAGTCCAGACCAGCGACCAGAGACCAGACCAAAGACCAGAGTCCAGACCAGAGACCAGACCAGAGACCAGAGACCAGAGACCAGACCAGAGTCCAGACCAGAGACCAGAGACCAGACTAGACACCAGAGACCAGACCAGAGACTAGAGACCAGACCAGAGTCCAGACCAGAGACCAGAGACCAGACCAGAGACCAAAGTCCAGACGAGAGACCAGAGTCCAGACCAGAGACCAGAGACCAGTACACAGACCAGAGACCAGACCAGAAACCAGACCAGAGTCCACAGACCAGACCAAAGACCAGACCAGAGACCAGATTCCAGACCAGGGACCAGAGACCAGAACAGAATCCAGACCAGAGACCAGAGTCCAGACCAGCGACCAGAGACCAGACCAAAGACCAGAGTCCAGACCAGAGACCAGACCAGAGTCCAGTCCAGAGACCAGAGACGAGATCAGGGACCAGACCAGAGATCAGAGTCCAGACCAGAGTCCAGACCAGAGACCAGAGTCCAGACCGGAGACCAGAGACCAGTACACAGACCGGAGACCAGACCATAGACCAGACCAGAGACCAGACCAGAGACAAGACCAGAGACCAGACCAGAGACCAGACTAGACACCAGAGACTAGAGACCAGAGACCAGAGACCAGACCAGACACCAGAGACCAGAGACCAGACCAGAGACCAGTACACAGACCAGAGACCAGACCAGAGTCCAGACCAGAGACCAGTACACAGACCAGACCAAAGACCAGACCAGAGACCAGACCAGAGACCAGAGACCAGACCAGAGACCAGACCAGAGACCAGACCAGAGTCCAGACCAGAGACCAGACTCCAGACCAGAGACCAGAGACCAGACCAGAATCCAGACCAGAGACCAGAGACCAGAGTCCAGACCAGAGACCAGAGTCCAGACCAGAGTCCAGACCAGAGTCCAGACCAGAGACCAGAGACTAGAGACCAGAGACCAGAGACCAGACCAGACCAGAGTCCAGACCAGAGACTAGACCAGAGACCAGATACCAGACCAGAGTCCACAGACCAGACCAGAGTCCAGACCAGAGACCAGACCAGAGACCAGACCAGAGTCCAGACCAGAGACCAGAACAGAAACCAGACCAGAGTCAACAGACCAGACCAAAGACCAGACCAGAGACCAGAGACCAGACCAGAGACCAGAGACCAGACCAGAGACCAGACTCCAGACCAGAGTCCAGACCAGAGACCATAGACCAGACTCCAGACCAGAGACCAGAATACAGACCAGAGACCAGAGACCAGACCAGAGTCGAGACCAGACCAGAGTCCAGAACAGAATCCAGACCAGAGACCAGAATCCAGACCAGCGACCAGAGACCAGACCAAAGACCAGAGTCCAGACCAGAGACCAGAGACCAGACCAGAGACTAGAGACCAGACCAGAGACCAGAGACCAGACCAGAGTCCAGACCAGAGACCAGACTAGACACCAGAGACCAGACCAGAGACTAGAGACCAGACCAGAGACTAGAGACCAGACCAGAGTCCAGACCAGAGACCAGAGACCAGACCAGAGACCAGACCAGAGACCAGAGACCAGTACACAGACCAGAGACCAGACCAGAGTCCACAGACCAGACCAAAGACCAGACCAGAGACCAGACCAGAAACCAGAGTCCAGACCAAGGACCAGAACAGAGTCCAGACCAGCGACCAGAGACCAGACCAAAGACCAGAGTCCAGACCAGAGACCAGACAAGAGTCCAGTCCAGAGACCAGAGACGAGATCAGGGACCAGACCAGAGATCAGAGTCCAGACCAGAGTCCAGACCAGAGACCAGAGTCCAGACCGGAGACCAGAGACCAGTACACAGACCGGAGACCAGACCATAGACCAGACCAGAGACCAGAGACCAGACCAGAGACAAGACCAGAGACCAGAGACAGGAACAGAGACTAGAGACCAGAGACCAGACCAGAGACCAGACTAGACACCAGAGACCAGACCAGAGACTAGAGACCAGAGACCAGAGACCAGACCAGACACCAGAGACCAGACCAGAGACCAGACCAGAGTCCAGACCAGAGACCAGAGACCAGTACACAGACCAGAGACCAGACCAGAAACCAGACCAGAGTCAACAGACCAGAGTCAACAGACCAGACCAGAGACCAGACCAGAGACCAGACTCCAGACCAGAGACCAGAGACCAGAGACCAGACCAGAATCCAGACCAGAGACCAGAGTCCAGACCAGAGACCAGAGTCCAGACCAGAGACCAGAGACCAGACCAGAGTCCAGACCAGAGACTAGAGACTAGAGACCAGAGACCAGAGACCAGAGACCAGACCAGACACCAGAGACCAGACCAGAGACTAGACCAGAGACCAGACCGGAGACCAGAACAGAAACCAGACCAGAGTCAACAGACCAGACCAAAGACCAGACCAGAGACCAGACCGGAGACCAGAGACCAGACCAGAGACCAGAGTCCAGACCAGAGACCAGAATACAGACCAGAGACCAGAGACCAGACCAGAGACCAGACCAGAGTCGAGACCAGACCAGAGTCCAGACCAGAGACCAGAGACCAGAACAGAATCCAGACCAGAGACCAGAGACCAGACCAGAGTCGAGACCAGACCAGAGTCCAGACCAGAGACCAGAGACCAGAACAGAATCCAGACCAGAGACCAGAGTCCAGACCAAAGACCAGAGACCAGACCAAAGACCAGAGTCCAGACCAGAGACCAGAACAGAGACCAGAGACCAGAGACCAGACCAGAGACTAGAGACCAGACCAGAGACCAGACCAGAGTCCAGACCAGAGACCAGAGACCAGACTAGACACCAGAGACCAGACCAGAGACTAGAGACCAGACCAGAGTCCAGACCAGAGACCAGACCAGAGACCAAAGTCCAGACCAGAGACCAGAGTCCAGACCAGAGACCAGAGACCAGACCAGAAACTAGACCAGAGTCCACAGACCAGACCAGAGACCAGAGTCCAGACCAGGGACCAGAGACCAGAACAGAATCCAGACCAGAGACCATAGTCCAGACCGGAGACCAGAGTCCAGACCAGAGACCAGACCAGAAACCA
The DNA here is from genome assembly GCF_933228915.1 of Telmatherina bonti. NCBI lineage: Eukaryota > Metazoa > Chordata > Actinopteri > Atheriniformes > Telmatherinidae > Telmatherina > Telmatherina bonti. The sequence continues at coordinate 1,402,474 of NC_136614.1, forward strand.
GAGACCAGAGTTCCGATCAGAGACCAGACCAGAGACCAGAGACCAGACCGGAGACCAGAGACCAGACCAGAGACCAGAGTCCAGACCAGACTAGAGACCAGACCTGAGACCTGAGACCAGAGAACAGAGACCAGACCAGAGACCGGAGACCAGACCAGAGACCAGACCAGAGACCAGACCAAAGACCAGAGTCCAGACCAGAGACCAGACCAGAGGCCAGAGACCAGACCAGAGTCCAGACCAGAGACCAGACTAGACACCAGAGACCAGACCAGAGACTAGAGACCATACCAGAGTCCAGACCAGAGACCAGAGACCAGACCAGAGACCAAAGTCCTGACCAGAGTCCAGACCAGAGACCAGAGACCAGTACACAGACCAGAGACCAGACCAGAAACCAGACCAGAGTCCACAGACCAGACCAAAGACCAGACCAGAGACCAGAGTCCAGACCAGGGACCAGAGACCAGAGTCCAGAGACCAGTCCACAGACCACAGACCAGACCAGAGACCAGACCAGAGACCAGACCAGAGACCAGAGACCAGACCAGAGACCAGACCAGAGTAAAGACCAGAGACCAGACCAAAGACCAGACCAGAGTCCAGAACAGAGACCAGAGACCAGTACACAGACCAGAGACCAGACCAGAGACCAGAAACCAGACCAGAGACCAGAGTCCAGACCAGAGACCAGACCAGAGACCGCACCAGAGACCAGAGACCAGTACACAGACCAGAGACCAAACCATAGACTAGACCAGAGACCAGACCAAAGACCGGAGGCCAGACCAGAGACCAGAGACCAGACCAGAGACCAGAGATCAGACCAGAGACCAATACACAGACCAGAGACCAGACCAGAGACCAGACCAGAGACCAGAGACCATACCAGAGACCAGAGACCAGACCAGAGTCCAGACCAGAGACCAGACCAGAGAACAGAGACCAGACCAGAAACCAGAGACCAGAGACCAGAGTCCAGACCAGGGACCAGAGACCAGACCAGAGATCAGTCCAGAGACCAGCCCAGAGACCAGACTAGAGACCAGAGACCAGACTCCAGACCAGAGTCCAGACCAGAGACCAGAGACCAGACCAGACCAGAGTCCAGAGACCAGACCAGAGTCCACAGACGTGACCAGAGTCCAGACCAGAGACCAGAGTATAGACCAGAGACCAGAGACCAGAACACAGACCAGAGTCCAGACCAGAGACCAGACCAGACCAGAGACCAGAGACCAGACCAGACCAGAGACCAGAGACCAGACCAGAGTCCAAAGACTTGACCAGAGTCCAGACCGGAGACCAGAGACCAGACCAGAGACCGGAGACCAGAGACCAGACCAGAGACCAGATAAGGGTCCAGTCCAGAGACCAGAGACGAGATCAGGGACCAGACCAGAGATCAGAGTCCAGACCAGAGACCAGAGTCCAGACCAGACCAGAGACCAGTACACAGACCAGAGACCAGACCATAGACCAGACCAGAGACCAGAGATCAGAGATCAGACCAGAGACAAGACCAGAGACCAGAGCCCCGACCAGAGACCAGAGACCAGTACACAGACCAGAGACCAGACCAAAGACCAGAGACCAGAGACCAGACCAGAGACCAGACAAGAGTCCAGTCCAGAGAACAGGGACGAGATCAGGGACCAGACCAGAGACCAGAGACCAGAGTCTAGACCAGGGACCAGAGACCAGACCAGTGATCAGTCCAGAGACCAGAGACGAGACCAGAGACCAGACCAGAGACCAGCCCAGAGACCAGACCAGAGACCAGAGACCAGTCTCCAGACCAGAGTCCAGACCAGAGACCAGTACAGAGACCAGAGTCCAGACCAGAGACCAGAGACCAGACCAGAGTCCACAGACGTGACCAGAGTCCAGAACAGAGACCAGAGACCAGACCAGAGACCAGAGTATAGACCAGAGACCAGAGACCAGAACAGAGACCAGACTAGAGACCAGAGACCAGACCGGAGGCCAGAGACCAGACCAGAGTCCAGACCAGACCATGGACCAGACCTGAGACCTGAGACCAGACCAGAGACCAGAGAACAGAGACCAGAGACCAGACTAGAGACCAGAGACCAGACCAGAGACCAGAGTCCAGACCAGACCAGGGACCAGAGACCAGACCAGAGACCAGACCAGAGACCGGAGACCAGACCAAAGACCAGAGACCAGACTAGAGACCAGAGACCAGAGACCAGAGTCCAGACCAGGGACCAGAGACCAGACCAGAGACCAGACCAGAGACCGGAGACCAGACCAGAGACCAGAGACCAGACCGGAGGCCAGAGACCAGACCAGAGACCAGAGTCCAGACCAAACCAAACCATGGACCAGACCTGAGACCTGAGACCTGAGACCAGAGACCAGACCAGAGACCAGAGTCCAGACCAGGGACCAGAGACCAGACAAGAGTCCAGTCCAGAGAACAGAGACGAGACCACAGACCAGAGACCAGAGTCAGGACCAGAGTCCAGACCAGAGACCAGACACCAGACTCTAGACCAGAGTCCAGACCAGAGACCAGACCAGACCAGACCAGAGAACAGACCAGAGACCAGAGACCAGAGTCCAGACCAGGGATCAGAGACGAGACCAGAGACCATACCAGAGACCAGAGTCAAGACCAGAGACAAGAGCAGACCATAGGCCAGACCAGAGACAAGAGACCAGACTAGAGACCAGAGACCAGAGACCAGACCAGAGACCATACCAGAGACCAGAGTCAATACCAGAGACCAGAGACCAGAGCAGACCATAGACCAGACCAGAGACCAGAGACCAGACCAGATACCAGACTAGATACCAGAGACCAGACCATAGACCAGACTAGAGACCAGAGACCAGAGTCCAGACCAGAGACCAGAGACCAGACCAGAATCCAGACCAGAAACCAGAGACCAGAGTCCAGACCAGAGATCAGAGACCAGACCAGAGTCCAGACCAGAGACCAGACCAGAGTCCACAGACCAGACCAAAGTCCAGACCGGAGACCAGAGACCAGAGACCATAGTCCAGACCGGAGACCAGAGTCCAGACCAGAGACCAGACCAGAAACCAGAGACCAGAGTCCAGACCAGAGACCAGAGTCCAGATCAGAGACCAGACCAGAGACCAGAGACCAGACCAGAGTCCACAGACCAGACCAGAGTCCAGACCAGAGACCAGAGACCATAGTCCAGACCTGACCAGAGACCAGACCATAGACCAGACCAGAGACCAGAGATCAGAGATCAGACCAGAGACAAGACCAGAGACCAGACCAGAGACCAGAGACCAGACCAAAGACCAGACCAGAGACCAGACCAGAGACCAGAGACCAGACCAGAGACCAGAGACCAGAGTCCAGACCAGGGACCAGAGACCAGAGACGAGACCAGAGGCCAACGTCAAGACCAGAGACCAGACCAGAGACCAGAGACCAGAGTCCAGACCAGGGACCAGAGACCAAACCAGTGATCAGTCCAGAGACCAGAGTCCAGACCAGAGACCAGAGACCAGTACACAGACCAGAGTCCAGACCAGAGACCAGACCATAGACCAGACCAGAGTCCACAGACGTGACCAGAGTCCAGACCAGAGACCAGAGACCAGACCAGAGACCAGAGTATAGACCAGAGACCAGAGACCAGAACAGAGACCAGACTAGAGACCAGAGACCAGACCGGAGGCCAGAGACCAGACCAGAGACCAGAGTCCAGACCAGACCATGGACCAGACCTGAGACCTGAGACCAGACCAGAGACCAGAGAACAGAGACCAGAGACCAGACCAGAGACCAGACTAGAGACCAGAGACCAGAGTCCAGACCAGGGACCAGAGACCAGACAAGAGTCCAGTCCAGAGAACAGGGACGAGACCACAGACCAGACCAAAGACCAGAGACCAGAGTCAGGACCAGAGTCCAGACCAGAGACCAGACACCAGACTCTAGACCAGAGTCCAGACCAGAGACCAGACCAGACCAGACCAGAGAACAGACCAGAGTCCAGACCAGGGACCAGAGACCAGACCAGAGACCAGAGACCATACCAGAGACCAGAGTCCAGACCAGAGACCAGAGACCAGACCAGAATCCAGACCAGAAACCAGAGACCAGAGTCCAGACCAGAGACCAGAGACCAGACCAGAGTCCAGACCGGACACCAGAGACCAGACCAGAGACCAGAGTCCAGACCAGACCAGGGACCAGAGACCAGACCAGAGACCAGACCAGAGACCGGAGACCAGACCAAAGACCAGAGACCAGAGACCAGACTAGAGACCAGAGTCCAGACCAGGGACCAGAGACCAGACCAGAGACCAGTCCGGAGACCAGACCAGAGACCAGACCAGAGACCAGACTAGAGACCAGAGACCAGACCGGAGGCCAGAGACCAGACCAGAGACCAGAGTCCAGACCAAACCAGACCATGGACCAGACCTGAGACCTGAGACCAGAGACCAGACCAGAGACCAGAGACCAGAGTCCAGACCAGGGACCAGAGACCAGACAAGAGTCCAGTCCAGAGAACAGAGACGAGACCAAAGACCAGAGACCAGAGTCAGGACCAGAGTCCAGACCAGAGACCAGACACCAGACTCTAGACCAGAGTCCAGACCAGAGACCAGACCAGACCAGAGAACAGACCAGAGACCAGACCAGGGACCAGAGACCAGACCAGAGACCAGAGACCAGAGACGAGACCAGAGGCCAACGTCAAGACCAGAGACCAGACCAGAGACCAGACCAGAGACCAGAGACCAGAGTCCAGACCAGGGACCAGAGACCAAACCAGTGATCAGTCCAGAGACCAGAGACCAGTACACAGACCAGAGTCCAGACCAGAGACCAGACCATAGACCAGACCAGAGTCCACAGACGTGACCAGAGTCCAGACCAGAGACCAGAGACCAGACCAGAGACCAGAGTATAGACCAGAGACCAGAACAGAGACCAGACTAGAGACCAGAGACCAGACCGGAGGCCAGAGACCAGACCAGAGACCAGAGTCCAGACCAGACCATGGACCAGACCTGAGACCTGAGACCAGACCAGAGACCAGAGAACAGAGACCAGAGACCAGACCAGAGACCAGACTAGAGACCAGAGACCAGAGTCCAGACCAGGGACCAGAGACCAGACAAGAGTCCAGTCCAGAGAACAGGGACGAGACCACAGACCAGACCAAAGACCAGAGACCAGAGTCAGGACCAGAGTCCAGACCAGAGACCAGACACCAGACTCTAGACCAGAGTCCAGACCAGAGACCAGACCAGACCAGACCAGAGAACAGACCAGAGACCAGAGACCAGAGACCAGAGTCCAGACCAGGGACCAGAGACCAGACCAGAGACCAGAGACGAGACCAGAGACCATACCAGAGGCCAGAGTCCAGACCAGAGACCAGAGACCAGACCAGAATCCAGACCAGAAACCAGAGACCAGAGTCCAGACCAGAGACCAGAGACCAGACCAGAGTCCAGACCAGAGACCAGACCGGACACCAGAGACCAGACCAGAGACCAGAGTCCAGACCAGACCAGGGACCAGAGACCAGACCAGAGACCAGACCAGAGACCGGAGACCAGACCAAAGACCAGAGACCAGAGACCAGACCAGAGACCAGAGTCCAGACCAGGGACCAGAGACCAGACCAGAGACCAGTCCGGAGACCAGACCAGAGACCAGACCAGAGACCAGACTAGAGACCAGAGACCAGACCAGAGACCAGACTAGAGACCAGACCGGAGGCCAGAGACCAGACCAGAGACCAGAGTCCAGACCAAACCAGACCATGGACCAGACCTGAGACCTGAGACCAGAGACCAGACCAGAGACCAGACTAGAGACCAGAGACCAGAGTCCAGACCAGGGACCAGAGACCAGACAAGAGTCCAGTCCAGAGAACAGAGACGAGACCACAGACCAGACCAAAGACCAGAGACCAGACCAGACCAGAGACCAGAGACCAGACCAGAGTCCAAAGACTTGACCAGAGTCCAGACCGGAGACCAGAGACCAGACCAGAGACCGGAGACCAGAGACCAGACCAGAGACCAGATAAGGGTCCAGTCCAGAGACCAGAGACGAGATCAGGGACCAGACCAGAGATCAGAGTCCAGACCAGAGACCAGAGTCCCGACCAGACCAGAGACCAGTACACAGACCAGAGACCAGACCATAGACCAGACCAGAGACCAGAGATCAGAGATCAGACCAGAGACAAGACCAGAGACCAGAGCCCCGACCAGAGACCAGAGACCAGTACACAGACCAGAGACCAGACCAAAGACCAGAGACCAGAGACCAGACCAGAGACCAGACAAGAGTCCAGTCCAGAGAACAGGGACGAGATCAGGGACCAGACCAGAGACCAGAGACCAGAGTCTAGACCAGGGACCAGAGACCAGACCAGTGATCAGTCCAGAGACCAGAGACGAGACCAGAGACCAGACCAGAGACCAGCCCAGAGACCAGACCAGAGACCAGAGACCAGTCTCCAGACCAGAGTCCAGACCAGAGACCAGTACAGAGACCAGAGTCCAGACCAGAGACCAGAGACCAGACCAGAGTCCACAGACGTGACCAGAGTCCAGAACAGAGACCAGAGACCAGACCAGAGACCAGAGTATAGACCAGAGACCAGAGACCAGAACAGAGACCAGACTAGAGACCAGAGACCAGACCGGAGGCCAGAGACCAGACCAGAGACCAGAGTCCAGACCAGACCATGGACCAGACCTGAGACCTGAGACCAGACCAGAGACCAGAGAACAGAGACCAGAGACCAGACCAGAGACCAGACTAGAGACCAGAGACCAGAGTCCAGACCAGGGACCAGAGACCAGACAAGAGTCCAGTCCAGAGAACAGGGACGAGACCACAGACCAGACCAAAGACCAGAGACCAGAGTCAGGACCAGAGTCCAGACCAGAGACCAGACACCAGACTCTAGACCAGAGTCCAGACCAGAGACCAGACCAGACCAGACCAGAGAACAGACCAGAGTCCAGACCAGGGACCAGAGACCAGACCAGAGACCAGAGACCATACCAGAGACCAGAGTCCAGACCAGAGACCAGAGACCAGACCAGAATCCAGACCAGAAACCAGAGACCAGAGTCCAGACCAGAGACCAGAGACCAGACCAGAGTCCAGACCGGACACCAGAGACCAGACCAGAGACCAGAGTCCAGACCAGACCAGGGACCAGAGACCAGACCAGAGACCAGACCAGAGACCGGAGACCAGACCAAAGACCAGAGACCAGAGACCAGACTAGAGACCAGAGTCCAGACCAGGGACCAGAGACCAGACCAGAGACCAGTCCGGAGACCAGACCAGAGACCAGACCAGAGACCAGACTAGAGACCAGAGACCAGACCGGAGGCCAGAGACCAGACCAGAGACCAGAGTCCAGACCAAACCAGACCATGGACCAGACCTGAGACCTGAGACCAGAGACCAGACCAGAGACCAGAGACCAGAGTCCAGACCAGGGACCAGAGACCAGACAAGAGTCCAGTCCAGAGAACAGAGACGAGACCAAAGACCAGAGACCAGAGTCAGGACCAGAGTCCAGACCAGAGACCAGACACCAGACTCTAGACCAGAGTCCAGACCAGAGACCAGACCAGACCAGAGAACAGACCAGAGACCAGACCAGGGACCAGAGACCAGACCAGAGACCAGAGACCAGAGACGAGACCAGAGGCCAACGTCAAGACCAGAGACCAGACCAGACCAGAGACCAGAGACCAGAGTCCAGACCAGGGACCAGAGACCAAACCAGTGATCAGTCCAGAGACCAGAGACCAGTACACAGACCAGAGTCCAGACCAGAGACCAGACCATAGACCAGACCAGAGTCCACAGACGTGACCAGAGTCCAGACCAGAGACCAGAGACCAGACCAGAGACCAGAGTATAGACCAGAGACCAGAACAGAGACCAGACTAGAGACCAGAGACCAGACCGGAGGCCAGAGACCAGACCAGAGACCAGAGTCCAGACCAGACCATGGACCAGACCTGAGACCTGAGACCAGACCAGAGACCAGAGAACAGAGACCAGAGACCAGACCAGAGACCAGACTAGAGACCAGAGACCAGAGTCCAGACCAGGGACCAGAGACCAGACAAGAGTCCAGTCCAGAGAACAGGGACGAGACCACAGACCAGACCAAAGACCAGAGACCAGAGTCAGGACCAGAGTCCAGACCAGAGACCAGACACCAGACTCTAGACCAGAGTCCAGACCAGAGACCAGACCAGACCAGACCAGAGAACAGACCAGAGACCAGAGACCAGAGACCAGAGTCCAGACCAGGGACCAGAGACCAGACCAGAGACCAGAGACGAGACCAGAGACCATACCAGAGACCAGAGTCCAGACCAGAGACCAGAGACCAGACCAGAATCCAGACCAGAAACCAGAGACCAGAGTCCAGACCAGAGACCAGAGACCAGACCAGAGTCCAGACCAGAGACCAGACCGGACACCAGAGACCAGACCAGAGACCAGAGTCCAGACCAGACCAGGGACCAGAGACCAGACCAGAGACCAGACCAGAGACCGGAGACCAGACCAAAGACCAGAGACCAGAGACCAGACCAGAGACCAGAGTCCAGACCAGGGACCAGAGACCAGACCAGAGACCAGTCCGGAGACCAGACCAGAGACCAGACCAGAGACCAGACTAGAGACCAGAGACCAGACCAGAGACCAGACTAGAGACCAGACCGGAGGCCAGAGACCAGACCAGAGACCAGAGTCCAGACCAAACCAGACCATGGACCAGACCTGAGACCTGAGACCAGAGACCAGACCAGAGACCAGACTAGAGACCAGAGACCAGAGTCCAGACCAGGGACCAGAGACCAGACAAGAGTCCAGTCCAGAGAACAGAGACGAGACCACAGACCAGACCAAAGACCAGAGACCAGAGTCAGGACCAGAGTCCAGACCAGAGACCAGACACCAGACTCTAGACCAGAGTCCAGACCAGAGACCAGACCAGACCAGAGAACAGACCAGAGACCAGACCAGGGACCAGAGACCAGACCAGGGACCAGAGACCAGACCAGAGACCAGAGACGAGACCAGAGACCATACCAGAGACCAGAGTCGAGACCAGAGACCAGACCAGAATCCAGACCAGAAACCAGAGACCAGAGTCCAGACCAGAGACCAGAGACCAGACCAGAGTCCAGATCAGAGACCAGACCAGAGACCAGAGCAGACCAGAGACAAGAGACCAGACTAGAGACCAGAAACCAGACCAGAGACCAGAGTCAAGACCAGAGACCAGAGCAGACCATAGACCAGACCAGAGACCAGAAATCAGACCAGAGACCAGACCAAAGACCAGACTAGAGACCAGAGACCAGAGTCCAGACCAGAGACCAGACCAGAATCCAGAGACCAGACTCCAGACCAGAGACCAGAGACCAGACCAGAGTCCAGACCAGAGACCAGACCAGAGACCAGAGACCAGACCAGAGTCCACAGACCAGACCAGAGTCCAGACCAGAGACCAGAGACCAGACCAGAGACCATAGTCCAGACCGGAGACCAGACCAGAGACCAGAGACCAGACCAGAGTCCACAGACCAGACCAGAAACCAGAGACCAGAGTCCAGACCAGAGTCCAGACCAGAGACCAGACCAGAGACCAGAGACCAGACCAGAGTCCACAGACCAGACCAGAGTCCAGACCGGAGACCAGAGACCAGAGTCCAGACCAGACCAGGGACCAGAGACCAGACCAGAGACCAGACCAGAGACCGGAGACCAGACCAAAGACCAGAGACCAGAAACCAGACTAGAGACCAGAGACCAGAGACCAGAGTCCAGACCAGGGACCAGAGACCAGACCAGAGACCAGACCAGACCAGAGACCGGAGACCAGACCAGAGACCAGACCGGAGGACAGAGACCAGAGTCCAGACCAAACCAAACCATGGACCAGACCTGAGACCTGAGACCAGAGACCAGACCAGAGACCAGAGACCAGACCAGAGACCAGACTAGAGACCAGAGTCCAGACCAGGGACCAGAGACCAGACAAGAGTCCAGTCCAGAGAACAGAGACGAGACCACAGACCAGACCAAAGACCAGAGACCAGAGTCAGGACCAGAGTCCAGACCAGAGACCAGACACCAGACTCTAGACCAGAGTCCAGACCAGAGACCAGACCAGACCAGACCAGAGACCAGACCAGAGACCAGAGACCAGAGTCCAGACCAGGGATCAGAGACGAGACCAGAGACCATACCAGAGACCAGAGTCAAGACCAGAGACAAGAGCAGACCATAGGCCAGACCAGAGACAAGAGACCAGACTAGAGACCAGAGACCAGACCAGAGACCAGACCAGAGACCAGAGTCAATACCAGAGACCAGAGCAGACCATAGACCAGACTAGAGACCAGAGACCAGAGTCCAGACCAGAGACCAGAGACCAGACCAGAAACCAGAGACCAGACTCCAGACCAGAGACCAGACCAGAATCCAGACCAGAGTCCAGACCAGAGTCCAGACCAGACCAGAGACCAGAGACCAGACCAGACACCAGAGACCAGACCAGACCAGAGTCCAGACCAGAGACTAGACCAGAGACCAGATACCAGACCAGAGTCCACAGACCAGAGACCAGACCAGAGACCAGAACAGAAACCAGACCAGAGTCAACAGACCAGACCAAAGACCAGACCAGACACCAGACCAGAGACCAGACCAGAGACCAGACTCCAGACCAGAGTCCAGACCAGAGACCATAGACCAGACTCCAGACCAGAGACCAGAATACAGACCAGAGACCAGACCAGAGTCCAGACCAGAGACCAGAACAGAATCCAGACCAGAGACCAGAGTCCAGACCAGCGACCAGAGACCAGACCAGAGACCAGAGACCAGAGACCAGACCAGAGACTAGAGACCAGACCAGAGACCAGAGACCAGACCAGAGTCCAGACCAGAGACTAGAGACCAGACCAGAGTCCAGACCAGAGACCAGAGACCAGACCGGAGACCAGACACCAGTGCACAGACCAGAGACCAGACCAGAAACCAGACCAGAGTCCACAGACCAGACCAAAGACCAGACCAGAGACCAGAGACCAGAGTCCAGACCAGGGACCAGAACAGAATCCAGACCAGAGACCAGAGTCCAGACCAGCGACCAGAGACCAGACCAAAGACCAGAGTCCAGACCAGAGACCAGACCAGAGACCAGAGACGAGATCAGGGACCAGACCAGAGATCAGAGTCCAGACCAGAGTCCAGACCAGAGACCAGAGTCCAGACCGGAGACCAGAGACCAGTACACAGACCGGAGACCAGAGACCAGACCAGAGACCAGACTAGACACCAGAGACTAGACACCAGAGACCAGAGACCAGACCAGAGACCAGACCAGAGTCCAGACCAGAGACCAGAGACCAGTACACAGACCAGAGACCAGACCAGAAACCAGACCAGAGACCAGACTCCAGACCAGAGACCAGAGACCAGACCAGAATCCAGACCAGAGACCAGAGTCCAGACCAGAGACCAGACCAGAGTCCAGATCAGAGTCGAGACCAGACCAGAGTCCAGACCAGAGACCAGAGACCAGACCAGACACCAGAGACCAGACCAGAGTCCAGACCAGAGACCAGATACCAGACCAGAGACCAGAGACCAGACCAGAGACCAGACCAGAAACCAGACCGGAGTCAACAGACCAGACCAAAGACCAGACCAGAGACCAGACTCCAGACCAGAGTCCAGACCAGAGACCAGAGACCAGACTCCAGACCAGAGACCAGAGACCAGAATACAGACCAGAGACCAGAGACCAGACCAGAGTCGAGATCAGACCAGAGTCCAGACCAGAGACCAGAGACCAGAACAGAATCCAGACCAGAGACCAGAGTCCAGACCAGCGACCAGAGACCAGACCAAAGACCAGAGTCCAGACCAGAGACCAGACCAGAGACCAGAGACCAAAGTCCAGACGAGAGACCAGAGTCCAGACCAGAGACCAGAGACCAGTACACAGACCAGAGACCAGACCAGAAACCAGACCAGAGTCCACAGACCAGACCAAAGACCAGACCAGAGACCAGATTCCAGACCAGGGACCAGAGACCAGAACAGAATCCAGACCAGAGACCAGAGTCCAGACCAGCGACCAGAGACCAGACCAAAGACCAGAGTCCAGACCAGAGACCAGACCAGAGTCCAGTCCAGAGACCAGAGACGAGATCAGGGACCAGACCAGAGATCAGAGTCCAGACCAGAGTCCAGACCAGAGACCAGAGTCCAGACCGGAGACCAGAGACCAGTACACAGACCGGAGACCAGACCATAGACCAGACCAGAGACCAGACCAGAGACAAGACCAGAGACCAGACCAGAGACCAGACTAGACACCAGAGACTAGAGACCAGAGACCAGAGACCAGACCAGACACCAGAGACCAGAGACCAGACCAGAGACCAGTACACAGACCAGAGACCAGACCAGAGTCCAAACCAGAGACCAGTACACAGACCAGACCAAAGACCAGACCAGAGACCAGACCAGAGACCAGAGACCAGACCAGAGACCAGACCAGAGACCAGACCAGAGTCCAGACCAGAGACCAGACTCCAGACCAGAGACCAGAGACCAGACCAGAATCCAGACCAGAGACCAGAGACCAGAGTCCAGACCAGAGACCAGAGTCCAGACCAGAGTCCAGACCAGAGTCCAGACCAGAGTCCAGACCAGAGACCAGAGACTAGAGACCAGAGACCAGACCAGACCAGAGTCCAGACCAGAGACTAGACCAGAGACCAGATACCAGACCAGAGTCCACAGACCAGACCAGAGTCCAGACCAGAGACCAGACCAGAGACCAGACCAGAGTCCAGACCAGAGACCAGAACAGAAACCAGACCAGAGTCAACAGACCAGACCAAAGACCAGACCAGAGACCAGAGACCAGACCAGAGACCAGAGACCAGACCAGAGACCAGACTCCAGACCAGAGTCCAGACCAGAGACCATAGACCAGACTCCAGACCAGAGACCAGAATACAGACCAGAGACCAGAGACCAGACCAGAGTCGAGACCAGACCAGAGTCCAGAACAGAATCCAGACCAGAGACCAGAATCCAGACCAGCGACCAGAGACCAGACCAAAGACCAGAGTCCAGACCAGAGACCAGAGACCAGACCAGAGACTAGAGACCAGACCAGAGACCAGAGACCAGACCAGAGTCCAGACCAGAGACCAGACTAGACACCAGAGACCAGACCAGAGACTAGAGACCAGACCAGAGACTAGAGACCAGACCAGAGTCCAGACCAGAGACCAGAGACCAGACCAGAGACCAGACCAGAGACCAGAGACCAGTACACAGACCAGAGACCAGACCAGAGTCCACAGACCAGACCAAAGACCAGACCAGAGACCAGACCAGAAACCAGAGTCCAGACCAAGGACCAGAACAGAGTCCAGACCAGCGACCAGAGACCAGACCAAAGACCAGAGTCCAGACCAGAGACCAGACAAGAGTCCAGTCCAGAGACCAGAGACGAGATCAGGGACCAGACCAGAGATCAGAGTCCAGACCAGAGTCCAGACCAGAGACCAGAGTCCAGACCGGAGACCAGAGACCAGTACACAGACCGGAGACCAGACCATAGACCAGACCAGAGACCAGAGACCAGACCAGAGACAAGACCAGAGACCAGAGACAGGAACAGAGACTAGAGACCAGAGACCAGACCAGAGACCAGACTAGACACCAGAGACCAGACCAGAGACTAGAGACCAGAGACCAGAGACCAGACCAGACACCAGACACCAGAGACCAGACCAGAGACCAGACCAGAGACCAGACCAGAGTCCAGACCAGAGACCAGAGACCAGTACACAGACCAGAGACCAGACCAGAAACCAGACCAGAGTCAACAGACCAGAGTCAACAGACCAGACCAGAGACCAGACTCCAGACCAGAGACCAGAGACCAGACCAGAATCCAGACCAGAGACCAGAGTCCAGACCAGAGACCAGAGTCCAGACCAGAGACCAGAGACCAGACCAGAGTCCAGACCAGAGACTAGAGACTAGAGACCAGAGACCAGAGACCAGACCAGACACCAGAGACCAGACCAGAGACTAGACCAGAGACCAGACCAGAGACCAGAACAGAAACCAGACCAGAGTCAACAGACCAGACCAAAGACCAGACCAGAGACCAGACCGGAGACCAGAGACCAGACCAGAGACCAGAGTCCAGACCAGAGACCAGAATACAGACCAGAGACCAGAGACCAGACCAGAGACCAGACCAGAGTCGAGACCAGACCAGAGTCCAGACCAGAGACCAGAGACCAGAACAGAATCCAGACCAGAGACCAGAGACCAGACCAGAGTCGAGACCAGACCAGAGTCCAGACCAGAGACCAGAGACCAGAACAGAATCCAGACCAGAGACCAGAGTCCAGACCAAAGACCAGAGACCAGACCAAAGACCAGAGTCCAGACCAGAGACCAGAACAGAGACCAGAGACCAGAGACCAGACCAGAGACTAGAGACCAGACCAGAGACCAGACCAGAGTCCAGACCAGAGACCAGAGACCAGACTAGACACCAGAGACCAGACCAGAGACTAGAGACCAGACCAGAGTCCAGACCAGAGACCAGACCAGAGACCAAAGTCCAGACCAGAGACCAGAGTCCAGACCAGAGACCAGAGACCAGACCAGAAACTAGACCAGAGTCCACAGACCAGACCAGAGACCAGAGTCCAGACCAGGGACCAGAGACCAGAACAGAATCCAGACCAGAGACCATAGTCCAGACCGGAGACCAGAGTCCAGACCAGAGACCAGACCAGAAACCAGAGACCAGAGTTCCGATCAGAGACCAGACCAGAGACCAGAGACCAGACCGGAGACCAGAGACCAGACCAGAGACCAGAGTCCAGACCAGACTAGAGACCAGACCTGAGACCTGAGACCAGAGAACAGAGACCAGACCAGAGACCGGAGACCAGACCAGAGACCAGACCAGAGACCAGACCAAAGACCAGAGTCCAGACCAGAGACCAGACCAGAGGCCAGAGACCAGACCAGAGTCCAGACCAGAGACCAGACTAGACACCAGAGACCAGACCAGAGACTAGAGACCAGACCAGAGTCCAGACCAGAGACCAGAGACCAGACCAGAGACCAAAGTCCTGACCAGAGTCCAGACCAGAGACCAGAGACCAGTACACAGACCAGAGACCAGACCAGAAACCAGACCAGAGACCAGAGACCAGACCAGAGTCGAGACCAGACCAGAGTCCAGAACAGAATCCAGACCAGAGACCAGAATCCAGACCAGCGACCAGAGACCAGACCAAAGACCAGAGTCCAGACCAGAGACCAGAGACCAGACCAGAGACTAGAGACCAGACCAGAGACCAGAGACCAGACCAGAGTCCAGACCAGAGACCAGACTAGACACCAGAGACCAGACCAGAGACTAGAGACCAGACCAGAGACTAGAGACCAGACCAGAGTCCAGACCAGAGACCAGAGACCAGACCAGAGACCAGACCAGAGACCAGAGACCAGTACACAGACCAGAGACCAGACCAGAGTCCACAGACCAGACCAAAGACCAGACCAGAGACCAGACCAGAAACCAGAGTCCAGACCAAGGACCAGAACAGAGTCCAGACCAGCGACCAGAGACCAGACCAAAGACCAGAGTCCAGACCAGAGACCAGACAAGAGTCCAGTCCAGAGACCAGAGACGAGATCAGGGACCAGACCAGAGATCAGAGTCCAGACCAGAGTCCAGACCAGAGACCAGAGTCCAGACCGGAGACCAGAGACCAGTACACAGACCGGAGACCAGACCATAGACCAGACCAGAGACCAGAGACCAGACCAGAGACAAGACCAGAGACCAGAGACAGGAACAGAGACTAGAGACCAGAGACCAGACCAGAGACCAGACTAGACACCAGAGACCAGACCAGAGACTAGAGACCAGAGACCAGAGACCAGACCAGACACCAGACACCAGAGACCAGACCAGAGACCAGACCAGAGACCAGACCAGAGTCCAGACCAGAGACCAGAGACCAGTACACAGACCAGAGACCAGACCAGAAACCAGACCAGAGTCAACAGACCAGAGTCAACAGACCAGACCAGAGACCAGACTCCAGACCAGAGACCAGAGACCAGACCAGAATCCAGACCAGAGACCAGAGTCCAGACCAGAGACCAGAGTCCAGACCAGAGACCAGAGACCAGACCAGAGTCCAGACCAGAGACTAGAGACTAGAGACCAGAGACCAGAGACCAGAGACCAGACCAGACACCAGAGACCAGACCAGAGACTAGACCAGAGACCAGACCAGAGACCAGAACAGAAACCAGACCAGAGTCAACAGACCAGACCAAAGACCAGACCAGAGACCAGACCGGAGACCAGAGACCAGACCAGAGACCAGAGTCCAGACCAGAGACCAGAATACAGACCAGAGACCAGAGACCAGACCAGAGACCAGACCAGAGTCGAGACCAGACCAGAGTCCAGACCAGAGACCAGAGACCAGAACAGAATCCAGACCAGAGACCAGAGACCAGACCAGAGTCGAGACCAGACCAGAGTCCAGACCAGAGACCAGAGACCAGAACAGAATCCAGACCAGAGACCAGAGTCCAGACCAAAGACCAGAGACCAGACCAAAGACCAGAGTCCAGACCAGAGACCAGAACAGAGACCAGAGACCAGAGACCAGACCAGAGACTAGAGACCAGACCAGAGACCAGACCAGAGTCCAGACCAGAGACCAGAGACCAGACTAGACACCAGAGACCAGACCAGAGACTAGAGACCAGACCAGAGTCCAGACCAGAGACCAGACCAGAGACCAAAGTCCAGACCAGAGACCAGAGTCCAGACCAGAGACCAGAGACCAGACCAGAAACTAGACCAGAGTCCACAGACCAGACCAGAGACCAGAGTCCAGACCAGGGACCAGAGACCAGAACAGAATCCAGACCAGAGACCATAGTCCAGACCGGAGACCAGAGTCCAGACCAGAGACCAGACCAGAAACCAGAGACCAGAGTTCCGATCAGAGACCAGACCAGAGACCAGAGACCAGACCGGAGACCAGAGACCAGACCAGAGACCAGAGTCCAGACCAGACTAGAGACCAGACCTGAGACCTGAGACCAGAGAACAGAGACCAGACCAGAGACCGGAGACCAGACCAGAGACCAGACCAGAGACCAGACCAAAGACCAGAGTCCAGACCAGAGACCAGACCAGAGGCCAGAGACCAGACCAGAGTCCAGACCAGAGACCAGACTAGACACCAGAGACCAGACCAGAGACTAGAGACCAGACCAGAGTCCAGACCAGAGACCAGAGACCAGACCAGAGACCAAAGTCCTGACCAGAGTCCAGACCAGAGACCAGAGACCAGTACACAGACCAGAGACCAGACCAGAAACCAGACCAGAGTCCACAGACCAGACCAAAGACCAGACCAGAGACCAGAGTCCAGACCAGGGACCAGAGACCAGAGACCAGAGACCAGACCAGAGACCAGACCAGAGTCCAGAGACCAGTCCACAGACCACAGACCAGACCAGAGACCAGACCAGAGACCAGACCAGAGACCAGAGACCAGACCAGAGACCAGACCAGAGTAAAGACCAGAGACCAGACCAAAGACCAGACCAGAGTCCAGAACAGAGACCAGAGACCAGAAACCAGACCAGAGACCAGAGTCCAGACCAGAGACCAGACCAGAGACCGCACCAGAGACCAGAGACCAGTACACAGACCAGAGACCAAACCATAGACTAGACCAGAGACCAGACCAAAGACCGGAGGCCAGACCAGAGACCAGACCAGAGACCAGAGATCAGACCAGAGACCAGTACACAGACCAGAGACCAGACCAGAGACCAGACCAGAGACCAGAGACCATACCAGAGACCAGAGACCAGACCAGAGTCCAGACCAGAGACCAGACCAGAGAACAGAGACCAGACCAGAAACCAGAGACCAGAGACCAGAGTCCAGACCAGGGACCAGAGACCAGACCAGAGATCAGTCCAGAGACCAGCCCAGAGACCAGACTAGAGACCAGAGACCAGACTCCAGACCAGAGTCCAGACCAGAGACCAGAGACCAGACCAGACCAGAGTCCAGAGACCAGACCAGAGTCCACAGACGTGACCAGAGTCCAGACCAGAGACCAGAGTATAGACCAGAGACCAGAGACCAGAACACAGACCAGAGTCCAGACCAGAGACCAGACCAGACCAGAGACCAGAGACCAGACCAGACCAGAGACCAGAGACCAGACCAGAGTCCAAAGACTTGACCAGAGTCCAGACCGGAGACCAGAGACCAG
The DNA here is from genome assembly GCF_933228915.1 of Telmatherina bonti. Taxonomy (NCBI): domain Eukaryota; kingdom Metazoa; phylum Chordata; class Actinopteri; order Atheriniformes; family Telmatherinidae; genus Telmatherina; species Telmatherina bonti. Next base: position 1,420,885 of record NC_136614.1, read on the forward strand.
ACCAGAGACCGGAGACCAGAGACCAGACCAGAGACCAGATAAGGGTCCAGTCCAGAGACCAGAGACGAGATCAGGGACCAGACCAGAGATCAGAGTCCAGACCAGAGACCAGAGTCCAGACCAGACCAGAGACCAGTACACAGACCAGAGACCAGACCATAGACCAGACCAGAGACCAGAGATCAGAGATCAGACCAGAGACAAGACCAGAGACCAGAGCCCCGACCAGAGACCAGAGACCAGTACACAGACCAGAGACCAGACCAAAGACCAGAGACCAGAGACCAGACCAGAGACCAGACAAGAGTCCAGTCCAGAGAACAGGGACGAGATCAGGGACCAGACCAGAGACCAGAGACCAGAGTCTAGACCAGGGACCAGAGACCAGACCAGTGATCAGTCCAGAGACCAGAGACGAGACCAGAGACCAGACCAGAGACCAGCCCAGAGACCAGACCAGAGACCAGAGACCAGTCTCCAGACCAGAGTCCAGACCAGAGACCAGTACAGAGACCAGAGTCCAGACCAGAGACCAGAGACCAGACCAGAGTCCACAGACGTGACCAGAGTCCAGAACAGAGACCAGAGACCAGACCAGAGACCAGAGTATAGACCAGAGACCAGAGACCAGAACAGAGACCAGACTAGAGACCAGAGACCAGACCGGAGGCCAGAGACCAGACCAGAGTCCAGACCAGACCATGGACCAGACCTGAGACCTGAGACCAGACCAGAGACCAGAGAACAGAGACCAGAGACCAGACTAGAGACCAGAGACCAGAGACCAGACCAGAGACCAGAGTCCAGACCAGACCAGGGACCAGAGACCAGACCAGAGACCAGACCAGAGACCGGAGACCAGACCAAAGACCAGAGACCAGACTAGAGACCAGAGACCAGAGACCAGAGTCCAGACCAGGGACCAGAGACCAGACCAGAGACCAGACCAGAGACCGGAGACCAGACCAGAGACCAGAGACCAGACCGGAGGCCAGAGACCAGACCAGAGACCAGAGTCCAGACCAAACCAAACCATGGACCAGACCTGAGACCTGAGACCTGAGACCAGAGACCAGACCAGAGACCAGAGTCCAGACCAGGGACCAGAGACCAGACAAGAGTCCAGTCCAGAGAACAGAGACGAGACCACAGACCAGAGACCAGAGTCAGGACCAGAGTCCAGACCAGAGACCAGACACCAGACTCTAGACCAGAGTCCAGACCAGAGACCAGACCAGACCAGACCAGACCAGAGAACAGACCAGAGACCAGAGACCAGAGTCCAGACCAGGGATCAGAGACGAGACCAGAGACCATACCAGAGACCAGAGTCAAGACCAGAGACAAGAGCAGACCATAGGCCAGACCAGAGACAAGAGACCAGACTAGAGACCAGAGACCAGAGACCAGACCAGAGACCATACCAGAGACCAGAGTCAATACCAGAGACCAGAGACCAGAGCAGACCATAGACCAGACCAGAGACCAGAGACCAGACCAGATACCAGACTAGATACCAGAGACCAGACCATAGACCAGAGACCAGAGTCCAGACCAGAGACCAGAGACCAGACCAGAATCCAGACCAGAAACCAGAGACCAGAGTCCAGACCAGAGATCAGAGACCAGACCAGAGTCCAGACCAGAGACCAGACCAGAGTCCACAGACCAGACCAAAGTCCAGACCGGAGACCAGAGACCAGAGACCATAGTCCAGACCGGAGACCAGAGTCCAGACCAGAGACCAGACCAGAAACCAGAGACCAGAGTCCAGACCAGAGACCAGAGTCCAGATCAGAGACCAGACCAGAGACCAGAGACCAGACCAGAGTCCACAGACCAGACCAAAGACCAGAGACCAGAGTCAGGACCAGAGTCCAGACCAGAGACCAGACACCAGACTCTAGACCAGAGTCCAGACCAGAGACCAGACCAGACCAGACCAGAGAACAGACCAGAGTCCAGACCAGGGACCAGAGACCAGACCAGAGACCAGAGACCATACCAGAGACCAGAGTCCAGACCAGAGACCAGAGACCAGACCAGAATCCAGACCAGAAACCAGAGACCAGAGTCCAGACCAGAGACCAGAGACCAGACCAGAGTCCAGACCGGACACCAGAGACCAGACCAGAGACCAGAGTCCAGACCAGACCAGGGACCAGAGACCAGACCAGAGACCAGACCAGAGACCGGAGACCAGACCAAAGACCAGAGACCAGAGACCAGACTAGAGACCAGAGTCCAGACCAGGGACCAGAGACCAGACCAGAGACCAGTCCGGAGACCAGACCAGAGACCAGACCAGAGACCAGACTAGAGACCAGAGACCAGACCGGAGGCCAGAGACCAGACCAGAGTCCAGACCAAACCAGACCATGGACCAGACCTGAGACCTGAGACCAGAGACCAGACCAGAGACCAGAGACCAGAGTCCAGACCAGGGACCAGAGACCAGACAAGAGTCCAGTCCAGAGAACAGAGACGAGACCAAAGACCAGAGACCAGAGTCAGGACCAGAGTCCAGACCAGAGACCAGACACCAGACTCTAGACCAGAGTCCAGACCAGAGACCAGACCAGACCAGAGAACAGACCAGAGACCAGACCAGGGACCAGAGACCAGACCAGAGACCAGAGACCAGAGACGAGACCAGAGGCCAACGTCAAGACCAGAGACCAGACCAGAGACCAGACCAGAGACCAGAGACCAGAGTCCAGACCAGGGACCAGAGACCAAACCAGTGATCAGTCCAGAGACCAGAGACCAGTACACAGACCAGAGTCCAGACCAGAGACCAGACCATAGACCAGACCAGAGTCCACAGACGTGACCAGAGTCCAGACCAGAGACCAGAGACCAGACCAGACACCAGAGTATAGACCAGAGACCAGAGACCAGAACAGAGACCAGACTAGAGACCAGAGACCAGACCGGAGGCCAGAGACCAGACCAGAGACCAGAGTCCAGACCAGACCATGGACCAGACCTGAGACCTGAGACCAGACCAGAGACCAGAGAACAGAGACCAGAGACCAGACCAGAGACCAGACTAGAGACCAGAGACCAGAGTCCAGACCAGGGACCAGAGACCAGACAAGAGTCCAGTCCAGAGAACAGGGACGAGACCACAGACCAGACCAAAGACCAGAGACCAGAGTCAGGACCAGAGTCCAGACCAGAGACCAGACACCAGACTCTAGACCAGAGTCCAGACCAGAGACCAGACCAGACCAGACCAGAGAACAGACCAGAGACCAGAGACCAGAGTCCAGACCAGGGACCAGAGACCAGACCAGAGACCAGAGACGAGACCAGAGACCATACCAGAGACCAGAGTCCAGACCAGAGACCAGAGACCAGACCAGAATCCAGACCAGAAACCAGAGACCAGAGTCCAGACCAGAGACCAGAGACCAGACCAGAGTCCAGACCAGAGACCAGACCGGACACCAGAGACCAGACCAGAGACCAGAGTCCAGACCAGACCAGGGACCAGAGACCAGACCAGAGACCGGAGACCAGACCAAAGACCAGAGACCAGAGACCAGACCAGAGACCAGAGTCCAGACCAGGGACCAGAGACCAGACCAGAGACCAGTCCGGAGACCAGACCAGAGACCAGACCAGAGACCAGACTAGAGACCAGAGACCAGACCAGAGACCAGACTAGAGACCAGACCGGAGGCCAGAGACCAGACCAGAGACCAGAGTCCAGACCAAACCAGACCATGGACCAGACCTGAGACCTGAGACCAGAGACCAGACCAGAGACCAGACTAGAGACCAGAGACCAGAGTCCAGACCAGGGACCAGAGACCAGACAAGAGTCCAGTCCAGAGAACAGAGACGAGACCACAGACCAGACCAAAGACCAGAGACCAGAGTCAGGACCAGAGTCCAGACCAGAGACCAGACACCAGACTCTAGACCAGAGTCCAGACCAGAGACCAGACCAGACCAGAGAACAGACCAGAGACCAGACCAGGGACCAGAGACCAGACCAGAGACCAGAGACGAGACCAGAGACCATACCAGAGACCAGAGTCTAGACCAGAGACCAGAGACCAGACCAGAATCCAGACCAGAAACCAGAGACCAGAGTCCAGACCAGAGACCAGAGACCAGACCAGAGTCCAGATCAGAGACCAGACCAGAGACCAGAGCAGACCAGAGACAAGAGACCAGACCAGAGTCCAGACCAGAAACCAGACCAGAGACCAGAGTCAAGACCAGAGACCAGAGCAGACCATAGACCAGACCAGAGACCAGAAATCAGACCAGAGACCAGACCAAAGACCAGACTAGAGACCAGAGACCAGAGTCCAGACCAGAGACCAGACCAGAATCCAGAGACCAGACTCCAGACCAGAGACCAGAGACCAGACCAGAGTCCAGACCAGAGACCAGACCAGAGACCAGAGACCAGACCAGAGTCCACAGACCAGACCAGAGTCCAGACCAGAGACCAGAGACCAGACCAGAGACCATAGTCCAGACCGGAGACCAGACCAGAGACCAGAGACCAGACCAGAGTCCACAGACCAGACCAGAAACCAGAGACCAGAGTCCAGACCAGAGTCCAGACCAGAGACCAGACCAGAGACCAGAGACCAGACCAGAGTCCACAGACCAGACCAGAGTCCAGACCGGAGACCAGAGACCAGAGTCCAGACCAGACCAGGGACCAGAGACCAGACCAGAGACCAGACCAGAGACCGGAGACCAGACCAAAGACCAGAGACCAGAAACCAGACTAGAGACCAGAGACCAGAGACCAGAGTCCAGACCAGGGACCAGAGACCAGACCAGAGACCAGACCAGACCAGAGACCGGAGACCAGACCAGAGACCAGACCGGAGGACAGAGACCAGAGTCCAGACCAAACCAAACCATGGACCAGACCTGAGACCTGAGACCAGAGACCAGACCAGAGACCAGAGACCAGACCAGAGACCAGACTAGAGACCAGAGTCCAGACCAGGGACCAGAGACCAGACAAGAGTCCAGTCCAGAGAACAGAGACGAGACCACAGACCAGACCAAAGACCAGAGACCAGAGTCAGGACCAGAGTCCAGACCAGAGACCAGACACCAGACTCTAGACCAGAGTCCAGACCAGAGACCAGACCAGACCAGACCAGAGACCAGACCAGAGACCAGAGACCAGAGTCCAGACCAGGGATCAGAGACGAGACCAGAGACCATACCAGAGACCAGAGTCAAGACCAGAGACAAGAGCAGACCATAGGCCAGACCAGAGACAAGAGACCAGACTAGAGACCAGAGACCAGACCAGAGACCAGACCAGAGACCAGAGTCAATACCAGAGACCAGAGACCAGAGCAGACCATAGACCAGACTAGAGACCAGAGACCAGAGTCCAGACCAGAGACCAGAGACCAGACCAGAAACCAGAGACCAGAGTCCAGACCAGAGATCAGAGACCAGACCAGAGTCCAGACCAGAGACCAGACCAGAGTCCACAGACCAGACCAGAGACCAGAGACCATAGTCCAGACCGGAGACCAGAGTCCAGACCAGAGACCAGACCAGAAACCAGAGACCAGAGTTCCGATCAGAGACCAGACCAGAGACCAGAGACCAGACCGGAGACCAGAGACCAGACCAGAGACCAGAGTCCAGACCAGACTAGAGACCAGACCTCAGACCTGAGACCAGAGAACAGAGACCAGACCAGAGACCGGAGACCAGACCAGAGACCAGACCAGAGACCAGACTAGAGACCAGAGACCAGAGTCCAGACCGGAGACCAGAGACCAGACCAGAGACCGGAGACCAGAGACCAGACCAGAGACCAGACAAGAGTCCAGTCCAGAGACCAGAGACGAGATCAGGGACCAGACCAGAGATCAGAGTCCAGACCAGAGACCATAGTCCAGACCAGACCAGAGACCTGAGACCAGAGAACAGAGACCAGACCAGAGACCAGACCAGAGACCGGAGACCAGACCAGAGACCAGACCAGAGACCAGACTAGAGACCAGAGACCAGAGTCCAGACCGGAGACCAGAGACCAGACCAGAGACCAGACAAGAGTCCAGTCCAGAGACCAGAGACGAGATCAGGGACCAGACCAGAGATCAGAGTCCAGACCAGAGACCAGACCAGAGACCAGAGATCAGAGATCAGACCAGAGACAAGACCAGAGACCAGAGACCAGACCAGAGACCAGAGACCAGACCAGAGTCCAGACCAGAGACCAGTACACAGACCAGAGACCAGAGGCCAAAGTCAAGACCAGAGACCAGACCAGAGACCAGACCAGAGTCCAGACCAGGGACCAGAGACCAGACCAGTGATCAGTCCAGAGACCAGAAACGAGACCAGAGACCAGACCAGAGACCAGAGACCAGTCTCCAGACCAGAGTCCAGACCAGAGACCAGAGACCAGTACACAGACCAGAGTCCAGACCAGAGTCCAGACCAGAGACCAGACCAGAGACCAGACCAGAGTCCACAGACGTGACCAGAGTCCAGACCAGAGACCAGAGACCAGACCAGAGACCAGAGTATAGACCAGAGACCAGAGACCAGAACAGAGACCAGACTAGAGACCAGAGACCAGACCGGAGGCCAGAGACCAGAGACAAGAGACCAGAGTCCAGACCAGACCATGGACCAGACCTGAGACCTGAGACCAGACCAGAGACCAGAGAACAGAGACCAGAGACCAGAGACCAGACCAGAGACCAGACTAGAGACCAGAGACCAGAGTCCAGACCAGGGACCAGAGACCAGACAAGAGTCCAGTCCAGAGAACAGGGACGAGACCACAGACCAGAGACCAGAGTCAGGACCAGAGTCCAGACCAGAGACCAGACACCAGACTCTAGACCAGAGTCCAGACCAGAGACCAGACCAGAGAACAGACCAGAGACCAGAGTCCAGACCAGGGACCAGAGACCAGACCAGAGACCAGAGACGAGACCAGAGACCATACCAGAGACCAGAGACCAGACCAGAATCCAGACCAGAAACCAGAGACCAGAGTCCAGACCAGAGACCAGAGACCAGACCAGAGTCCAGACCAGAGACCAGACCGGAGACCAGAGACCAGACCAGAGACCAGAGAACAGAGACCAGAGACCAGAGACCAGACCAGAGACCAGACTAGAGACCAGAGACCAGAGTCCAGACCAGGGACCAGAGACCAGACAAGAGTCCAGTCCAGAGAACAGGGACGAGACCACAGACCAGAGACCAGAGTCAGGACCAGAGTCCAGACCAGAGACCAGACACCAGACTCTAGACCAGAGTCCAGACCAGAGACCAGACCAGAGAACAGACCAGAGACCAGAGTCCAGACCAGGGACCAGAGACCAGACCAGAGACCAGAGACGAGACCAGAGACCATACCAGAGACCAGAGACCAGACCAGAATCCAGACCAGAAACCAGAGACCAGAGTCCAGACCAGAGACCAGAGACCAGACCAGAGTCCAGACCAGAGACCAGACCGGAGACCAGAGACCAGACCAGAGTCCAGACCAGACCAGAGACCGGAGACCAGACAAGAGACCAGACCAGAGACCGGAGACCAGACCAAAGACCAGAGACCAGACTAGAGACCAGAGACCAGACCAGGGACCAGACACCAGACTCTAGACCAGAGTCCAGACCAGAGACCAGACCAGACCAGAGTCCAGACCAGGGACCAGAGACCAGACCAGAGACCAGACCATAGACCGGAGACCAGACCAGAGACCAGACCAGAGACCAGACTAGAGACCAGAGACCAGACCGGAGGCCAGAGACCAGACCGGAGAACAGAGTCCAGACCAAACCAGACCATGGACCAGACCTGAGACCTGAGACCAGAGACCAGACCAGAGACCAGACCAGAGACCAGACACCAGACTCTAGACCAGAGTCCAGACCAGAGACCAGACCAGACCAGACCAGAGAACAGACCAGAGTCCAGACCAGAGACCAGAGACCAGACCAGAATCCAGACCAGAAACCAGAGACCAGAGTCCAGACCAGACCATGGACCAGACCTGAGACCTGAGACCAGACCAGAGACCAGAGAACAGAGACCAGAGACCAGAGACCAGACCAGAGACCAGACTAGAGACCAGAGACCAGAGTCCAGACCAGGGACCAGAGACCAGACAAGAGTCCAGTCCAGAGAACAGGGACGAGACCACAGACCAGAGACCAGAGTCAGGACCAGAGTCCAGACCAGAGACCAGACACCAGACTCTAGACCAGAGTCCAGACCAGAGACCAGACCAGAGAACAGACCAGAGACCAGAGTCCAGACCAGGGACCAGAGACCAGACCAGAGACCAGAGACGAGACCAGAGACCATACCAGAGACCAGAGACCAGACCAGAATCCAGACCAGAAACCAGAGACCAGAGTCCAGACCAGAGACCAGAGACCAGACCAGAGTCCAGACCAGAGACCAGACCGGAGACCAGAGACCAGACCAGAGTCCAGACCAGACCAGAGACCGGAGACCAGACAAGAGACCAGACCAGAGACCGGAGACCAGACCAAAGACCAGAGACCAGACTAGAGACCAGAGACCAGACCAGGGACCAGACACCAGACTCTAGACCAGAGTCCAGACCAGAGACCAGACCAGACCAGAGTCCAGACCAGGGACCAGAGACCAGACCAGAGACCAGACCATAGACCGGAGACCAGACCAGAGACCAGACCAGAGACCAGACTAGAGACCAGAGACCAGACCGGAGGCCAGAGACCAGACCGGAGAACAGAGTCCAGACCAAACCAGACCATGGACCAGACCTGAGACCTGAGACCAGAGACCAGACCAGAGACCAGACCAGAGACCAGACACCAGACTCTAGACCAGAGTCCAGACCAGAGACCAGACCAGACCAGACCAGAGAACAGACCAGAGTCCAGACCAGAGACCAGAGACCAGACCAGAATCCAGACCAGAAACCAGAGACCAGAGTCCAGACCAGAGACCAGACCAGAGTCCAGATCAGAGACCAGACCAGAGACCAGAGACCAGAGCAGACCAGAGACAAGAGACCAGACTAGAGACCAGAAACCAGACCAGAGACCATACCAGAGACCAGAGTCAAGACCAGAGACCAGAGCAGACAAGAGACCAGACTAGAGACCAGAAACCAGACCAGAGACCATACCAGAGACCAGAGTCAAGACCAGAGACCAGAGCAGACCATAGACCAGACCAGAGATCAGACCAGAGACCAGACCAGATACCAGACTAGAGACCAGAGACCAGACCAAAGACCAGACTAGAGACCAGAGACCAGACCAGAGACCAGACCAGAATCCAGACCAGAAACCAGAGACCAGACCAGAGTCCAGACCAGAGACCAGACCAGAGACCAGAGACCAGACCAGAGTCCACAGACCAGACCAGAGTCCAGACCAGAGACCAGAGACCAGACCAGAGACCATAGTCCAGACCGGAGACCAGAGTCCAGACCAGAGACCAGACCAGAATCCAGACCAGAAACCAGAGACCAGAGTCCAGACCAGAGTCCAGACCAGAGACCAGACCAGAGACCAGACCAGAGTCCACAGACCAGACCAGAGTCCAGACCAGAGACCAGAGACCAGACCAGAGACCAGACCAGAGACCAGAGTCCAGACCAGACCAGGGACCAGAGACCAGACCAGACCAAAGACCAGAGACCAGAGACCAGACTAGAGACCAGAGACCAGAGTCCAGACCAGGGACCAGAGACCAGACCAGAATCCAGACCAGAAACCAGAGACCAGAGTCCAGACCAGAGACCAGAGACCAGACCGGAGACCAGAGACCAGAGACCAGACCAGAGACCAGAGTCCAGACCAGACCAGGGACCAGAGACCAGACCAGAGACCGGAGACCAGACCAAAGACCAGAGACCAGAGACCAGACTAGAGACCAGAGACCAGAGACCAGAGTCCAGACCAGGGACCAGAGACCAGACCAGAGACCAGACCAGAGACCAGACCAGAGACCAGACTAGAGACCAGAGACCAGACCGGAGGCCAGAGACCAGACCAGAGACCAGAGTCCAGACCAAACCAGACCATGGACCAGACCTGAGACCTGAGACCAGAGACCAGACCAGAGACCAGAGACCAGACCAGAGACCAGACTAGAGACCAGAGACCAGAGTCCAGACCAGGGACCAGAGACCAGACAAGAGTCCAGTCCAGAGAACAGAGACGAGACCACAGACCAGACCAAAGACCAGAGACCAGAGTCAGGACCAGAGTCCAGACCAGAGACCAGACACCAGACTCTAGACCAGAGTCCAGACCAGAGACCAGACCAGACCAGACCAGAGACCAGACCAGAGACCAGAGACCAGAGTCCAGACCAGGGACCAGAGACCAGACCAGAGACCAGAGACGAGACCAGAGACCATACCAGAGACCAGAGTCCAGACCAGAGACCAGAGACCAGACCAGAATCCAGACCGGAAACCAGAGACCAGAGTCCAGACCAGAGACCAGACCAGAGTCCAGATCAGAGACCAGACCAGAGACCAGAGCAGACCAGAGACAAGAGACCAGACTAGAGACCAGAAACCAGACCAGAGACCATACCAGAGACCAGAGTCAAGACCAGAGACCAGAGCAGACCATAGACCAGACCAGAGACCAGAAATCAGACCAGAGACCTGACCAGATACCAGACTAGAGACCAGAGACCTGACCAGATACCAGACTAGAGACCAGAGACCAGACCAGAGACCAGAGTCCAGACCAGAGACCAGACCAGAATCCAGACCAGAGACCAGAGACCAGACTCCAGACGAGAGACCAGAGACCAGACCAGAGTCCAGACCAGAGACCAGACCAGAGACCAGAGACCAGACCAGAGTCCACAGACCAGACCAGAGTCCAGACCAGAGACCAGAGACCAGACCAGAGACCAGAGTCCAGACCAGAGACAAGACCAGAGACCAGAGACCAGACCAGAGTCCACAGACCAGAACAGAGTCCAGACCAGAGACCAGACCAGAGTCCAGACCGGAGACCAGAGACCAGACCAGAGACCAGAGTCCAGACCAGACCAGGGACCAGAGACCAGACCAGAGACCAGACCAGAGACCGGAGACCAGACCAAAGACCAGAGACCAGAGACCAGACTAGATACCAGAGACCAGAGACCAGAGTCCAGACCAGGGACCAGAGACCAGACCAGAGACCAGACCAGAGACCAGAAACCAGACCAGAGACCAGAGACCAGACCGGAGGCCAGAGACCAGAGTCCAGACCAAACCAAACCATGGACCAGACCTGAGACCAGAGACCAGACCAGAGACCAGACCAGAGACCAGACTAGAGACCAGAGACCAGAGTCCAGACCAGGGACCAGAGACCAGACAAGAGTCCAGTCCAGAGAACAGAGACGAGACCACAGACCAGACCAAAGACCAGAGTCAGGACCAGAGTCCAGACCAGAGACCAGACACCAGACTCTAGACCAGAGTCCAGACCAGAGACCAGACCAGACCAGACCAGAGAACAGACCAGAGACCAGAGTCCAGACCAGGGATCATAGACCAGACCAGAGACCAGAGACGAGACCAGAGACCATACCAGAGACCAGAGTCCAGACCAGAGACAAGAGCAGACCATAGGCCAGACCAGAGACAAGAGACCAGACTAGAGACCAGAGACCAGAGACCAGACCAGAGACCAGAGTCAAGACCAGAGACCAGAGAAGACCATAGACCAGACCAGAGACCAGAGACCAGACCAGATACCAGACTAGAGACCAGAGACCAGACCAGAGACCAGACTAGAGACCAGAGACCAGAGTCCAGACCAGAGACCAGAATACAGACCAGAAACCAGAGACCAGAGTCCAGACCAGAGATCAGAGACCAGACCAGAGTCCACAGACCAGACCAAAGTCCAGACCAGAGACCAGACCAGAGTCCACAGACCAGACCAAAGTCCAGACCAGAGACCAGAGACCAGAGACGATAGTCCAGACCGGAGACCAGAGACCAGACCAGAAACCAGAGACCAGAGTCCAGACCAGAGACCAGAGTCCAGATCAGAGACCAGACCAGAGACCAGACCAGAGTCCACAGACCAGACCAGAGTCCAGACCAGAGACCAGACCAGAGACCATAGTCCAGACCGGAGACCAGAGACCAGACCAGAGTCCAGACCAGACTAGAGACCAGACCTGAGACCAGAGAACAGACCAGAGACCGGAAACCAGACCAGAGACCAGACCAGAGACCAGACTAGAGACCAGAGACCAGAGTCCAGACCGGAGACCAGAGACCAGACCAGAGACCGGAGACCAGGGACCAGACCAGAGATCAGAGTCCAGACCAGAGACCAGAGACCAGAGTCCAGACCAGACCAGAGACCAGTACACAGACCAGAGACCAGACCAGAGATCAGACCAGAGAAAAGACCAGAGACCAGAGTCCAGACCAGAGACCAGAGACCAGACCAGAATCCAGACCAGAAACCAGAGACCAGAGTCCAGACCAGAGACCAGACCAGAGACCAGACCGGAGACCAGAGACCAGACCAGAGACCAGAGTCCAGACCAGACCAGGGACCAGAGACCAGACCAGAGACCGGAGACCAGACCAAAGACCAGAGACCAGACTAGAGACCAGAGACCAGAGACCAGAGTCCAGACCAGGGACCAGAGACCAGACCAGAGACCGGAGACCAGACCAGAGACCAGACCAGAGACCAGACTAGAGACCAGAGACCAGACCGGAGGCCAGAGACCAGACCAGAGACCAGAGTCCAGACCAAACCAGACCATGGACCAGACCTGAGACCTGAGACCAGAGACCAGAGACCAGACCAGAGACCAGACTAGAGACCAGAGACCAGAGTCCAGACCAGGGACCAGAGACCAGACAAGAGTCCAGTCCAGAGAACAGAGACGAGACCACAGACCAGACCAAAGACCAGAGACCAGAGTCAGGACCAGAGTCCAGACCAGAGACAAGACACCAGACTCTAGACCAGAGTCCAGACCAGAGACCAGACCAGACCAGACCAGAGACCAGAGACCAGAGTCCAGACCAGGGACCAGAGACCAGACCAGAGACCAGAGACGAGACCAGAGACCATACCAGAGACCAGAGTCCAGACCAGAGACCAGAGACCAGACCAGAATCCAGACCAGAAACCAGAGACCAGAGTCCAGACCAGAGACCAGAGACCAGACCAGAGTCCAGATCAGAGACCAGACCAGAGACCAGAGCAGACCAGAGACAAGAGACCAGACTAGAGACCAGAAACCAGACCAGAGACCATACCAGAGACCAGAGACGAGATCAGGGACCAGACCAGAGATCAGAGTCCAGACCAGAGTCCAGACCAGAGACCAGAGACCAGAGTCCAGACCAGACCAGAGACCAGTACACAGACCAGAGACCAGACCAGAGATCAGACCAGAGAAAAGACCAGAGACCAGAGACCAGAGACCATACCAGAGACCAGAGACCAGACCAGAATCCAGACCAGAAACCAGAGACCAGAGTCCAGACCAGAGACAAGACACCAGACTCTAGACCAGAGTCCAGACCAGAGACCAGACCAGACCAGACCAGAGACCAGAGACCAGAGTCCAGACCAGGGACCAGAGACCAGACCAGAGACCAGAGACGAGACCAGAGACCATACCAGAGACCAGAGTCCAGACCAGAGACCAGAGACCAGACCAGAATCCAGACCAGAAACCAGAGACCAGAGTCCAGACCAGAGACCAGAGACCAGACCAGAGTCCAGATCAGAGACCAGACCAGAGACCAGAGCAGACCAGAGACAAGAGACCAGACACCAGACCAGAGACCAGAGTCAAGACCAGAGACCAGAGCAGACCATAGACCAGACCAGAGACCAGAAATCAGACCAGAGACCTGACCAGATACCAGACTAGAGACCAGAGACCAGACCAAAGACCAGACTAGAGACCAGAGACCAGACCAGAGACCAGAGTCCAGACCAGAGACCAGACCAGAATCCAGACCAGAGACCAGAGACCAGACTCCAGACCAGAGACCAGAGACCAGACCAGAGTCCAGACCAGAGACCAGACCAGAGTCCACAGACCAGACCAGAGTCCAGACCAGAGACCAGAGACCAGACCAGAGACCAGAGTCCAGACCAGAGACCAGAGACCAGAGACCAGACCAGAGACCAGACCAGAGACCGGACCAAAGACCAGAGACCAGAGACCAGACTAGATATCAGAGACCAGAGACCAGAGTCCAGACCAGGGACCAGAGACCAGACCAGAGACCAGACCAGAGACCAGACCAGAGACCAGACCAGAGACCAGAGACCAGACCGGAGGCCAGAGACCAGAGTCCAGACCAAACCAAACCATGGACCAGACCTGAGACCAGAGACCAGACCAGAGACCAGACCAGAGACCAGACTAGAGACCAGAGACCAGAGTCAGGACCAGAGTCCAGACCAGAGACCAGACACCAGACTCTAGACCAGAGTCCAGACCAGAGACCAGACCAGACCAGACCAGAGACCAGAGTCCAGACCAGGCATCAGAGACCAGACCAGAGACGAGACCAGAGACAAGAGCAGACCATAGGCCAGACCAGAGACAAGAGACCAGACTAGAGACCAGAATCCAGACCAGAGACCAGAGTCAAGACCAGAGACCAGAGAAGACCATAGACCAGACCAGAGACCAGAGACCAGACCAGATACCAGACTAGAGAACAGAGACCAGACCAGAGACCAGAGTCCAGACCAGAGACCAGAGACCAGACCAGAATACAGACCAGAAACCAGAGACCAGAGTCCAGACCAGAGATCAGAGACCAGACCAGAGTCCAGACCAGAGACCAGACCAGAGACCACAGACCAGACCAAAGTCCAGACCAGAGACCAGAGACCAGAGACGATAGTCCAGACCGGAGACCAGAGTCCAGACCAGAGACCAGAGACCAGACCAGAAACCAGAGACCAGAGTCCAGACCAGAGACCAGAGTCCAGATCAGAGACCAGACCAGAGACCAGACCAGAGTCCACAGACCAGACCAGAGTCCAGACCAGAGACCAGTACACAGACCAGAGTCCAGACCAGAGACCAGACCGGAGACCAGAGTCCAGACCAGAGTCCAGACCAGAGACCAGAGACCAGACCAGAGACCAGACCAGAGACCAGACTAGAGACCAGAGACCAGAGTCCGGAGACCAGAGACCAGAGACCAGACCAGAGACCAGAGACGAGATCAGGGACCAGACCAGAGATCAGAGTCCAGACCAGAGTCCAGACCAGAGACCAGAGACCAGAGTCCAGACCAGACCAGAGACCAGTACACAGACCAGAGACCAGACCAGAGATCAGACCAGAGAAAAGACCAGAGACCAGAGACCAGTACACAGACCAGAGACCAGACCAAAGACCAGACCAGAGACCAGACCAGAGACCAAATCCAGACCAGGGACCAGAGACCAGAGACGAGACCAGAGGCCAAAGTCAAGACCAGAGACCAGACCAGAGACCAGAGACCAGAGTCCAGACCAGGGACCGGAGACCAGACCAGTGATCAGTCCAGAGACCAGAAACGAGACCAGAGACCAGCCCAGAGACCAGAGACCAGTCTCCAGACCAGAGTCCAGACCAGAGACCAGAGACCAGTACACAGACCAGAGTCCAGACCAGAGACCAGACCAGAGGCCAGAGACCAGACCAGAGTCCACAGACGTGACCAGAGTCCAGACCAGAGACCAGAGACCAGACCAGAGACCAGAGTATAGACCAGAGACCAGAGTATAGACCAGAGACCAGAACAGAGACCAGACTAGAGACCGGAGACCAGACCAGAGACCAGACCAGAGACCAGACTAGAGACCAGAGTCCAGACCGGAGACCAGAGACCAGACCAGAGACCGGAGACCAGAGACCAGACAAGAGTCCAGTCCAGAGACCAGTACACACGATCAGGGACCAGACCAGAGATCAGAGTCCAGACCAGAGTCCAGACCAGAGACCAGAGACCAGAGTCCAGACCAGACCAGAGACCAGTACACAGACCAGAGATCAGACCAGAGACAAGACCAGAGACCAGAGACCAGACCAGAGACCAGACCAGAGTCCAGACCAGAGACCAGTACACAGACCAGAGACCAGACCAAAGACCAGACCAGAGACCAGACCAGAGACCAAAGTCCAGACCAGGGACCAGAGACCAGAGACGAGACCAGAGGCCAAAGTCAAGACCAGAGACCAGACCAGAGACCAGAGACCAGAGTCCAGAGACCAGACCAGTGATCAGTCCAGAGACCAGAAACGAGACCAGAGACCAGCCCAGAGACCAGAGACCAGTCTCCAGACCAGAGTCCAGACCAGAGACCAGAGACCAGAGGCCAGAGACCAGACCAGAGTCCACAGACGTGACCAGAGTCCAGACCAGAGACCAGAGACCAGACCAGAGACCAGAGTATAGACCAGAGACCAGAGACCAGAACAGAGACCAGACTAGAGACCAGAGACCAGACCGGAGGTCAGAGACCAGACCGGAGGCCAGAGACCAGAGTCCAGACCAGACCATGGACCAGACCTGAGACCTGAGACCAGACCAGAGACCAGAGAACAGAGACTAGAGACCAGAGACCAGACCAGAGACCAGACTAGAGACCAGAGACCAGAGTCCAGACCAGGGACCATAGACCAGACAAGAGTCCAGTCCAGAGAACAGGGACGAGACCACAGACCAGACCAAAGACCAGAGACCAGAGTCAGGACCAGAGTCCAGACCAGAGACCAGACACCAGACTCTAGACCAGAGACCAGACCAGACCAGACCAGAGAACAGACCAGAGACCAGAGACCAGAGATCAGACCAGAGACAAGACCAGAGACCAGAGACCAGTACACAGACCAGAGACCAGACCAAAGACCAGACCAGAGACCAGACCAGAGACCAAAGTCCAGACCAGGGACCAGAGACCAGAGACGAGACCAGAGGCCAAAGTCAAGACCAGAGTCCAGACCAGGGACCAGAGACCAGACCAGTGATCAGTCCAGAGACCAGAAACGAGACCAGAGACCAGACCAGAGACCAGAGACCAGTCTCCAGACCAGAGACCAGTACACAGACCAGAGTCCAGACCAGAGACCAGACCAGAGGCCAGAGACCAGACCAGAGTCCACAGACGTGACCAGAGTCCAGACCAGAGACCAGACCGGAGGCCAGAGACCAGACCAGAGACCAGTACACAGACCAGAGACCAGACCAGAGACCAGAGATCAGACCAGAGACAAGACCAGAGACCAGAGACCAGACCAGAGACCAGACCAGAGTCCAGACCAGAGACCAGAGACCAGTACACAGACCAGAGACCAGACCAAAGACCAGACCAGAGACCAGACCAGAGACCAAAGTCCAGACCAGGGACCCGAGACCAGAGACGAGACCAGAGGCCAAAGTCAAGACCAGAGACCAGACCAGAGACCAGAGACCAGAGTCCAGACCAGGGACCAGAGACCAGACCAGTGATCAGTCCAGAGACCAGAAACGAGACCAGAGACCAGCCCAGAGACCAGTCTCCAGACCAGAGTCCAGACCAGAGACCAGAGACCAGTACACAGACCAGAGTCCAGACCAGAGACCAGACCAGAGGCCAAAGACCAGACCAGAGTCCACAGACGTGACCAGAGTCCAGACCAGAGACCAGAGACCAGACCAGAGACCAGAGTATAGACCAGAGACCAGAGACCAGACAAGAGTCCAGTCCAGAGACCAGAGACGAGATCAGGGACCAGACCAGAGATCAGAGTCCAGACCAGAGACCAGAGTCCAGACCGGAGACCAGAGACCAGTACACAGACCAGAGACCAGAGACCAGACCAGAGACAAGACCAGAGACCAGACCAGAGTCCAGACCAGAGACCAGAGACAAGAGTCCAGAGATCAGACCAGAGACCAGACCAGAGTCCAGACCAGAGACCAGAGACCAGTACACAGACCAGACACGAGACCAGAGACCAGACCAGAGTCCAGACCAGAGACCAGAGACCAGTACACAGACCAGACACAAGACCAGAGACCAGAGATCAGACCAGAGTCCAGACCAGAGACCAGAGACCAGAGACAAGACCAGAGACCAGAGACCAGAGTCCAGACCAGAGACCAGAGACCAGTACACAGACCAGAGACCAGACCATAGACCAGACCAGAGACCAGAGACCAGACCAGACACGAGACCAGAGACCAGACCAGAGTCCAGACCAGAGACCAGAGACCAGTACACAGACCAGACACAAGACCAGAGACCAGACCAGAGACCAGACCAGAAACCAGAGACCAGAGTCCAGACCAGGGACCAGAGACCAGAGACGAGACCAGAGGCCAGAGTCAAGACCAGAGACCAGAGCAGAGTCCACAGACCAGACCAGAGTCCAGACCAGAGACCAGAGACCAGTACACAGACCAGAGTCCAGACCAGAGACCAGACCGGAGACCAGAGTCCAGACCAGAGTCCAGACCAGAGACCAGAGACCAGACCAGAGACCAGACCAGAGACCAGACTAGAGACCAGAGACCAGAGTCCGGAGACCAGAGACCAGAGACCAGACCAGAGACCAGAGACGAGATCAGGGACCAGACCAGAGATCAGAGTCCAGACCAGAGTCCAGACCAGAGACCAGAGACCAGAGTCCAGACCAGACCAGAGACCAGTACACAGACCAGAGACCAGACCAGAGATCAGACCAGAGAAAAGACCAGAGACCAGTACACAGACCAGAGACCAGACCAAAGACCAGACCAGAGACCAGACCAGAGACCAAATCCAGACCAGGGACCAGAGACCAGAGACGAGACCAGAGGCCAAAGTCAAGACCAGAGACCAGACCAGAGACCAGAGACCAGAGTCCAGACCAGGGACCAGAGACCAGACCAGTGATCAGTCCAGAGACCAGAAACGAGACCAGAGACCAGCCCAGAGACCAGAGACCAGTCTCCAGACCAGAGTCCAGACCAGAGACCAGAGACCAGTACACAGACCAGAGTCCAGACCAGAGACCAGACCAGAGGCCAGAGACCAGACCAGAGTCCACAGACGTGACCAGAGTCCAGACCAGAGACCAGAGACCAGACCAGAGACCAGAGTATAGACCAGAGACCAGAGTATAGACCAGAGACCAGAGTATAGACCAGAGACCAGAACAGAGACCAGACTAGAGACCGGAGACCAGACCAGAGACCAGACCAGAGACCAGACTAGAGACCAGAGTCCAGACCGGAGACCAGAGACCAGACCAGAGACCGGAGACCAGAGACCAGACAAGAGTCCAGTCCAGAGACCAGTACACAGATCAGGGACCAGACCAGAGATCAGAGTCCAGACCAGAGTCCAGACCAGAGACCAGAGACCAGAGTCCAGACCAGACCAGAGACCAGTACACAGACCAGAGATCAGACCAGAGACAAGACCAGAGACCAGAGACCAGACCAGAGACCAGACCAGAGTCCAGACCAGAGACCAGTACACAGACCAGAGACCAGACCAAAGACCAGACCAGAGACCAGACCAGAGACCAAAGTCCAGACCAGGGACCAGAGACCAGAGACGAGACCAGAGGCCAAAGTCAAGACCAGAGACCAGACCAGAGACCAGAGACCAGAGTCCAGAGACCAGACCAGTGATCAGTCCAGAGACCAGAAACGAGACCAGAGACCAGCCCAGAGACCAGAGACCAGTCTCCAGACCAGAGTCCAGACCAGAGACCAGAGACCAGAGGCCAGAGACCAGACCAGAGTCCACAGACGTGACCAGAGTCCAGACCAGAGACCGGAGACCAGACCAGAGACCAGAGACCAGACCAGAGACCAGACTAGAGACCAGACAAGAGTCCAGTCCAGAGACCAGAGACGAAATCAGGGACCAGACCAGAGATCAGAGTCCAGACCAGAGTCCAGACCAGAGACCAGAGACAAGACCAGAGACCAGAGACCAGAGTCCAGACCGGAGACCAGAGACCAGTACACAGACCAGAGACCAGACCAGAGACCAGAGACCAGACCAGAGACCAGAGACCAGAGACCAGAGTCCAGACCAGAGACCAGTACACAGACCAGAGACCAGACCATAGACCAGACCAGAGACCAGAGACCAGACCAGAGACCAGAGACCAGAGTCCAGACCAGGGACCAGACCAGAGACCAGAGACGAGACCAGAGGCCAGAGTCAAGGCCAGAGACCAGACCAGAGACCAGAGACCAGACCAGAGACCAGAGACCAGAGTCCAGACCAGGGACCAGAGACCAGACCAGTGATCAGTCCAGAGACCAGAGACCAGACCAGAGACCAGCCCAGAGACCAGACTCCAGACCAGAGTCCAGACCAGAGACCAGAGACCAGTACACAGACCAGAGTCCAGACCAGAGACCAGACCAGAGACCAGAGACCAGACCAGACCAGAGACCAGAGACCAGACCAGAGTCCACAGACGTGACCAGAGTCCAGATCAGAGACCAGACCAGAGACCAGAGTATAGACCAGAGACCAGAGACCAGAACACAGACCAGACTAGAGACCGGAGGCCAGAGACCAGACCAGACCAGAAACCAGAGTCCAGACCAGACCATGGACCAGACCTGAGACCTGAGACCAGAGACCAGACCAGAGACCAGACCAGAGACCAGAGACCAGACCAGAGACCAGACTAGAGACCAGAGACCAGAGTCCAGACCAGGGACCAGAGACCAGACCACAGACCAGACCAAAGACCAGAGACCAGAGTCAGGACCAGAGTCCAGACCAGAGACCAGACACCAGACTCTAGACCAGAGACCAGACCAGACCAGACCAGAGAACAGACCAGAGACCAGAGACCAGAGTCCAGACCAGGGACCAGAGACCAGACCAGAGACCAGAGACGAGACCGGAGACCATACCAGAGACCAGAGTCCAGACCAGAGACCAGAGACCAGAGTCCAGACCAGAGACCAGACCAGAGACCAGAGACCAGAGCAGACCAGAGACAAGAGACCAGACTAGAGACCAGAGACCAGACCAGAGACCAGACCAGAGACCATACCAGAGACCAGAGCAGACCATAGACCAGACTAGAGACCAGAGACCAGACCAGAGACCATACCAGAGACCAGAGTCAAGACCAGAGACCAGAGCAGACCATAGACCAGACGAGAGACCAGAGACCAGACCAGAGACCAGACTAGAGACCAGAGCCCAGACCAGAGACCAGACCAGAATCCAGACCAGAAACCAGAGACCAGACTCCAGACCAGAGACCAGACCAGAGTCCAGACCAGAGACCAGAGACCAGACCAGAGTCCACAGACCAGACCAGAGTCCAGAGACCAGACCAGAGACCATAGTCCAGACCGGAGACCAGAGTCCAGACCAGAGACCAGACCAGAATCCAGACCAAAAACCAGAGACCAGAGTCCAGACCAGAGACCAGACCAGAGTCCAGACCAGAGACCAGACCAGAGACCAGACCAGAGTCCACAGACCAGACCAGAGTCCAGACCAGAGTCCAGACCAGAGACCAGACCAGAGACCAGAGTCCAGACCAGACCAGAGACCAGACCTGAGACCTGAGACAAGAGACCAGACCAGAGACCAGAGACCAGACCAAAGACCAGAGACCAGACTAGAGACCAGAGACCAGACTAGAGACCAGAGACCAGAGACCAGACCAGAGAACAAACTAGAGACCAGAGACCAGAGTCCAGACCGGAGACCAGAGACCAGACCAGAGACCAGAGTCCAGACCAGACCAGGGACCAGAGACCAGAGACCAGACCAGAGACCAGACCAGAGACCGGAGACCAGACCAGAGACCAGACTAGAGACCAGAGACCAGACCAGAGACCAGAGTCCAGACCATAGACCAGAGACCAGACCAGAATCCAGACCAGAAACCAGAGACCAGACCAGAAACCAGACCAGAGACCGGAGACCAGAGACCAGAGACCAGACAAGAGTCCGGTCCAGAGACCATAGACGAGATCAGGGACCAGACCAGAGACCAGACCAGAGTCAAGAACAGAAACCAGAGACCAGAGTCCAGACCAGAGACCAGACCAGAGTCCACAGACCAGACCAGAGACCAGACCAGAATCCAGACCAGAAACCAAAGACCAGAGTCCAGACCAGAGACCAGACCAGAAACCAGAGATCAGACCAGAGACCAGACCAGAGACCAGAGACCAGACCAGAGTCCAGACAAGAGACCAGACCAGAGACCAGACCAGAAACCAGAGACCAGAGTCCAGACCAGAGACCAGAGACCAGAGTCCAGACCGGAGACCAGAGACGAGACCAGAGACCAGAGTCCAGACCAGACTAGAGACCAGACCTGAGACCTGAGACCAGAGACCAGACCAGAGACCAGACCAGAGACCGGAGACCAGACCAGAGACCAGAGACCAGACCAGAGACCAGACTAGAGACCAGAGTCCAGACCGGAGACCAGAGACCAGACCAGAGACCGGAGACCAGAGACCAGACCAGAGACCAGACAAGAGTCCAGTCCAGAGACCAGAGACGAAATCAGGGACCAGACCAGAGATCAGAGTCCAGACCAGAGTCCAGACCAGAGACAAGACCAGAGACAAGACCAGAGACCAGAGTCCAGACCGGAGACCAGAGACCAGTACCCAGACCATAGACCAGACCAGAGACCAGAGACAAGACCAGAGACCAGAGACCAGACCAGAGTCCAGACCAGAGACCAGAGAATAGACCAGAGACCAGAGTCCAGACCAGAGACCAGACCATAGACCAGACCAAAGACCAGAGATCAGACCAGAGACAAGACCAGAGACCAGAGACCAGACCAGAGACCAGAGACCAGACCAGAGACCAGACCAGAGTCCAGACCAGAGACCACAGACCAGAGACCAGTACACAGACCAGTGACCAGACCAAAGACCAGACCAGAGACCAGAGTCCAGACCAGGGACCAGAGACCAGACCAGAGACCAGAGACGAGACCAGAGGCCAGAGTCAAGGCCAGAGACCAGACCAGAGACCAGAGACCAGAGTCCAGACCAGGGACCAGAGACCATACCGGAGACCAGAGTCAAGACCAGAGACCACAGACCAGAGCAGACCATAGACCAGACCAGAGACCAGAGACCAGAAACCAGACCAGAGACCAGAGACCAGTACACAGACCAGAGACCAGACCATAGACTAGACCAGAGACCAGACCAGAGACCGGAGACCAGACGAGAGACCAGACCAGAGTCCAGACCAGAGACCAGTATTCAGACCAGAGACCAGACCAGAGTCCACAAACCAGACCAGAGACCAGACCAGAGACCAGACCAGAGACCAGAGACCAGACCAGACCAGAGATCAGACCAGACACCAGACCAGAGACCAGAGTCCAGACCAGGGACCAGAGACCAGACCAGAGATCGGTCCAGAGACCAGAAACGAGACCAGAGACCAGACCAGAGACCAGACCAGAGACCAGCCCAGAGACCAGACTAGAGACCAGAGACCAGACTCCAGACCAGAGTCCGGACCAGAGACCAGAGACCAGTACACAGACCAGAGACCAGACCAGAAACGAGACCAGAGTCCACAAACCAGACCAGAGACCAGACCAGAGACCAGACCAGAGACCAGAGACCAGACCAGACCAGAGACCAGACCAGAAACCAGACCAGAAACCAGAGATCAGACCAGACACCAGACCAGAGACCAGAGTCCAGACCAGGGACCAGAGACCAGACCAGAGATCGGTCCAGAGACCAGAAACGAGACCAGAGACCAGACCAGAGACCAGCCCAGAGACCAGACTAGAGACCAGAGACCAGACTCCAGACCAGAGTCCGGACCAGAGACCAGAGACCAGTACACAAACCAGAGTCTAGACCAGAGACCAGACCAGAGACCAGACCAGACCAGAGACCAGAGACCATAGTCCAGACCGGAGACCAGAGACAAGACCAGAGACCAGAGTCCAGACCAGACTAGAGACCAGACCTGAGACCTGAGACCAGAGACCAGACCAGAGACCGGAGACCAGACCAGAGACCAGACTAGAGACCAGAGACCAGAGTCCAGACCGGAGACCAGAGACCAGACCAGAGACCGGAGACCAGACCAGAGACCAGACAAGAGTCCAGTCCAGAGACCAGAGAAGAAATCAGGGACCAGACCAGAGATCAGAGTCCAGACCAGAGTCCAGACCAGAGACCAGAGACAAGACCAGAGACCAGAGACCAGAGTCCAGACCGGAGACCAGAGACCAGTACACAGACCAGAGACCAGACCAGAGACCAGAGACCAGACCAGAGACAAGACCAGAGACCAGAGACCAGACCAGAGACCAGAGAACAGAGTCCAGACCAGAGACCAGAGACCAGTACACAGACCAGAGACCAGACCAGAAACCAGACCAGAGACCGGAGACCAGAGACCAGAGACCAGACAAGAGTCCGGTCCAGAGACCAGAGACGAGATCAGGGACCAGACCAGAGACCAGACCAGAGTCAAGAACAGAAACCAGAGACCAGAGTCCAGACCAGAGACCAGACCAGAGTCCACAGACCAGACCAGAGACCAGAGACCAGACCAGAATCCAGACCAGAAACCAAAGACCAGAGTCCAGACCAGAGACCAGACCAGAAACCAGAGATCAGACCAGAGACCAGACCAGAGACCAGAGACCAGACCAGAGTCCAGACAAGAGACCAGACCAGAGACCAGACCAGAAACCAGAGACCAGAGTCCAGACCAGAGACCAGAGTCCAGACCAGAGACCAGACCAGAGACCAGAGACCAGACCAGAGTCCACAGAACAGACCAGAGTCCAGACCAGAGACCAGAGACCATAGTCCAGACCGGAGACCAGAGACCAGACCAGAGAACAGAGTCCAGACCAGACTAGAGACCAGACCTGAGACCTGAGACCAGAGACCAGACCAGAGACCAGACCAGAGACCAGAGACGAGACCAGAGGCCAGAGTCAAGGCCAGAGACCAGACCAGAGACCAGAGACCAGACCAGAGACCAGAGACCAGAGTCCAGACCAGGGACCAGAGACCAGACCAGTGATCAGTCCAGAGACCAGAGACCAGACCAGAGACCAGCCCAGAGACCAGACCAGAGACCAGACTCCAGACCAGAGTCCAGACCAGAGACCAGAGACCAGTACACAGACCAGAGTCCAGACCAGAGACCAGACCAGAGACCAGAGACCAGACCAGACCAGAGACCAGAGTCCACAGACGTGACCAGAGTCCAGATCAGAGACCAGACCAGAGACCAGAGTATAGACCAGAGACCAGAGACCAGAACACAGACCAGACTAGAGACCGGAGGCCAGAGACCAGACCAGACCAGAAACCAGAGTCCAGACCAGACCATGGACCAGACCTGAGACCTGAGACCAGAGACCAGACCAGAGACCAGACCAGAGACCAGAGACCAGACCTGAGACCAGACTAGAGACCAGAGACCAGAGTCCAGACCAGGGACCAGAGACCAGACCACAGACCAGACCAAAGACCAGAGACCAGAGTCAGGACCAGAGTCCAGACCAGAGACCAGACACCAGACTCTAGACCAGAGACCAGACCAGACCAGACCAGACCAGAGAACAGACCAGAGACCAGAGACCAGAGTCCAGACCAGGGACCAGAGACCAGACCAGAGACCAGAGACGAGACCGGAGACCATACCAGAGACCAGAGTCCAGACCAGAGACCAGAGACCAGAGTCCAGACCAGAGACCAGACAAGAGACCAGACTAGAGACCAGAGCAGACCAGAGACAAGAGACCAGACTAGAGACCAGAGACCAGACCAGAGACCATACCAGAGACCAGAGCAGACCATAGACCAGACTAGAGACCAGAGACCAGACCAGAGACCATACCAGAGACCAGAGTCAAGACCAGAGACCAGAGCAGACCATAGACCAGACGAGAGACCAGAGACCAGACCAGAGACCAGACTAGAGACCAGAGCCCAGACCAGAATCCAGACCAGAAACCAGAGACCAGACTCCAGACCAGAGACCAGACCAGAGTCCAGACCAGAGACCAGAGACCAGACCAGAGTCCACAGACCAGACCAGAGTCCAGAGACCAGACCAGAGACCATAGTCCAGACCGGAGACCAGAGTCCAGACCAGAGACCAGAGACCAGACCAGAATCCAGACCAAAAACCAGAGACCAGAGTCCAGACCAGAGACCAGACCAGAGTCCAGACCAGAGACCAGACCAGAGACCAGACCAGAGTCCACAGACCAGACCAGAGTCCAGACCAGAGACCAGACCAGAGACCAGAGTCCAGACCAGACCAGAGACCAGACCTGAGACCTGAGACAAGAGACCAGACCAGAGACCGGAGACCAGACCAAAGACCAGAGACCAGACTAGAGACCAGAGACCAGACTAGAGACCAGAGACCAGAGACCAGACCAGAGAACAAACTAGAGACCAGAGACCAGAGTCCAGACCGGAGACCAGAGACCAGACCAGAGACCAGAGTCCAGACCAGACCAGGGACCAGAGACCAGAGACCAGACCAGAGACCAGACTAGAGACCAGAGACCAGACCAGAGACCAGAGTCCAGACCATAGACCAGAGACCAGACCAGAATCCAGACCAGAAACCAGAGACCAGACCAGAAACCAGACCAGAGACCAGAGACGAGATCAGGGACCAGACCAGAGACCAGACCAGAGTCAAGAACAGAAACCAGAGACCAGAGTCCAGACCAGAGACCAGACCAGAGTCCACAGACCAGACCAGAGACCAGACCAGAATCCAGACCAGAAACCAAAGACCAGAGTCCAGACCAGAGACCAGACCAGAAACCAGAGATCAGACCAGAGACCAGACCAGAGACCAGAGACCAGACCAGAGTCCAGACAAGAGACCAGACCAGAGACCAGACCAGAAACCAGAGACCAGAGTCCAGACCAGAGACCAGAGACCAGAGTCCAGACCGGAGACCAGAGACGAGACCAGAGACCAGAGTCCAGACCAGACTAGAGACCAGACCTGAGACCTGAGACCAGAGACCAGACCAGAGACCAGACCAGAGACCGGAGACCAGACCAGAGACCAGAGACCAGACCAGAGACCAGACTAGAGACCAGAGTCCAGACCGGAGACCAGAGACCAGACCAGAGACCGGAGACCAGAGACCAGACCAGAGACCAGACAAGAGTCCAGTCCAGAGACCAGAGACGAAATCAGGGACCAGACCAGAGATCAGAGTCCAGACCAGAGTCCAGACCAGAGACCAGAGACAAGACCAGAGACCAGAGTCCAGACCGGAGACCAGAGACCAGTACCCAGACCATAGACCAGACCAGAGACCAGAGACCAGACCAGAGACAAGACCAGAGACCAGAGACCAGACCAGAGTCCAGACCAGAGACCAGAGAATAGACCAGAGACCAGAGTCCAGACCAGAGACCAGAGACCAGACCATAGACCAGACCAAAGACCAGAGATCAGACCAGAGACAAGACCAGAGACCAGAGACCAGACCAGAGACCAGAGACCAGACCAGAGACCAGACCAGAGTCCAGACCAGAGACCACAGACCAGAGACCAGACCAAAGACCAGACCAGAGACCAGAGTCCAGACCAGGGACCAGAGACCAGACCAGAGACCAGAGACGAGACCAGAGGCCAGAGTCAAGGCCAGAGACCAGACCAGAGACCAGAGACCAGAGTCCAGACCAGGGACCAGAGACCATACCGGAGACCAGAGTCAAGACCAGAGACCACAGACCAGAGCAGACCATAGACCAGACCAGAGACCAGAGACCAGAAACCAGACCAGAGACCAGAGACCAGTACACAGACCAGAGACCAGACCATAGACTAGACCAGAGACCAGACCAGAGACCGGAGACCAAACGAGAGACCAGACCAGAGTCCAGACCAGAGACCAGTATTCAGACCAGAGACCAGACCAGAGACCAGACCAGAGTCCACAAACCAGACCAGAGACCAGACCAGAGACCAGACCAGAGACCAGAGACCAGACCAGACCAGAGACCAGACCAGAAACCAGACCAGAAACCAGAGATCAGACCAGACAAGAGTCCAGTCCAGAGACCAGAGACGAAATCAGGGACCAGACCAGAGATCAGAGTCCAGACCAGAGTCCAGACCAGAGACCAGAGACAAGACCAGAGACCAGAGTCCAGACCGGAGACCAGAGACCAGTACCCAGACCATAGACCAGACCAGAGACCAGAGACCAGACCAGAGACAAGACCAGAGACCAGAGACCAGACCAGAGACCAGACAAGAGTCCAGTCCAGAGACCAGAGACGAAATCAGGGACCAGACCAGAGATCAGAGTCCAGACCAGAGTCCAGACCAGAGACCAGAGACAAGACCAGAGACCAGAGTCCAGACCGGAGACCAGAGACCAGTACCCAGACCATAGACCAGACCAGAGACCAGAGACCAGACCAGAGACAAGACCAGAGACCAGAGACCAGACCAGAGACCAGAGACCAGACCAGAGACCAGACCAGAGTCCAGACCAGAGACCACAGACCAGAGACCAGTACACAGACCAGTGACCAGACCAAAGACCAGACCAGAGACCAGAGTCCAGACCAGGGACCAGAGACCAGACCAGAGACGAGACCAGAGGCCAGAGTCAAGGCCAGAGACCAGACCAGAGACCAGAGACCAGAGTCCAGACCAGGGACCAGAGACCATACCGGAGACCAGAGTCAAGACCAGAGACCACAGACCAGAGCAGACCATAGACCAGACCAGAGACCAGAGACCAGAAACCAGACCAGAGACCAGAGACCAGTACACAGACCAGAGACCAGACCATAGACTAGACCAGAGACCAGACCAGAGACCGGAGACCAGACGAGAGACCAGACCAGAGTCCAGACCAGAGACCAGTATTCAGACCAGAGACCAGACCAGAGACCAGACCAGAGTCCACAAACCAGACCAGAGACCAGACCAGAGACCAGACCAGAGACCAGAGACCAGACCAGACCAGAGACCAGACCAGAAACCAGACCAGAAACCAGAGATCAGACCAGACACCAGACCAGAGACCAGAGTCCAGACCAGGGACCAGAGACCAGACCAGAGATCGGTCCAGAGACCAGAAACGAGACCAGAGACCAGACCAGAGACCAGCCCAGAGACCAGACTAGAGACCAGAGACCAGACTCCAGACCAGAGTCCGGACCAGAGACCAGAGACCAGTACACAGACCAGAGTCTAGACCAGAGACCAGACCAGAGACCAGACCAGACCAGAGACCAGAGACCATAGTCCAGACCGGAGACCAGAGACAAGACCAGAGACCAGAGTCCAGACCAGACTAGAGACCAGACCTGAGACCTGAGACCAGAGACCAGACCGGAGACCAGACCAGAGACCAGACTAGAGACCAGAGACCAGACCAGAGACCAGACCAGAGTCCAGACCAGAGACCACAGACCAGAGACCAGTACACAGACCAGTGACCAGACCAAAGACCAGACCAGAGACCAGAGTCCAGACCAGGGACCAGAGACCAGACCAGAGACGAGACCAGAGGCCAGAGTCAAGGCCAGAGACCAGACCAGAGACCAGAGACCAGAGTCCAGACCAGGGACCAGAGACCATACCGGAGACCAGAGTCAAGACCAGAGACCACAGACCAGAGCAGACCATAGACCAGACCAGAGACCAGAGACCAGAAACCAGACCAGAGACCAGAGACCAGTACACAGACCAGAGACCAGACCATAGACTAGACCAGAGACCAGACCAGAGACCGGAGACCAGACGAGAGACCAGACCAGAGTCCAGACCAGAGACCAGTATTCAGACCAGAGACCAGACCAGAGACCAGACCAGAGTCCACAAACCAGACCAGAGACCAGACCAGAGACCAGACCAGAGACCAGAGACCAGACCAGACCAGAGACCAGACCAGAAACCAGACCAGAAACCAGAGATCAGACCAGACACCAGACCAGAGACCAGAGTCCAGACCAGGGACCAGAGACCAGACCAGAGATCGGTCCAGAGACCAGAAACGAGACCAGAGACCAGACCAGAGACCAGCCCAGAGACCAGACTAGAGACCAGAGACCAGACTCCAGACCAGAGTCCGGACCAGAGACCAGAGACCAGTACACAGACCAGAGTCTAGACCAGAGACCAGACCAGAGACCAGACCAGACCAGAGACCAGAGACCATAGTCCAGACCGGAGACCAGAGACAAGACCAGAGACCAGAGTCCAGACCAGACTAGAGACCAGACCTGAGACCTGAGACCAGAGACCAGACCGGAGACCAGACCAGAGACCAGACTAGAGACCAGAGACCAGAGTCCAGACCGGAGACCAGAGACCAGACCAGAGACCGGAGACCAGACCAGAGACCAGACAAGAGTCCAGTCCAGAGACCAGAGAAGAAATCAGGGACCAGACCAGAGATCAGAGTCCAGACCAGAGTCCAGACCAGAGACCAGAGACAAGACCAGAGACCAGAGACCAGAGTCCAGACCGGAGACCAGAGACCAGTACACAGACCAGAGACCAGACCAGAGACCAGAGACCAGACCAGAGACAAGACCAGAGACCAGAGACCAGACCAGAGACCAGAGAACAGAGTCCAGACCAGAGACCAGAGACCAGTACACAGACCAGAGACCAGACCAGAAACCAGACCAGAGACCGGAGACCAGAGACCAGAGACCAGACAAGAGTCCGGTCCAGAGACCAGAGACGAGATCAGGGACCAGACCAGAGACCAGACCAGAGTCAAGAACAGAAACCAGAGACCAGAGTCCAGACCAGAGACCAGACCAGAGTCCACAGACCAGACCAGAGACCAGAGACCAGACCAGAATCCAGACCAGAAACCAAAGACCAGAGTCCAGACCAGAGACCAGACCAGAAACCAGAGATCAGACCAGAGACCAGACCAGAGACCAGAGACCAGACCAGAGTCCAGACAAGAGACCAGACCAGAGACCAGACCAGAAACCAGAGACCAGAGTCCAGACCAGAGACCAGAGTCCAGACCAGAGACCAGACCAGAGACCAGAGACCAGACCAGAGTCCACAGAACAGACCAGAGTCCAGACCAGAGACCAGAGACCATAGTCCAGACCGGAGACCAGAGACCAGACCAGAGAACAGAGTCCAGACCAGACTAGAGACCAGACCTGAGACCTGAGACCAGAGACCAGACCAGAGACCAGACCAGAGACCAGAGACCAGACCAGAGACCGGAGACCAGAGACCAGACCAGAGACCGGAGACCAGAGACCAGAGGCCAGACCAGAGACCAGACAAGAGTCCAGTCCAGAGACCAGAGACGAGATCAGGGACCAGACCAGAGATCAGAGTCCAGACCAGAGTCCAGACCAGAGTCCAGACCAGAGACCAGAGACAAGACCAGAAACCAGAGACCAGAGTCCAGACCGGAGACCAGAGACCAGTACACAGACCAGAGACCAGACCATAGACCAGACCAGAGACCAGACCATAGACCAGCCCAGAGACCAGAGACAAGACCAGAGACCAGAGACCAGACCAGAGTCCAGACCAGAGACCAGAGACCAGAGACAAGACCAGAGACCAGTACACAGACCAGAGACCAGACCAGAGACCAGAGATCAGACCAGAGAAAAGACCAGAGACCAGACCAGAGACCAGACCAGAGTCCAGACCAGAGACCAGAGACCAGTACACAGACCAGAGACCAGACCAGAGACCAGACCAAATACCAGACCAGAGACCAGACCAGAGACCAAAGACCAGACCAGAGACCAGAGACCAGACCAGAGACCAGAGACCAGAGTCCAGACCAGGGACCAGAGACCAAACCAGAGACCAGAGGCCAGAGTCAAGACCAGAGACCAGACCAGAGACCAGAGTCCAGACCAGGGACCAGAGACCAGACCAGTGATCAGTCCAGAGACCAGAAACGAGACCAGAGACCAGACTCCAGACCAGAGTCCAGACCAGAGACCAGAGACCAGACCAAAGACCAGAGACCAGAGTCAGGACCAGAGTCCAGACCAGAGACCAGACACCAGACTCTAGACCAGAGACCAGACCAGACCAGACCAGACCAGACCAGAGAACAGACCAGAGACCAGAGACCAGAGTCCAGACCAGGGACCAGGGACCAGACCAGAGACGAGACCGGAGACCATACCAGAGACCAGAGTCCAGACCAGAGACCAGAGACCAGACCAGAAACAAAGACCAGAGCAGACCAGAGACAAGAGACCAGACCAGAGACCAGACCAGAGACCATACCAGACCATAGACCAGACTAGAGACCAGAGACCAGACCAGAGACCATACCAGAGACCAGAGTCAAGACCAGAGACCAGAGCAGACCATAGACCAGACGAGAGACCAGAGACCAGACCAGAGACCAGACTAGAGACCAGAGCCCAGACCAGAGACCAGAGTCCAGACCAGAGACCAGAGACCAGACCAGAATCCAGACCAGAAACCAGAGACCAGACTCCAGACCAGAGACCAGACCAGAGTCCAGACCAGAGACCAGAGACCAGACCAGAGTCCACAGACCAGACCAGAGTCCAGAGACCAGACCAGAGACCATAGTCCAGACCGGAGACCAGAGTCCAGACCAGAGACCAGAGACCAGACCAGAATCCAGACCAAAAACCAGAGACCAGAGTCCAGACCAGAGACCAGACCAGAGTCCAGACCAGAGACCAGACCAGAGACCAGACCAGAGTCCACAGACCAGACCAGAGTCCAGACCAGAGACCAGACCAGAGACCATAGTCCAGACCGGAGACCAGAGACCAGACCAGAGACCAGAGTCCAGACCAGACCAGACCAGAGACCAGACCTGAGACCTGAGACCAGAGACCAGACCAGAGACCGGAGACCAGACCAAAGACCAGAGACCAGACTAGAGACCAGAGACCAGAGTCCAGACCAGAGACCAGACCAGAGACCGGAGACCAGACCAGAGACCCGACCAGAGAACAAACTAGAGACCAGAGACCAGAGTCCAGACCGGAGACCAGAGACCAGACCAGAGACCAGAGTCCAGACCAGACCAGAGACCAGACCTGAGACCTGAGACAAGAGACCAGACCAGAGACCGGAGACCAGACCAAAGACCAGAGACCAGACTAGAGACCAGAGACCAGACTAGAGACCAGAGACCAGAGACCAGACCAGAGAACAAACTAGAGACCAGAGACCAGAGTCCAGACCGGAGACCAGAGACCAGACCAGAGACCAGAGTCCAGACCAGACCAGGGACCAGAGACCAGAGACCAGACCAGAGACCAGACCAGAGACCGGAGACCAGACCAGAGACCAGACTAGAGACCAGACCAGAGACCGGAGACCAGACCAGAGACCAGACTAGAGACCAGAGACCAGACCAGAGACCAGAGTCCAGACCATAGACCAGAGACCAGACCAGAATCCAGACCAGAAACCAGAGACCAGACCAGAAACCAGACCAGAGACCGGAGACCAGAGACCAGAGACCAGACAAGAGTCCGGTCCAGAGACCAGAGACGAGATCAGGGACCAGACCAGAGACCAGACCAGAGTCAAGAACAGAAACCAGAGACCAGAGTCCAGACCAGAGACCAGACCAGAGTCCACAGACCAGACCAGAGACCAGAGACCAGACCAGAATCCAGACCAGAAACCAAAGACCAGAGTCCAGACCAGAGACCAGAGTCCAGACCAGAGACCAGACCAGAGACCAGAGACCAGACCAGAGTCCACAGAACAGACCAGAGTCCAGACCAGAGACCAGACCAGAGACCAGAGACCATAGTCCAGACCGGAGACCAGAGACCAGACCAGAGACCAGAGTCCAGACCAGACTAGAGACCAGACCTGAGACCTGAGACCAGAGACCAGACCAGAGACCAGACCAGAGACCAGAGACCAGACCAGAGACCAGAGACCAGACCAGAGACCGGAGACCAGAGACCAGAGACCAGACCAGAGACCGGAGACCTGAGACCAGAGTCCAGACCAGAGACCAGACCAGAGACCAGAGACCAGAGACCAGACCAGAGACCAGAGACCAGAGACCAGACCAGAGACCGGAGACCAGAGACCAGAGGCCAGACCAGAGACCAGACAAGAGTCCAGTCCAGAGACCAGAGACGAGATCAGGGACCAGACCAGAGATCAGAGTCCAGACCAGAGTCCAGACCAGAGACCAGAGACAAGACCAGAAACCAGAGACCAGAGTCCAGACCGGAGACCAGAGACCAGTACACAGACCAGAGACCAGACCATAGACCAGACCAGAGACCAGACCAGAGACCAGCCCAGAGACCAGAGACCAGACCAGAGACAAGACCAGAGACCAGAGACCAGACCAGAGTCCAGACCAGAGACCAGAGACCAGAGACAAGACCAGAGACCAGTACACAGACCAGAGACCAGACCAGAGACCAGAGATCAGACCAGAGAAAAGACCAGAGACCAGACCAGAGACCAGACCAGAGTCCAGACCAGAGACCAGAGACCAGTACACAGACCAGAGACCAGACCAGAGACCAGACCAAATACCAGACCAGAGACCAGACCAGAGACCAAAGACCAGACCAGAGACCAGAGACCAGAGACCAGACCAGAGACCAGAGTCCAGACCAGGGACCAGAGACCAGACCAGAGACCAGAGACGAGACCAGAGGCCAGAGTCAAGACCAGAGACCAGACCAGAGACCATACCAGAGACCAGAGTCCAGACCAGGGACCAGAGACCAGACCAGTGATCAGTCCAGAGACCAGAAACGAGACCAGAGACCAGACTCCAGACCAGAGTCCAGACCAGAGACCAGAGACCAGACCACAGACCAGACCAAAGACCAGAGACCAGAGTCAGGACCAGAGTCCAGACCAGAGACCAGACACCAGACTCTAGACCAGAGACCAGACCAGACCAGACCAGACCAGAGAACAGACCAGAGACCAGAGACCAGAGTCCAGACCAGGGACCAGAGACCAGACCAGAGACGAGACCGGAGACCATACCAGAGACCAGAGTCCAGACCAGAGACCAGAGACCAGACCAGAAACAAAGACCAGAGTCCAGACCAGAGACCAGACCAGAGACCAGAGACCAGAGCAGACCAGAGACAAGAGACCAGACTAGAGACCAGAGACCAGACCATACCAGACCATAGACCAGACTAGAGACCAGAGACCAGAGTCAAGACCAGAGACCAGAGCAGACCATAGACCAGACCAGAGACCAGAGACCAGACCAGAGACCAGACTAGAGACCAGAGCCCAGACCAGAGACCAGACTAGAGACCAGAGACCAGACCAGAATCCAGACCAGAAACCAGAGACCAGACTCCAGACCAGAGACCAGACCAGAGTCCAGACCAGAGACCAGAGACCAGACCAGAGTCCACAGACCAGACCAGAGTCCAGAGACCAGACCAGAGACCATAGTCCAGACCGGAGACCAGAGTCCAGACCAGAGACCAGAGACCAGACCAGAATCCAGACCAAAAACCAGAGACCAGAGTCCAGACCAGAGACCAGACCAGAGACCAGACCAGAGACCAGACCAGAGTCCACAGACCAGACCAGAGACCAGACCAGAGACCATAGTCCAGACCGGAGACCAGAGACCAGACCAGAGACCAGAGTCCAGACCAGACCAGAGACCAGACCTGAGACCTGAGACCAGAGACCAGACCAGAGACCGGAGACCAGACCAAAGACCAGAGACCAGACTAGAGACCAGAGACCAGAGTCCAGACCAGAGACCAGAGACCAGACCAGAAACAAAGACCAGAGTCCAGACCAGAGACCAGACCAGAGACCAGAGACCAGAGCAGACCAGAGACAAGAGACCAGACTAGAGACCAGAGACCAGACCATACCAGACCATAGACCAGACTAGAGACCAGAGTCAAGACCAGAGACCAGAGCAGACCATAGACCAGACCAGAGACCAGAGACCAGACCAGAGACCAGACTAGAGACCAGAGCCCAGACCAGAGACCAGACTAGAGACCAGAGACCAGACCAGAATCCAGACCAGAAACCAGAGACCAGACTCCAGACCAGAGACCAGACCAGAGTCCAGACCAGAGACCAGAGACCAGACCAGAGTCCACAGACCAGACCAGAGTCCAGAGACCAGACCAGAGACCATAGTCCAGACCGGAGACCAGAGTCCAGACCAGAGACCAGAGACCAGACCAGAATCCAGACCAAAAACCAGAGACCAGAGTCCAGACCAGAGACCAGACCAGAGACCAGACCAGAGACCAGACCAGAGTCCACAGACCAGACCAGAGACCAGACCAGAGACCATAGTCCAGACCGGAGACCAGAGACCAGACCAGAGACCAGAGTCCAGACCAGACCAGAGACCAGACCTGAGACCTGAGACCAGAGACCAGACCAGAGACCGGAGACCAGACCAAAGACCAGAGACCAGACTAGAGACCAGAGACCAGAGTCCAGACCAGAGACCAGAGACCAGACCAGAGACCCGACCAGAGAACAAACTAGAGACCAGAGACCAGAGTCCAGACCGGAGACCAGAGACCAGACCAGAGACCAGAGTCCAGACCAGACCAGAGACCAGACCTGAGACCTGAGACAAGAGACCAGACCAGAGCCCGGAGACCAGACCAAAGACCAGAGACCAGACTAGAGACCAGAGACCAGACTAGAGACCAGAGACCAGAGACCAGACCAGAGAACAAACTAGAGACCAGAGACCAGAGTCCAGACCGGAGACCAGAGACCAGAGTCCAGACCAGACCAGGGACCAGAGACCAGAGACCAGACCAGAGACCAGACTAGAGACCAGAGACCAGACCAGAGACCAGAGTCCAGACCATAGACCAGGGACCAGACCAGAATCCAGACCAGAAACCAGAGACCAGACCAGAAACCATACCAGAGACCGGAGACCATAGACCAGAGACCAGACAAGAGTCCGGTCCAGAGACCAGAGACGAGATCAGGGACCAGACCAGAGACCAGACCAGAGTCAAGAACAGAAACCAGAGACCAGAGTCCAGACCAGAGTCCACAGACCAGACCAGAGACCAGACCAGAATCCAGACCAGAAACCAAAGACCAGAGTCCAGACCAGAGACCAGAGTCCAGACCAGAGACCAGACCAGAGACCAGAGACTTGACCAGAGTCCACAGAACAGACCAGAGTCCAGACCAGAGACCAGAGACCATAGTCCAGACCGGAGACCAGACCAGAGACCAGAGTCCAGACCAGACTAGAGACCAGACCTGAGACCTGAGACCAGAGACCAGACCAGAGACCATACCAGAGACCAGAGACCGGAGACCTGAGACCAGAGACCAGACCAGAGACCGGAGACCAGAGACCAGAGGCCAGACCAGAGACCAGACAAGAGTCCAGTCCAGAGACCAGAGACGAGATCAGGGACCAGACCAGAGATCAGAGTCCAGACCAGAGTCCAGACCAGAGTCCAGACCAGAGACCAGAGACAAGACCAGAAACCAGAGACCAGAGTCCAGACCGGAGACCAGAGACCAGTACACAGACCAGAGACCAGACCATAGACCAGACCAGAGACCAGAGACCAGACCATAGACCAGCCCAGAGACCAGAGACCAGACCAGAGACAAGACCAGAGACCAGACCAGAGTCCAGACCAGAGACCAGAGACCAGTACACAGACCAGAGACCAGTACACAGACCAGAGACCAGACCAGAGACCAGAGATCAGACCAGAGAAAAGACCAGAGACCAGACCAGAGACCAGACCAGAGTCCAGACCAGAGACCAGAGACCACTACACAGACCAGAGACCAGACCAAATACCAGACCAGAGACCAGACCAGAGACCAAAGACCAGACCAGAGACCAGAGACCAGACCAGAGACCAGAGACCAGAGTCCAGACCAGGGACCAGAGACCAGACCAGAGACCAGAGACGAGACCAGAGTCAAGACCAGAGACCAGACCAGAGACCAGACCAGAGACCAGAGTCCAGACCAGGGACCAGAGACCAGACCAGTGATCAGTCCAGAGACCAGAAACGAGACCAGAGACCAGACTCCAGACCAGAGTCCAGACCAGAGACCAGAGACCAGACCACAGACCAGACCAAAGACCAGAGACCAGAGTCAGGACCAGAGTCCAGACCAGAGACCAGACACCAGACTCTAGACCAGAGACCAGACCAGACCAGACCAGAGAACAGACCAGAGACCAGAGACCAGAGTCCAGACCAGGGACCAGAGACCAGACCAGAGACGAGACCGGAGACCATACCAGAGACCAGAGTCCAGACCAGAGACCAGAGACCAGACCAGAAACAAAGACCAGAGTCCAGACCAGAGACCAGACCAGAGACCAGAGACCAGAGCAGACCAGAGACAAGAGACCAGACTAGAGACCAGAGACCAGACCAGAGACCAGACCAGAGACCATACCAGACCATAGACCAGACTAGAGACCAGAGACCAGACCAGAGACCATACCAGAGACCAGAGTCAAGACCAGAGACCAGAGCAGACCATAGACCAGACGAGAGACCAGAGACCAGACCAGAGACCAGACTAGAGACCACAGCCCAGACCAGAGACCAGAGTCCAGACCAGAGACCAGAGACCAGACCAGAATCCAGACCAGAAACCAGAGACCAGACTCCAGACCAGAGACCAGACCAGAGTCCAGACCAGAGACCAGACCAGAGTCCACAGACCAGACCAGAGTCCAGAGACCAGACCAGAGACCATAGTCCAGACCGGAGACCAGAGTCCAGACCAGAGACCAGAGACCAGACCAGAATCCAGACCAAAAACCAGAGACCAGAGTCCAGACCAGAGACCAGACCAGAGTCCAGACCAGAGACCAGACCAGAGACCAGACCAGAGTCCACAGACCAGACCAGAGTCCAGAGACCAGACCAGAGACCATAGTCCAGACCGGAGACCAGAGTCCAGACCAGAGACCAGAGACCAGACCAGAATCCAGACCAAAAACCAGAGACCAGAGTCCAGACCAGAGACCAGACCAGAGTCCAGACCAGAGACCAGACCAGAGACCAGACCAGAGTCCACAGACCAGACCAGAGTCCAGACCAGAGACCAGACCAGAGACCATAGTCCAGACCGGAGACCAGAGACCAGACCAGAGACCAGAGTCCAGACCAGACCAGAGACCAGACCTGAGACCTGAGACCAGAGACCAGACCAGAGACCGGAGACCAGACCAAAGACCAGAGACCAGACTAGAGACCAGAGACCAGAGTCAAGACCAGAGACCAGAGACCAGACCAGAGACCGGAGACCAGACCAGAGACCCGACCAGAGAACAAACTAGAGACCAGAGACCAGAGTCCAGACCGGAGACCAGAGACCAGACCAGAGACCAGAGTCCAGACCAGACCAGGGACCAGAGACCAGAGACCAGACCAGAGACCAGACCAGAGACCGGAGACCAGACCAGAGACCAGACTAGAGACCAGAGACCAGACCAGAGACCAGAGTCCAGACCATAGACCAGAGACCAGACCAGAATCCAGACCAGAAACCAGAGACCAGACCAGAAACCAGACCAGAGACCGGAGACCAGAGACCAGAGACCAGACAAGAGTCCGGTCCAGAGACCAGAGACGAGATCAGAGACCAGACCAGAGTCAAGAACAGAAACCAGAGACCAGAGTCCAGACCAGAGACCAGACCAGAGACCAGAGACCAGACCAGAGTCCACAGACCAGACCAGAGTCCAGACCAGAGACCAGAGACCAGACCAGAATCCAGACCAGAAACCAGAGACCAGAGTCCAGACCAGAGACCAGAGTCCAGACCAGAGAACAGACCAGAGACCAGAGACCAGACCAGAGTCCACAGAACAGACCAGAGTCCAGACCAGAGACCAGACCAGAGACCATAGTCCAGACCGGAGACCAGAGACCAGACCAGAGACCAGAGTCCAGACCAGACTAGAGACCAGACCTGAGACCTGAGACCAGAGACCAGACCAGAGACCAGACCAGAGACCAGAGACCAGAGACCAGAGACCAGACCAGAGACCGGAGACCAGAGACCAGAGGCCAGACCAGAGACCAGACAAGAGTCCAGTCCAGAGACCAGAGACGAGATCAGGGACCAGACCAGAGATCAGAGTCCAGACCAGAGTCCAGACCAGAATCCAGACCAGAGACCAGAGACAAGAGCAGAAACCAGAGACCAGAGTCCAGACCGGAGACCAGAGACCAGTACACAGACCAGAGACCAGACCATAGACCAGACCAGAGACCAGAGACCAGACCATAGACCAGCCCAGAGACCAGAGACCAGACCAGAGACCAGAGACCAGACTAGAGACCAGAGACCAGAGTCCAGACCAGGGACCAGAGACCAGACAAGAGTCCAGACCAGGGACCAGAGACCAGACAAGAGTCCAGTCCAGAGAACAGAGACGAGACCACAGACCAGACCAAAGACCAGAGACCAGAGTCAGGACCAGAGTCCAGACTAGAGACCAGACACCAGACTCTAGACCAGAGTCCAGACCAGAGACCAGACCAGACCAGACCAGAGAACAGACCAGAGACCAGAGTCCAGACCAGGGACCAGAGACCAGAGACGAGACCAGAGACCATACCAGAGACCAGAGTCAAGACCAGAGACCAGAGCAGACCATAGACCAGACCAGAGACAAGAGACCAGACCAGAGACCAGACCAGAATCCAGACCAGAAACCAGAGACCAGAGTCCAGACCAGAGACCAGACCAGAGACCAGACCAGAGACCAGACCAGAGTCCACAGACCAGACCAGAGTCCAGACCAGAGACCAGAGACCAGACCAGAGTCCAGACCAGAGACCAGACCAGAATCCAGACCAGAAACCAGAGACCAGAGTCCAGACCAGAGACCAGACCAGAGTCCAGACCAGAGACCAGAGTCAAGACCAGAGACCAGAGCAGACCATAGACCAGACCAGAGACCAGACCAGAGACCAGACCAGAATCCAGACCAGAAACCAGAGTCCAGACCAGAGACCAGAGACCAGACCAGAGTCCAGACCAGAGACCAGACCATAGACCATAGTCCAGACCAGAGACCAGACCAGAGACCATAGTCCAGACCAGAGTCCAGACCAGAGACCAGAGACCAGACCAGAATCCAGACCAGAAACCAGAGACCAGACCAGAACCCAGAGACCAGACCAGAGTCCACAGACCAGACCAGAGTCCAGACAAGGGACCAGAGACCAGACCAGAGACCATAGTCCAGACCGGAGACCAGAGACCAGACCAGAGACCAGAGTCCAGACCAGACCAGAGTCCAGACCGGAGACCAGAGACCAGACCAGAGACCAGAGACTAGAGACCAGAGTCCAGACCAGGGACCAGAGACCAGACCAGTGATCAGTCCACAGACCAGAAACGAGACCAGAGACCAGACAAGAGTCCAGACCAGGGACCAGAGACCAGACAAGAGTCCAGACCAGAGACCAGAGACCAGACCAGAATCCAGACCAGAAACCAGAGACCAGAGTCCAGACCAGAGACCAGAGTCCAGACCAGAGTCCAGACCAGAGACCAGACCAGAGACAAGAGACCAGACTAGAGACCAGAGACCAGACCAGAGACCATACCAGAGACCAGAGTCAAGACCAGAGACCAGAGCAGACCATAGACCAGACCAGAGACCAGAGACCAGACCAGAATCCAGACCGGAAACCAGAGACCAGAGTCCAGACCAGAGACCAGAGACCAGACCAGAGTCCAGACCAGAGACCAGACCAGAGTCCACAGACCAGACCAGAGTCCAGACCAGAGACCAGAGACCATACCAGAGACCATAGTCCAGACCGGAGACCAGAGTCCAGACCGGAGACCAGAGACCAGACCAGAGACCAGAGTCCAGACCAGACCAGAGTCCAGACCGGAGACCAGAGACCAGACCAGAGACCAGAGTCCAGACCAGGGACCAGAGACCAGACCAGTGATCAGTCCAGAGACCAGAAACGAGACCAGAGACCAGCCCAGAGACCAGACTAGAGACCAGAGACCAGACTCCAGACCAGAGTCCAGACCAGAGACCAGAGACCAGTACACAGACCAGAGTCCAGATCAGAGACCAGACCAGAGACCAGACCAGAGTCCATAGTCCAGACCGGAGACCAGAGTCCAGACCAGAGACCAGACCAGAATCCAGACCAGAAACCAGAGACCAGAGTCCAGACCAGAGACCAGAGACCAGACCAGAGACCAAAGACCAGAACAGAGACCAGACCAGACCAGAGACCATACCAGAGACCAGAGTCAAGACCAGAGACAAGAGACCAGAGCAGACCATAGACCAGACCAGAGACCATACCAGAGACCAGAGTCAAGACCAGAGACCAGAGACCAGAGCAGACCATAGACCAGACCAGAGACCAGACCAGAGACCAGACCATATACCAGACTAGAGACCAAAGTCCAGACCAGAGACCAGACTAGAGACCAGAGACCAGACCAGAGACCAGAGTCCAGACCATAGACCAGAGACCAGAGACCAGACCAGAATCCAGACCAGAAACCAGAGACCAGAGTCCAGACCAGAGTCCAGACCAGAGTCCAGACCAGAGACCAGACCAGAGACCAGAGACGAGATCAGGGACCAGACCAGAGACCAGACCAGAGTCAAGACCAGAAACCAGAGACCAGAGTCCAGACCACAGACCAGAGACCAGACCAGAGACCAGAGACCAGACCAGAGTCCACAGACCAGACCAGAGTCCAGACCAGAGACCAGACCAGAATCCAGACCAGAAACCAGAGACCAGAGACCAGACCAGAGACCGGAGACCAGAGTCCAGACCAGAGACCAGACCAGAGACCGGAGACCAGAGGCCAGACCAGAGACCAGACAAGAGTCCAGTCCAGAGACCAGAGACGAGATCAGGGACCAGACCAGAGATCAGAGTCCAGACCAGAGTCCAGACCAGAGACCAGAGACAAGACCAGAAA
Source organism: Telmatherina bonti (assembly GCF_933228915.1). NCBI lineage: Eukaryota > Metazoa > Chordata > Actinopteri > Atheriniformes > Telmatherinidae > Telmatherina > Telmatherina bonti. The sequence continues at coordinate 1,463,823 of NC_136614.1, forward strand.
CCAGAGACCAGACCGGAGACCAGAGTCCAGACTAGAGACCAGAGACCAGAGTCCAGACCAGGGACCAGAGACCAGACAAGAGTCCAGACCAGGGACCAGAGACCAGACAAGAGTCCAGTCCAGAGAACAGAGACGAGACCACAGACCAGACCAAAGACCAGAGACCAGAGTCAGGACCAGAGTCCAGACTAGAGACCAGACACCAGACTCTAGACCAGAGTCCAGACCAGAGACCAGACCAGACCAGACCAGAGAACAGACCAGAGACCAGAGTCCAGACCAGGGACCAGAGACCAGAGACGAGACCAGAGACCATACCAGAGACCAGAGTCAAGACCAGAGACCAGAGCAGACCATAGACCAGACCAGAGACAAGAGACCAGACCAGAGACCAGACCAGAATCCAGACCAGAAACCAGAGACCAGAGTCCAGACCAGAGACCAGAGTCCAGACCAGAGTCCAGACCAGAGACCAGACCAGAGACCAGACCAGAGTCCACAGACCAGACCAGAGTCCAGACCAGAGACCAGACCAGAGTCCAGACCAGAGACCAGACCAGAATCCAGACCAGAAACCAGAGACCAGAGTCCAGACCGGAGACCAGACCAGAGACCAGAGTCCAGACCAGACTAGAGACCAGACCTGAGACCTGAGACCAGAGACCAGACCAGAGACCAGACCAGAGACCAGAGACCAGAGACCAGAGACCAGACCAGAGACCGGAGACCAGAGACCAGAGGCCAGACCAGAGACCAGACAAGAGTCCAGTCCAGAGACCAGAGACGAGATCAGGGACCAGACCAGAGATCAGAGTCCAGACCAGAGTCCAGACCAGAGTCCAGACCAGAGACCAGAGACAAGACCAGAAACCAGAGACCAGAGTCCAGACCGGAGACCAGAGACCAGTACACAGACCAGAGACCAGACCATAGACCAGACCAGAGACCAGAGACCAGACCATAGACCAGCCCAGAGACCAGAGACCAGACCAGAGACAAGACCAGAGACCAGACCAGAGTCCAGACCAGAGACCAGAGACCAGAGACAAGACCAGAGACCAGTACACAGACCAGAGACCAGACCAGAGACCAGAGATCAGACCAGAGAAAAGACCAGAGACCAGACCAGAGTCCAGACCAGAGACCAGAGACCACTACACAGACCAGAGACCAGACCAAATACCAGACCAGAGACCAGACCAGAGACCAAAGACCAGACCAGAGACCAGAGACCAGACCAGAGACCAGAGACCAGAGTCCAGACCAGGGACCAGAGACCAGACCAGAGACCAGACCAGAGACCAGAGACGAGACCAGAGTCAAGACCAGAGACCAGACCAGAGACCAGACCAGAGACCAGAGTCCAGACCAGGGACCAGAGACCAGACCAGTGATCAGTCCAGAGACCAGAAACGAGACCAGAGACCAGACTCCAGACCAGAGTCCAGACCAGAGACCAGAGACCAGACCACAGACCAGACCAAAGACCAGAGACCAGAGTCAGGACCAGAGTCCAGACCAGAGACCAGACACCAGACCAGAGAACAGACCAGAGACCAGAGACCAGAGTCCAGACCAGGGACCAGAGACCAGACCAGAGACGAGACCGGAGACCATACCAGAGACCAGAGTCCAGACCAGAGACCAGAGACCAGACCAGAAACAAAGACCAGAGTCCAGACCAGAGACCAGACCAGAGACCAGAGCAGACCAGAGACAAGAGACCAGACTAGAGACCAGAGACCAGACCAGAGACCAGACCAGAGACCATACCAGACCATAGACCAGACTAGAGACCAGAGACCAGACCAGAGACCATACCAGAGACCAGAGTCAAGACCAGAGACCAGAGCAGACCATAGACCAGACCAGAGACCAGACTAGAGACCACAGCCCAGACCAGAGTCCAGACCAGAGACCAGAGACCAGAGACCAGACCAGAATCCAGACCAGAAACCAGAGACCAGACTCCAGACCAGAGACCAGACCAGAGTCCAGACCAGAGACCAGAGACCAGACCAGAGTCCACAGACCAGACCAGAGTCCAGAGACCAGACCAGAGACCATAGTCCAGACCGGAGACCAGAGTCCAGACCAGAGACCAGAGACCAGACCAGAATCCAGACCAAAAACCAGAGACCAGAGTCCAGACCAGAGACCAGACCAGAGTCCAGACCAGAGACCAGACCAGAGACCAGACCAGAGTCCACAGACCAGACCAGAGTCCAGAGACCAGACCAGAGACCATAGTCCAGACCGGAGACCAGAGTCCAGACCAGAGACCAGAGACCAGACCAGAATCCAGACCAAAAACCAGAGACCAGAGTCCAGACCAGAGACCAGACCAGAGTCCAGACCAGAGACCAGACCAGAGACCAGACCAGAGTCCACAGACCAGACCAGAGTCCAGACCAGAGACCAGACCAGAGACCATAGTCCAGACCGGAGACCAGAGACCAGACCAGAGACCAGAGTCCAGACCAGACCAGAGACCAGACCTGAGACCTGAGACCAGAGACCAGACCAGAGACCGGAGACCAGACCAAAGACCAGAGACCAGACTAGAGACCAGAGACCAGAGTCAAGACCAGAGACCAGAGACCAGACCAGAGACCGGAGACCAGACCAGAGACCCGACCAGAGAACAAACTAGAGACCAGAGACCAGAGTCCAGACCGGAGACCAGAGACCAGACCAGAGACCAGAGTCCAGACCAGACCAGGGACCAGAGACCAGAGACCAGACCAGAGACCAGACCAGAGACCGGAGACCAGACCAGAGACCAGACTAGAGACCAGAGACCAGAGTCCAGACCATAGACCAGAGACCAGACCAGAATCCAGACCAGAAACCAGAGACCAGACCAGAAACCAGACCAGAGACCGGAGACCAGAGACCAGAGACCAGACAAGAGTCCGGTCCAGAGACCAGAGACGAGATCAGAGACCAGACCAGAGTCAAGAACAGAAACCAGAGACCAGAGTCCAGACCAGAGACCAGACCAGAGACCAGAGACCAGACCAGAGTCCACAGACCAGACCAGAGTCCAGACCAGAGACCAGAGACCAGACCAGAATCCAGACCAGAAACCAGAGACCAGAGTCCAGACCAGAGACCAGAGTCCAGACCAGAGAACAGACCAGAGACCAGAGACCAGACCAGAGTCCACAGAACAGACCAGAGTCCAGACCAGAGACCAGACCAGAGACCAGAGACCATAGTCCAGACCGGAGACCAGAGACCAGACCAGAGACCAGAGTCCAGACCAGACTAGAGACCAGACCTGAGACCTGAGACCAGAGACCAGACCAGAGACCAGACCAGAGACCAGAGACCAGAGACCAGACCAGAGACCAGAGACCAGAGACCAGACCAGAGACCGGAGACCAGAGACCAGAGGCCAGACCAGAGACCAGACAAGAGTCCAGTCCAGAGACCAGAGACGAGATCAGGGACCAGACCAGAGATCAGAGTCCAGACCAGAGTCCAGACCAGAATCCAGACCAGAGACCAGAGACAAGAGCAGAAACCAGAGACCAGAGTCCAGACCGGAGACCAGAGACCAGTACACAGACCAGAGACCAGACCATAGACCAGACCAGAGACCAGAGACCAGACCATAGACCAGCCCAGAGACCAGAGACCAGACCAGAGACCAGAGACCAGACTAGAGACCAGAGACCAGAGTCCAGACCAGGGACCAGAGACCAGACAAGAGTCCAGACCAGGGACCAGAGACCAGACAAGAGTCCAGTCCAGAGAACAGAGACGAGACCACAGACCAGACCAAAGACCAGAGACCAGAGTCAGGACCAGAGTCCAGACTAGAGACCAGACACCAGACTCTAGACCAGAGTCCAGACCAGAGACCAGACCAGACCAGACCAGAGAACAGACCAGAGACCAGAGTCCAGACCAGGGACCAGAGACCAGAGACGAGACCAGAGACCATACCAGAGACCAGAGTCAAGACCAGAGACCAGAGCAGACCATAGACCAGACCAGAGACAAGAGACCAGACCAGAGACCAGACCAGAATCCAGACCAGAAACCAGAGACCAGAGTCCAGACCAGAGACCAGAGTCCAGACCAGAGTCCAGACCAGAGACCAGACCAGAGACCAGACCAGAGTCCACAGACCAGACCAGAGTCCAGACCAGAGACCAGAGACCAGACCAGAGTCCAGACCAGAGACCAGACCAGAATCCAGACCAGAAACCAGAGACCAGAGTCCAGACCAGAGACCAGACCAGAGTCCAGACCAGAGACCAGAGTCAAGACCAGAGACCAGAGCAGACCATAGACCAGACCAGAGACCAGACCAGAGACCAGACCAGAATCCAGACCAGAAACCAGAGTCCAGACCAGAGACCAGAGACCAGACCAGAGTCCAGACCAGAGACCAGACCATAGACCATAGTCCAGACCAGAGACCAGACCAGAGACCATAGTCCAGACCAGAGTCCAGACCAGAGACCAGAGACCAGACCAGAATCCAGACCAGAAACCAGAGACCAGACCAGAACCCAGAGACCAGACCAGAGTCCACAGACCAGACCAGAGTCCAGACAAGAGACCAGAGACCAGACCAGAGACCATAGTCCAGACCGGAGACCAGAGACCAGACCAGAGACCAGAGTCCAGACCAGACCAGAGTCCAGACCGGAGACCAGAGACCAGACCAGAGACCAGAGACTAGAGACCAGAGTCCAGACCAGGGACCAGAGACCAGACCAGTGATCAGTCCACAGACCAGAAACGAGACCAGAGACCAGACCAGAGTCCAGACCAGAGACCAGACCAGAGACCAGAGACCAGAGACCAGACCAGAGTCCACAGACCAGACCAGAGTCCAGACCAGAGTCCAGAGACCAGACCAGAGACCATAGTCCAGACCGGAGACAAGAGTCCAGACCAGAGACCAGAGACCAGACCAGAATCCAGACCAGAAACCAGAGACCAGAGTCCAGACCAGAGACCAGAGTCCAGACCAGAGTCCAGACCAGAGACCAGACCAGAGACAAGAGACCAGACTAGAGACCAGAGACCAGACCAGAGACCATACCAGAGACCAGAGTCAAGACCAGAGACCAGAGCAGACCATAGACCAGACCAGAGACCAGAGACCAGACCAGAGACCAGACCAGAATCCAGACCGGAAACCAGAGACCAGAGTCCAGACCAGAGACCAGAGACCAGACCAGAGTCCAGACCAGAGACCAGACCAGAGACCAGAGACCAGACCAGAGTCCAGACCAGAGACCAGAGACCATACCAGAGACCATAGTCCAGACCGGAGACCAGAGTCCAGACCGGAGACCAGAGACCAGACCAGAGACCAGAGTCCAGACCAGACCAGAGTCCAGACCGGAGACCAGAGACCAGACCAGAGACCAGAGTCCAGACCAGGGACCAGAGACCAGACCAGTGATCAGTCCAGAGACCAGAAACGAGACCAGAGACCAGCCCAGAGACCAGACTAGAGACCAGAGACCAGACTCCAGACCAGAGTCCAGACCAGAGACCAGAGACCAGTACACAGACCAGAGTCCAGATCAGAGACCAGACCAGAGACCAGACCAGAGTCCATAGTCCAGACCGGAGACCAGAGTCCAGACCAGAGACCAGACCAGAATCCAGACCAGAAACCAGAGACCAGAGTCCAGACCAGAGACCAGAGACCAGACCAGAGACCAAAGACCAGAACAGAGACCAGACCAGACCAGAGACCATACCAGAGACCAGAGTCAAGACCAGAGACAAGAGACCAGAGCAGACCATAGACCAGACCAGAGACCATACCAGAGACCAGAGTCAAGACCAGAGACCAGAGACCAGAGCAGACCATAGACCAGACCAGAGACCAGACCAGAGACCAGACCATATACCAGACTAGAGACCAAAGTCCAGACCAGAGACCAGACTAGAGACCAGAGACCAGACCAGAGACCAGAGTCCAGACCATAGACCAGAGACCAGAGACCAGACCAGAATCCAGACCAGAAACCAGAGACCAGAGTCCAGACCAGAGTCCAGACCAGAGTCCAGACCAGAGACCAGACCAGAGACCAGAGACGAGATCAGGGACCAGACCAGAGACCAGACCAGAGTCAAGACCAGAAACCAGAGACCAGAGTCCAGACCACAGACCAGAGACCAGACCAGAGACCAGAGACCAGACCAGAGTCCACAGACCAGACCAGAGTCCAGACCAGAGACCAGACCAGAATCCAGACCAGAAACCAGAGACCAGAGACCAGACCAGAGACCGGAGACCAGAGTCCAGACCAGAGACCAGACCAGAGACCGGAGACCAGAGGCCAGACCAGAGGCCAGACCAGAGACCAGACAAGAGTCCAGTCCAGAGACCAGAGACGAGATCAGGGACCAGACCAGAGATCAGAGTCCAGACCAGAGTCCAGACCAGAGACCAGAGACAAGACCAGAAACCAGAGACCAGACCGGAGACCAGAGTCCAGACCAGAGACCAGAGACCAGACCAGAATCCAGACCAGAAACCAGAAACCAGAAACCAGAGACCAGAGTCCAGACCAGAGACCAGAGACCAGACCAGAGTCCAGACCAGAGACCAGACCAGAGACAAGAGACCAGACTAGAGACCAGAGACCAGACCAGAGCCCAGAGTCAAGACCAGAGACCAGAGCAGACCATAGACCAGACCAGAGACCAGACCAGAAACCAGAAACCAGAGTCCAGACCAGAGACCAGACACCAGACCAGAGTCCAGACCAGTGACCAGACCAGAGACCAGAGACCAGACCAGAGTCCACAGACCAGACCAGAGTCCAGACCAGAGACCAGACCAGAGACCATAGTCCAGACCGGAGACCAGAGTCCAGACCAGAAACCAGAGACCAGAGTCCAGACCAGAGACCAGACCAGAACCCAGAGACCAGACCAGAGTTCACAGAACAGACCAGAGTCCAGACCAGAGACCAGACCAGAGACCAGAGACCATAGTCCAGACCGGAGACCAGAGTCCAGACCAGACTAGAGACCAGACCTGAGACCTGAGACCAGAGACCAGACCAGAGACCAGAGTCCAGACCAGACTAGAGACCAGACCTTAGACCTGAGACCAGAGACCAGACCAGAGACCAGAGACCAGACCAGAGACCAGAGACCAGAGACCAGACCAGAGACCGGAGACCAGAGACCAGAGGCCAGACCAGAGACCAGACAAGAGTCCAGTCCAGAGACCAGAGACGAGATCAGGGACCAGACCAGAGATCAGAGTCCAGACCAGAGTCCAGACCAGAGACCAGAGACAAGACCAGAAACCAGAGACCAGAGTCCAGACCGGAGACCAGAGACCAGTACACAGACCAGAGACCAGACCATAGACCAGACCAGAGACCAGAGACCAGACCATAGACCAGCCCAGAGACCAGAGACCAGACCAGAGACAAGACCAGAGACCAGACCAGAGTCCAGACCAGAGACCAGAGACAAGACCAGAGACCAGAGTCCAGACCAGAGACCAGTACACAGACCAGAGACCAGACCAGAGACCAGAGATCAGACCAGAGAAAAGACCAGAGACCAGACCAGAGACCAGACCAGAGTCCAGACCAGAGACCAGAGACCAGTACACAGACCAGAGACCAGACCAGAGACCAGACCAAATACCAGACCAGAGACCAGACCAGAGACCAAAGACCAGACCAGAGACCAGAGACCAGAGACCAGACCAGAGACCAGAGTCCAGACCAGGGACCAGAGACCAGACCAGAGACCAGAGACGAGACCAGAAGCCAGAGTCAAGACCAGAGACCAGACCAGAGACCAGAGACCAGACCAGAGACCAGAGTCCAGACCAGGGACCAGAGACCAGACCAGTGATCAGTCCAGAGACCAGAAACGAGACCAGAGACCAGACTCCAGACCAGAGTCCAGACCAGAGACCAGAGACCAGTACACAGACCAGAGTCCAGACCAGAGACCAGAGACCAGAGACCAGACCAGGCCAGAGACCAGAGACCAGACCACAGTCCACAGACGTGACCAGAGTCCAGACCAGAGACCAGAGTATAGACCAGAGACCAGAACAGAGACCAGACTAGAGACCAGAGACCAGACCGGAGGCCAGAGACCAGACCAGACCATGGACCAGACCTGAGACCTGAGACCAGAGACCAGACCAGAGACCAGAGACCAGACAAGAGTCCAGTCCAGAGAACAGAGACGAGACCACAGACCAGACCAAAGACCAGAGACCAGAGTCAGGACCAGAGTCCAGACTAGAGACCAGACACCAGACTCTAGACCAGAGTCCAGACCAGAGACCAGACCAGAGACCAGACCAGAGTCCACAGACCAGACCAGAGTCCAGACCAGAGACCAGACCAGAGACCATAGTCCAGACCGGAGACCAGAGACCAGACCAGAGACCAGAGTCCCGACCAGACCAGAGACCAGACCTGAGACCTGAGACCAGAGACCAGACCAGAGACCGGAGACCAGACCAAAGACCAGAGACCAGACTAGAGACCAGAGACCAGAGTCCAGACCAGAGACCAGAGACCAGACCAGAGACCAGAGACCAGACCAGAGACCCGACCAGAGAACAAACTAGAGACCAGAGACCAGAGTCCAGACCAGACCAGGGACCAGAGACCAGAGACCAGACCAGAGACCAGACCAGAGACCGGAGACCAGACCAGAGACCAGACTAGAGACCAGAGACCAGACCAGAGACCAGAGTCCAGACCATAGACCAGAGACCAGACCAGAATCCAGACCAGAAACCAGAGACCAGACCAGAAACCAGACCAGAGACCAGACAAGAGTCCGGTCCAGAGACCAGAGACGAGATCAGAGACCAGACCAGAGTCAAGAACAGAAACCAGAGACCAGAGTCCAGACCAGAGACCAGACCAGAGACCAGAGACCAGACCAGAGTCCACAGACCAGACCAGAGTCCAGACCAGAGACCAGAGACCAGACCAGAATCCAGACCAGAAACCAAAGACCAGAGTCCAGACCAGAGACCAGAGTCCAGACCAGAGAACAGACCAGAGACCAGAGACCAGACCAGAGTCCACAGAACAGACCAGAGTCCAGACCAGAGACCAGACCAGAGACCAGAGACCATAGTCCAGACCGGAGACCAGAGACCAGACCAGAGACCAGAGTCCAGACCAGACTAGAGACCAGACCTGAGACCTGAGACCAGAGACCAGACCAGAGACCAGACCAGAGACCAGAGACCAGAGACCAGACCAGAGACCAGAGACCAGAGACCAGACCAGAGACCGGAGACCAGAGACCAGAGGCCAGACCAGAGACCAGACAAGAGTCCAGTCCAGAGACCAGAGACGAGATCAGGGACCAGACCAGAGATCAGAGTCCAGACCAGAGTCCAGACCAGAATCCAGACCAGAGACCAGAGACAAGAGCAGAAACCAGAGACCAGAGTCCAGACCGGAGACCAGAGACCAGTACACAGACCAGAGACCAGACCATAGACCAGACCAGAGACCAGACCATAGACCAGCCCAGAGACCAGACCAGAGACCAGAGACCAGACTAGAGACCAGAGACCAGAGTCCAGACCAGGGACCAGAGACCAGACAAGAGTCCAGACCAGGGACCAGAGACCAGACAAGAGTCCAGTCCAGAGAACAGAGACGAGACCACAGACCAGACCAAAGACCAGAGACCAGAGTCAGGACCAGAGTCCAGACTAGAGACCAGACACCAGACTCTAGACCAGAGTCCAGACCAGAGACCAGACCAGACCAGACCAGAGAACAGACCAGAGACCAGAGTCCAGACCAGGGACCAGAGACCAGAGACGAGACCAGAGACCATACCAGAGACCAGAGTCAAGACCAGAGACCAGAGCAGACCATAGACCAGACCAGAGACAAGAGACCAGACCAGAGACCAGACCAGAATCCAGACCAGAAACCAGAGACCAGAGTCCAGACCAGAGACCAGAGACCAGACCAGAGTCCAGACCAGAGACCAGACCAGAGACCAGACCAGAGTCCACAGACCAGACCAGAGTCCAGACCAGAGACCAGAGACCAGACCAGAGTCCAGACCAGAGACCAGACCAGAGACCAGACCAGAGTCCACAGACCAGACCAGAGTCCAGACCAGAGACCAGAGACCAGTACACAGACCAGAGTCCAGACCAGAGACCAGACCAGAGACCAGAGACCAGAGACCAGACCAGGCCAGAGACCAGAGACCAGACCACAGTCCACAGACGTGACCAGAGTCCAGACCAGAGACCAGAGTATAGACCAGAGACCAGAACAGAGACCAGACTAGAGACCAGAGACCAGACCGGAGGCCAGAGACCAGACCAGACCATGGACCAGACCTGAGACCTGAGACCAGAGACCAGACCAGAGACCAGACCAGAGACCAGAGACCAGACAAGAGTCCAGTCCAGAGAACAGAGACGAGACCACAGACCAGACCAAAGACCAGAGACCAGAGTCAGGACCAGAGTCCAGACTAGAGACCAGACACCAGACTCTAGACCAGAGTCCAGACCAGAGACCAGACCAGAGACCAGACCAGAGTCCACAGACCAGACCAGAGTCCAGACCAGAGACCAGACCAGAGACCATAGTCCAGACCAGAGACCAGACCAGAGACCAGAGTCCAGACCAGACCAGAGACCAGACCTGAGACCTGAGACCAGAGACCAGACCAGAGACCGGAGACCAGACCAAAGACCAGAGACCAGACTAGAGACCAGAGACCAGAGTCCAGACCAGAGACCAGAGACCAGACCAGAGACCGGAGACCAGACCAGAGACCCGACCAGAGAACAAACTAGAGACCAGAGACCAGAGTCCAGACCGGAGACCAGAGACCAGACCAGAGACCAGAGTCCAGACCAGACCAGGGACCAGAGACCAGAGACCAGACCAGAGACCGGAGACCAGACCAGAGACCAGACTAGAGACCAGAGACCAGACCAGAGACCAGAGTCCAGACCATAGACCAGAGACCAGACCAGAATCCAGACCAGAAACCAGAGACCAGACCAGAAACCAGACCAGAGACCGGAGACCAGAGACCAGAGACCAGACAAGAGTCCGGTCCAGAGACCAGAGACGAGATCAGAGACCAGACCAGAGTCAAGAACAGAAACCAGAGACCAGAGTCCAGACCAGAGACCAGACCAGAGACCAGAGACCAGACCAGAGTCCACAGACCAGACCAGAGTCCAGACCAGAGACCAGAGACCAGACCAGAATCCAGACCAGAAACCAGAGACCAGAGTCCAGACCAGAGACCAGAGTCCAGACCAGAGAACAGACCAGAGACCAGAGACCAGACCAGAGTCCAGACCAGAGACCAGACCAGAGACCAGAGACCATAGTCCAGATTGGAGACCAGAGACCAGACCAGAGACCAGAGTCCAGACCAGACTAGAGACCAGACCTGAGACCTGAGACCAGAGACCAGACCAGAGACCAGACCAGAGACCAGAGACCAGAGACCAGACCAGAGACCAGAGACCAGAGACCAGACCAGAGACCGGAGACCAGAGACCAGAGGCCAGACCAGAGACCAGACAAGAGTCCAGTCCAGAGACCAGAGACGAGATCAGGGACCAGACCAGAGATCAGAGTCCAGACCAGAGTCCAGACCAGAATCCAGACCGGAGACCAGAGACCAGTACACAGACCAGAGACCAGACCAGAGACCAGACCATAGACCAGCCCAGAGACCAGAGACCAGACCAGAGACCAGAGACCAGACTAGAGACCAGAGACCAGAGTCCAGACCAGGGACCAGAGACCAGACAAGAGTCCAGACCAGGGACCAGAGACCAGACAAGAGTCCAGTCCAGAGAACAGAGACGAGACCACAGACCAGACCAAAGACCAGAGACCAGAGTCAGGACCAGAGTCCAGACTAGAGACCAGACACCAGACTCTAGACCAGAGTCCAGACCAGAGACCAGACCAGACCAGACCAGAGAACAGACCAGAGACCAGAGTCCAGACCAGGGACCAGAGACCAGAGACGAGACCAGAGACCATACCAGAGACCAGAGTCAAGACCAGAGACCAGAGCAGACCATAGACCAGACCAGAGACAAGAGACCAGACCAGAGACCAGACCAGAATCCAGACCAGAAACCAGAAACCAGAGACCAGAGTCCAGACCAGAGACCAGAGACCAGACCAGAGTCCAGACCAGAGACCAGACCAGAGACCAGACCAGAGTCCACAGACCAGACCAGAGTCCAGACCAGAGACCAGAGACCAGACCAGAGTCCAGACCAGAGACCAGACCAGAATCCAGACCAGAAACCAGAGACCAGAGTCCAGACCAGAGACCAGACCAGAGTCCAGACCAGAGACCAGAGTCAAGACCAGAGACCAGAGCAGACCATAGACCAGACCAGAGACCAGACCAGAGACCAGACCAGAATCCAGACCAGAAACCAGACCAGAAACCAGAGTCCAGACCAGAGACCAGAGACCAGACCAGAGTCCAGACCAGAGACCAGACCAGAGACCAGAAACCAGACCAGAGTCCAGACCAGAGACCAGACCAGGGACCAGACCAGAGTCCAGACCAGAGACCAGACCAGAGACCATAGTCCAGACCAGAGACCCGACCATAGACCATAGTCCAGACCAGAGACCAGACCAGAGACCATAGTCCAGACCAGAGTCCAGACCAGAGACCAGACCAGAACCCAGAGACCAGACCAGAGTCCACAGACCAGACCAGAGTCCAGACAAGAGACCAGAGACCAGACCAGAGACCATAGTCCAGACCGGAGACCAGAGACCAGACCAGAGACCAGAGTCCAGACCAGACCAGAGTCCAGACCGGAGACCAGAGACCAGACCAGAGACCAGAGACTAGAGACCAGAGTCCAGACCAGGGACCAGAGACCAGACCAGTGATCAGTCCACAGACCAGAAACGAGACCAGAGACCAGACCAGAGTCCAGACCAGAGACCAGAGACCAGAGACCAGACCAGAGTCCACAGACCAGACCAGAGTCCAGACCAGAGTCCAGAGACCAGACCAGAGACCATAGTCCAGACCGGAGACAAGAGTCCAGACCAGAGACCAGAGACCAGACCAGAATCCAGACCAGAAACCAGAGACCAGAGTCCAGACCAGAGACCAGAGTCCAGACCAGAGTCCAGACCAGAGACCAGACCAGAGACAAGAGACCAGACTAGAGACCAGAGACCAGACCAGAGACCATACCAGAGACCAGAGTCAAGACCAGAGACCAGAGCAGACCATAGACCAGACCAGAGACCAGAGACCAGACCAGAGACCAGACCAGAATCCAGACCGGAAACCAGAGACCAGAGTCCAGACCAGAGACCAGAGACCAGACCAGAGTCCAGACCAGAGACCAGACCAGAGACCAGAGACCAGACCAGAGTCCACAGACCAGACCAGAGTCCAGACCAGAGACCAGAGACCATACCAGAGACCATAGTCCAGACCGGAGACCAGAGTCCAGACCGGAGACCAGAGACCAGACCAGAGACCAGAGTCCAGACCAGACCAGAGTCCAGACCGGAGACCAGAGACCAGACCAGAGACCAGAGTCCAGACCAGGGACCAGAGACCAGACCAGTGATCAGTCCAGAGACCAGAAACGAGACCAGAGACCAGCCCAGAGACCAGACTAGAGACCAGAGACCAGACTCCAGACCAGAGTCCAGACCAGAGACCAGAGACCAGTACACAGACCAGAGTCCAGATCAGAGACCAGACCAGAGACCAGACCAGAGTCCATAGTCCAGACCGGAGACCAGAGTCCAGACCAGAGACCAGACCAGAATCCAGACCAGAAACCAGAGACCAGAGTCCAGACCAGAGACCAGAGACCAGACCAGAGACCAAAGACCAGAACAGAGACCAGACCAGACCAGAGACCAGAGACGAGACCAGAGACCATACCAGAGACCAGAGTCAAGACCAGAGACAAGAGACCAGAGCAGACCATAGACCAGACCAGAGACCAGAGACCAGACCAGAGACCATACCAGAGACCAGAGTCAAGACCAGAGACCAGAGACCAGAGCAGACCATAGACCAGACCAGAGACCAGACCAGAGACCAGACCATATACCAGACTAGAGAACAAAGTCCAGACCAGAGACCAGACTAGAGACCAGAGACCAGACCAGAGACCAGAGTCCAGACCATAGACCAGAGACCAGAGACCAGACCAGAATCCAGACCAGAAACCAGAGACCAGAGTCCAGACCAGAGACCAGAGTCCAGACCAGAGTCCAGACCAGAGACCAGACCAGAGACCAGAGACGAGATCAGGGACCAGACCAGAGACCAGACCAGAGTCAAGACCAGAAACCAGAGACCAGAGTCCAGACCACAGACCAGAGACCAGACCAGAGACCAGAGACCAGACCAGAGTCCACAGACCAGACCAGAGTCCAGACCAGAGACCAGACCAGAATCCAGACCAGAAACCAGAGACCAGAGACCAGACCAGAGACCGGAGACCAGAGTCCAGACCAGAGACCAGACCAGAGACCGGAGACCAGAGGCCAGACCAGAGACCAGACAAGAGTCCAGTCCAGAGACCAGAGACGAGATCAGGGACCAGACCAGAGATCAGAGTCCAGACCAGAGACCGGAGACCAGAGACCAGAGACCAGACAAGAGTCCGGTCCAGAGACCAGAGACGAGATCAGAGACCAGACCAGAGTCAAGAACAGAAACCAGAGACCAGAGTCCAGACCAGAGACCAGACCAGAGACCAGAGACCAGACCAGAGTCCACAGACCAGACCAGAGTCCAGACCAGAGACCAGAGACCAGACCAGAATCCAGACCAGAAACCAGAGACCAGAGTCCAGACCAGAGACCAGAGTCCAGACCAGAGAACAGACCAGAGACCAGAGACCAGACCAGAGTCCAGACCAGAGACCAGACCAGAGACCAGAGACCATAGTCCAGATTGGAGACCAGAGACCAGACCAGAGACCAGAGTCCAGACCAGACTAGAGACCAGACCTGAGACCTGAGACCAGAGACCAGACCAGAGACCAGACCAGAGACCAGAGACCAGAGACCAGACCAGAGACCAGAGACCAGAGACCAGACCAGAGACCGGAGACCAGAGACCAGAGGCCAGACCAGAGACCAGACAAGAGTCCAGTCCAGAGACCAGAGACGAGATCAGGGACCAGACCAGAGATCAGAGTCCAGACCAGAGTCCAGACCAGAATCCAGACCGGAGACCAGAGACCAGTACACAGACCAGAGACCAGACCAGAGACCAGACCATAGACCAGCCCAGAGACCAGAGACCAGACCAGAGACCAGAGACCAGACTAGAGACCAGAGACCAGAGTCCAGACCAGGGACCAGAGACCAGACAAGAGTCCAGACCAGGGACCAGAGACCAGACAAGAGTCCAGTCCAGAGAACAGAGACGAGACCACAGACCAGACCAAAGACCAGAGACCAGAGTCAGGACCAGAGTCCAGACTAGAGACCAGACACCAGACTCTAGACCAGAGTCCAGACCAGAGACCAGACCAGACCAGACCAGAGAACAGACCAGAGACCAGAGTCCAGACCAGGGACCAGAGACCAGAGACGAGACCAGAGACCATACCAGAGACCAGAGTCAAGACCAGAGACCAGAGCAGACCATAGACCAGACCAGAGACAAGAGACCAGACCAGAGACCAGACCAGAATCCAGACCAGAAACCAGAAACCAGAGACCAGAGTCCAGACCAGAGACCAGAGACCAGACCAGAGTCCAGACCAGAGACCAGACCAGAGACCAGACCAGAGTCCACAGACCAGACCAGAGTCCAGACCAGAGACCAGAGACCAGACCAGAGTCCAGACCAGAGACCAGACCAGAATCCAGACCAGAAACCAGAGACCAGAGTCCAGACCAGAGACCAGACCAGAGTCCAGACCAGAGACCAGAGTCAAGACCAGAGACCAGAGCAGACCATAGACCAGACCAGAGACCAGACCAGAGACCAGACCAGAATCCAGACCAGAAACCAGACCAGAAACCAGAGTCCAGACCAGAGACCAGAGACCAGACCAGAGTCCAGACCAGAGACCAGACCAGAGACCAGAAACCAGACCAGAGTCCAGACCAGAGACCAGACCAGGGACCAGACCAGAGTCCAGACCAGAGACCAGACCAGAGACCATAGTCCAGACCAGAGACCCGACCATAGACCATAGTCCAGACCAGAGACCAGACCAGAGACCATAGTCCAGACCAGAGTCCAGACCAGAGACCAGACCAGAACCCAGAGACCAGACCAGAGTCCACAGACCAGACCAGAGTCCAGACAAGAGACCAGAGACCAGACCAGAGACCATAGTCCAGACCGGAGACCAGAGACCAGACCAGAGACCAGAGTCCAGACCAGACCAGAGTCCAGACCGGAGACCAGAGACCAGACCAGAGACCAGAGACTAGAGACCAGAGTCCAGACCAGGGACCAGAGACCAGACCAGTGATCAGTCCACAGACCAGAAACGAGACCAGAGACCAGACCAGAGTCCAGACCAGAGACCAGAGACCAGAGACCAGACCAGAGTCCACAGACCAGACCAGAGTCCAGACCAGAGTCCAGAGACCAGACCAGAGACCATAGTCCAGACCGGAGACAAGAGTCCAGACCAGAGACCAGAGACCAGACCAGAATCCAGACCAGAAACCAGAGACCAGAGTCCAGACCAGAGACCAGAGTCCAGACCAGAGTCCAGACCAGAGACCAGACCAGAGACAAGAGACCAGACTAGAGACCAGAGACCAGACCAGAGACCATACCAGAGACCAGAGTCAAGACCAGAGACCAGAGCAGACCATAGACCAGACCAGAGACCAGAGACCAGACCAGAGACCAGACCAGAATCCAGACCGGAAACCAGAGACCAGAGTCCAGACCAGAGACCAGAGACCAGACCAGAGTCCAGACCAGAGACCAGACCAGAGACCAGAGACCAGACCAGAGTCCACAGACCAGACCAGAGTCCAGACCAGAGACCAGAGACCATACCAGAGACCATAGTCCAGACCGGAGACCAGAGTCCAGACCGGAGACCAGAGACCAGACCAGAGACCAGAGTCCAGACCAGACCAGAGTCCAGACCGGAGACCAGAGACCAGACCAGAGACCAGAGTCCAGACCAGGGACCAGAGACCAGACCAGTGATCAGTCCAGAGACCAGAAACGAGACCAGAGACCAGCCCAGAGACCAGACTAGAGACCAGAGACCAGACTCCAGACCAGAGTCCAGACCAGAGACCAGAGACCAGTACACAGACCAGAGTCCAGATCAGAGACCAGACCAGAGACCAGACCAGAGTCCATAGTCCAGACCGGAGACCAGAGTCCAGACCAGAGACCAGACCAGAATCCAGACCAGAAACCAGAGACCAGAGTCCAGACCAGAGACCAGAGACCAGACCAGAGACCAAAGACCAGAACAGAGACCAGACCAGACCAGAGACCAGAGACGAGACCAGAGACCATACCAGAGACCAGAGTCAAGACCAGAGACAAGAGACCAGAGCAGACCATAGACCAGACCAGAGACCAGAGACCAGACCAGAGACCATACCAGAGACCAGAGTCAAGACCAGAGACCAGAGACCAGAGCAGACCATAGACCAGACCAGAGACCAGACCAGAGACCAGACCATATACCAGACTAGAGAACAAAGTCCAGACCAGAGACCAGACTAGAGACCAGAGACCAGACCAGAGACCAGAGTCCAGACCATAGACCAGAGACCAGAGACCAGACCAGAATCCAGACCAGAAACCAGAGACCAGAGTCCAGACCAGAGACCAGAGTCCAGACCAGAGTCCAGACCAGAGACCAGACCAGAGACCAGAGACGAGATCAGGGACCAGACCAGAGACCAGACCAGAGTCAAGACCAGAAACCAGAGACCAGAGTCCAGACCACAGACCAGAGACCAGACCAGAGACCAGAGACCAGACCAGAGTCCACAGACCAGACCAGAGTCCAGACCAGAGACCAGACCAGAATCCAGACCAGAAACCAGAGACCAGAGACCAGACCAGAGACCGGAGACCAGAGTCCAGACCAGAGACCAGACCAGAGACCGGAGACCAGAGGCCAGACCAGAGACCAGACAAGAGTCCAGTCCAGAGACCAGAGACGAGATCAGGGACCAGACCAGAGATCAGAGTCCAGACCAGAGACCAGAGACAAGACCAGAAACCAGAGACCAGACCGGAGACCAGAGTCCAGACCAGAGACCAGAGACCAGACCAGAATCCAGACCAGAAACCAGAAACCAGAGACCAGAGTCCAGACCAGAGACCAGAGACCAGACCAGAGTCCAGACCAGAGACCAGACCAGAGACAAGAGACCAGACTAGAGACCAGAGACCAGACCAGAGACCAGAGTCAAGACCAGAGACCAGAGCAGACCATAGACCAGACCAGAGACCAGACCAGAAACCAGAAACCAGAGTCCAGACCAGAGACCAGACACCAGACCAGAGTCCAGACCAGTGACCAGACCAGAGACCAGAGACCAGACCAGAGTCCACAGACCAGACCAGAGTCCAGACCAGAGACCAGACCAGAGACCATAGTCCAGACCGGAGACCAGAGTCCAGACCAGAAACCAGAGACCAGAGTCCAGACCAGAGACCAGACCAGAACCCAGAGACCAGACCAGAGACCAGACCAGAGACCAGAGACCATAGTCCAGACCGGAGACCAGAGACCAGACCAGAGACCAGAGTCCAGACCAGACTAGAGACCAGACCTGAGACCTGAGACCAGAGACCAGACCAGAGACCAGAACAGAGACCAGACTAGAGACCAGAGACCAGACCGGAGGCCAGAGACCAGACCAGACCATGGACCAGACCTGAGACCTGAGACCAGAGACCAGACCAGAGACCAGACCAGAGACCAGGGACCAGACAAGAGTCCAGTCCAGAGAACAGAGACGAGACCACAGACCAGACCAAAGACCAGAGACCAGAGTCAGGACCAGAGTCCAGACTAGAGACCAGACACCAGACTCTAGACCAGAGTCCAGACCAGAGACCAGACCAGACCAGACCAGAGAACAGACCAGAGACCAGAGTCCAGACCAGGGACCAGAGACCAGAGACCAGAGACCATACCAGAGACCAGAGTCAAGACCAGAGACCAGAGCAGACCATAGACCAGACCAGAGACCAGACCAGAATCCAGACCAGAAACCAGAAACCAGAGACCAGAGTCCAGACCAGAGACCAGAGACCAGACCAGAGTCCAGACCAGAGACCAGACCAGAGACCAGACCAGAGTCCACAGACCAGACCAGAGTCCAGACCAGAGACCAGAGACCAGACCAGAGACCATAGTCCAGACCGGAGACCAGAGTCCAGACCAGAGACCAGACCAGAATCCAGACCAGAAACCAGAGACCAGAGTCCAGACCAGAGACCAGACCAGAGTCCAGACCAGAGACCAGAGTCAAGACCAGAGACCAGAGCAGACCATAGACCAGACCAGAGACCAGACCAGAGACCAGACCAGAATCCAGACCAGAAACCAGAGTCCAGACCAGAGACCAGAGACCAGACCAGAGTCCAGACCAGAGACCAGACCAGAGACCAGAAACCAGACCAGAGTCCAGACCAGAGACCAGACCAGAGACCATAGTCCAGACCAGAGACCCGACCATAGACCATAGTCCAGACCAGAGACCAGACCAGAGACCATAGTCCAGACCAGAGTCCAGACCAGAGACCAGAGACCAGACCAGAATCCAGACCAGAAACCAGAGACCAGAGTCCAGACCAGAGACCAGACCAGAACCCAGAGACCAGACCAGAGTCCACAGACCAGACCAGAGTCCAGACAAGAGACCAGAGACCAGACCAGAGACCATAGTCCAGACCGGAGACCAGAGACCAGAGTCCAGACCAGACCAGAGTCCAGACCGGAGACCAGAGACCAGACCAGAGACTAGAGACCAGAGTCCAGACCAGGGACCAGAGACCAGACCAGTGATCAGTCCACAGACCAGAAACGAGACCAGAGACCAGACCAGAGTCCAGACCAGAGACCAGACCAGAGACCAGAGACCAGACCAGAGACCAGAGACCAGACCAGAGTCCACAGACCAGACCAGAGTCCAGACCAGAGTCCAGAGACCAGACCAGAGACCATAGTCCAGACCGGAGACAAGAGTCCAGACCAGAGACCAGAGACCAGACCAGAATCCAGACCAGAAACCAGAGACCAGAGTCCAGACCAGAGACCAGACTCCAGACCAGAGTCCAGACCAGAGACCAGACCAGAGACAAGAGACCAGACTAGAGACCAGAGACCAGACCAGAGACCATACCAGAGACCAGAGTCAAGACCAGAGACAAGAGACCAGAGCAGACCATAGACCAGACCAGAGACCAGAGACAAGAGACCAGAGACCAGAGACCAGACCAGAGACCATACCAGAGACCAGAGTCAAGACCAGAGACCAGAGCAGACCATAGACCAGACCAGAGACCAGACCAGAGACCAGACCAGAATCCAGACCGGAAACCAGAGACCAGAGTCCAGACCAGAGACCAGAGACCAGACCAGAGTCCAGACCAGAGACCAGACCAGAGACCAGAGACCAGACCAGAGTCCACAGACCAGACCAGAGTCCAGACCAGAGACCAGAGACCATACCAGAGACCATAGTCCAGACCGGAGACCAGAGTCCAGACCGGAGACCAGAGACCAGACCAGAGACCAGAGTCCAGACCAGACCAGAGTCCAGACCGGAGACCAGAGACCAGACCAGAGACCAGAGTCCAGACCAGGGACCAGAGACCAGACCAGTGATCAGTCCAGAGACCAGAAACGAGACCAGAGACCAGACTCCAGACCAGAGTCCAGACCAGAGACCAGAGACCAGTACACAGACCAGAGTCCAGATCAGAGACCAGACCAGAGACCAGACCAGAGTCCATAGTCCAGACCGGAGACCAGAGTCCAGACCAGAGACCAGAGACCAGACCAGAATCCAGACCAGAAACCAGAGACCAGAGTCCAGACCAGAGACCAGAGACCAGAGACCAGACCAGAGACCAAAGACCAGAACAGAGACCAGACCAGACCAGAGACCAGAGACGAGACCAGAGACCATACCAGAGACCAGAGTCAAGACCAGAGACAAGAGACCAGAGCAGACCATAGACCAGACCAGAGACCAGAGACAAGAGACCAGAGACCAGAGACCAGAGACCAGACCAGAGACCATACCAGAGACCAGAGTCAAGACCAGAGACCAGAGACCAGAGCAGACCATAGACCAGACCAGAGACCAGAGACCAGACCAGAGACCAGACCATATACCAGACTAGAGACCGAAGACCAGACCAGAGACCAGACTAGAGACCAGAGACCAGACCAGAGACCAGAGTCCAGACCAGAATCCAGACCAGAAACCAGACCAGAAACCAGACCAGAGACTAGAGACCAGAGTCCAGACCAGGGACCAGAGACCAGACCAGTGATCAGTCCACAGACCAGAAACGAGACCAGAGACCAGACCAGAGTCCAGA
Source organism: Telmatherina bonti (assembly GCF_933228915.1). Lineage (NCBI taxonomy): Eukaryota > Metazoa > Chordata > Actinopteri > Atheriniformes > Telmatherinidae > Telmatherina > Telmatherina bonti. The sequence goes on from NC_136614.1 coordinate 1,485,399, forward strand.
CCAGAGACCAGACCAGAGACCAGAGACCAGACCAGAGACCAGAGACCAGACCAGAGTCCACAGACCAGACCAGAGTCCAGACCAGAGTCCAGAGACCAGACCAGAGACCATAGTCCAGACCGGAGACAAGAGTCCAGACCAGAGACCAGAGACCAGACCAGAATCCAGACCAGAAACCAGAGACCAGAGTCCAGACCAGAGACCAGACTCCAGACCAGAGTCCAGACCAGAGACCAGACCAGAGACAAGAGACCAGACTAGAGACCAGAGACCAGACCAGAGACCATACCAGAGACCAGAGTCAAGACCAGAGACAAGAGACCAGAGCAGACCATAGACCAGACCAGAGACCAGAGACAAGAGACCAGAGACCAGAGACCAGACCAGAGACCATACCAGAGACCAGAGTCAAGACCAGAGACCAGAGCAGACCATAGACCAGACCAGAGACCAGACCAGAGACCAGACCAGAATCCAGACCGGAAACCAGAGACCAGAGTCCAGACCAGAGACCAGAGACCAGACCAGAGTCCAGACCAGAGACCAGACCAGAGACCAGAGACCAGACCAGAGTCCACAGACCAGACCAGAGTCCAGACCAGAGACCAGAGACCATACCAGAGACCATAGTCCAGACCGGAGACCAGAGTCCAGACCGGAGACCAGAGACCAGACCAGAGACCAGAGTCCAGACCAGACCAGAGTCCAGACCGGAGACCAGAGACCAGACCAGAGACCAGAGTCCAGACCAGGGACCAGAGACCAGACCAGTGATCAGTCCAGAGACCAGAAACGAGACCAGAGACCAGACTCCAGACCAGAGTCCAGACCAGAGACCAGAGACCAGTACACAGACCAGAGTCCAGATCAGAGACCAGACCAGAGACCAGACCAGAGTCCATAGTCCAGACCGGAGACCAGAGTCCAGACCAGAGACCAGAGACCAGACCAGAATCCAGACCAGAAACCAGAGACCAGAGTCCAGACCAGAGACCAGAGACCAGAGACCAGACCAGAGACCAAAGACCAGAACAGAGACCAGACCAGACCAGAGACCAGAGACGAGACCAGAGACCATACCAGAGACCAGAGTCAAGACCAGAGACAAGAGACCAGAGCAGACCATAGACCAGACCAGAGACCAGAGACAAGAGACCAGAGACCAGAGACCAGAGACCAGACCAGAGACCATACCAGAGACCAGAGTCAAGACCAGAGACCAGAGACCAGAGCAGACCATAGACCAGACCAGAGACCAGAGACCAGACCAGAGACCAGACCATATACCAGACTAGAGACCGAAGACCAGACCAGAGACCAGACTAGAGACCAGAGACCAGACCAGAGACCAGAGTCCAGACCAGAATCCAGACCAGAAACCAGACCAGAAACCAGACCAGAAACCAGAGACCAGAGTCCAGACCAGGGACCAGAGACCAGACCAGAGACCAGACAAGAGTCCAGTCCAGAGACCAGAGACGAGATCAGGGACCAGACCAGAGACCAGACCAGAGTCAAGACCAGAAACCAGAGACCAGAGTCCACAGACCAGACCAGAGTCCAGACCAGAGACCAGACCAGAATCCAGACCAGAAACCAGAGACCAGAGACCAGACCAGAGACCAGAGACCAGACCAGAGACCGGAGACCAGAGTCCAGACCAGAGACCAGACCAGAGACCGGAGACCAGAGGCCAGACCAGAGACCAGACAAGAGTCCAGTCCAGAGACCAGAGACGAGATCAGGGACCAGACCAGAGATCAGAGTCCAGACCAGAGTCCAGACCAGAGACCAGAGACAAGACCAGAAACCAGAGACCAGACCGGAGACCAGAGTCCAGACCAGAGACCAGACCAGAATCCAGACCAGAAACCAGAAACCAGAGACCAGAGTCCAGACCAGAGACCAGAGACCAGACCAGAGTCCAGACCAGAGACCAGACCAGAGACAAGGGACCAGACTAGAGACCAGAGACCAGAGTCAAGACCAGAGACCAGAGCAGACCATAGACCAGACCAGAGACCAGACCAGAAACCAGAAACCAGAGTCCAGACCAGAGACCAGACACCAGACCAGAGTCCAGACCAGTGACCAGACCAGAGACCAGAGACCAGACCAGAGTCCACAGACCAGACCAGAGTCCAGACCAGAGACCAGACCAGAGACCATAGTCCAGACCGGAGACCAGAGTCCAGACCAGAAACCAGAGACCAGAGTCCAGACCAGAGACCAGACCAGAACCCAGAGACCAGACCAGAGTCCACAGACCAGAGTCCAGACAAGAGACCAGAGACCAGACCAGAGACCATAGTCCAGACCGGAGACCAGAGACCAGACCAGAGACCAGAGTCCAGACCAGACCAGAGTCCAGACCGGAGACCAGAGACCAGACCAGAGACCAGAGACCAGAGTCCAGACCAGGGACCAGAGACCAGACCAGTGATCAGTCCACAGACCAGAAACGAGACCAGAGACCAGACCAGAGACCAGAGACCAGACCAGAGTCCACAGACCAGACCAGAGTCCACAGACCAGACCAGAGTCCAGACCAGAGTCCAGACACCAGACCAGAGACCATAGTCCAGACCGGAGACGAGAGTCCAGACCAGAGACCAGACCAGAATCCAGACCAGAAACCAGAGACCAGAGTCCAGACCAGAGACCAGAGACCAGACCATAGACCAGACCAGAGACCAGAGACCAGACCAGAAACCAGAGACCAGAGTCCAGACCAGAGTCCAGACCAGAGTCCAGACCAGAGACCAGACCAGAGACCAGAGACCAGACCAGAGTCCACAGACCAGACCAGAGTCCAGACCAGAGACCAGAGACCAGACCAGAGACCATAGTCCAGACCGGAGACCAGAGTCCAGACCGGAGACCAGAGACCAGACCAGAGACCAGAGACCAGACTAGAGACCAGAGACCAGAGACCATACCAGAGACCAGAGTCAAGACCAGAGACCAGAGCAGACCATAGACCAGACCAGAGACCAGAGACCAGACCAGAAACCAGAGACCAGAGTCCAGACCAGAGACCAGACCAGAGTCCAGACCAGAGACCAGACCAGAGACCAGACCAGAGTCCACAGACCAGACCGGAGACCAGAGTCCAGACCGGAGACCAGAGACCAGAGACTAGACCAGAGAACCAGAGACTAGAGACCAGAGTCCAGACCAGGGACCAGAGACCAGACCAGTGATCAGTCCAGAGACCAGAAACGAGACCAGAGACCAGCCCAGAGACCAGCCCAGAGACCAGACTAGAGACCAGACTCCAGACCAGAGTCCAGACCAGAGACCAGAGACCAGTACACAGACCAGAGTCCAGACCAGAGACCAGACCAGAGACCGGAGACCGGAGACCAGAGACCAGACCAGAGACCGGAGACCAGAGACCAGAGGCCAGACCAGAGACCAGACAAGAGTCCAGTCCAAAGACCAGAGACGAGATCAGGGACCAGACCAGAGATCAGAGTCCAGACCAGAGTCCAGACCAGAGACCAGAGACAAGACCAGAAACCAGAGACCAGAGTCCAGACCGGAGACCAGAGACCAGTACACAGACCAGAGACCAGACCATAGACCAGACCAGAGACCAGAGACCAGACCATAGACAAGACCAGAGACCAGAGACCAGACCAGAGTCCAGACCAGAGACCAGAGACAAGGCCAGAGACCAGAGTCCAGACCAGAGACCAGAGACCAGTACACAGACCAGAGACCAGACCATAGACCAGACCAGAGACCAGAGATCAGACCAGAGAAAAGACCAGAGACCAGACCAGAGTCCAGACCAGAGACCAGCGACCAGTACACAGACCAGAGACCAGACCAGAGACCAGACCAAATACCAGACCAGAGACCAGACCAGAGACCAAAGACCAGACCAGAGACCAGAGACCAGACCAGAGACCAGAGTCCAGACCAGGGACCAGAGACCAGACCAGAGACCAGAGGCCAGAGTCAAGACCAGAGACCAGACCAGAGACCAGAGACCAGAGTCCAGACCAGGGACCAGAGACCAGACCAGTGATCAGTCCAGAGACCAGAAACGAGACCAGAGACCAGACCAGAGACCAGAGACCAGACTCCAGACCAGAGACCAGAGACCAGTACACAGTTCAGAGTCCAGACCAGAGACCAGACCAGAGACCAGAGACCAGACGAGACCAGAGACCAGACCAGAGTCCACAGACGTGACCAGCGTCCAGACCAGAGACCAGACCAGAGACCAGAGTATAGACCAGAGACCAGAGACCAGAACAGAGACCAGACTAGAGACCAGAGACCAGAGTCCAGACCAGACCATGGACCAGACCAGACCATGGACCAGACCTGAGACCTGAGACCAGAGACCTGACCAGAGACCAGACTAGAGACCAGAGACCAGAGTCCAGACCAGGGACCAGAGACCAGACAAGAGTCCAATCCAGAGAACAGAGACGAGACCACAGACCAGACCAAAGACCAGAGACCAGAGACCAGACTCTAGACCAGAGACCAGACCAGACCAGAGAAAAGACCAGAGAACAGAGACCAGAGACGAGACCAGAGACCATACCAGAGACCAGAGTCAAGACCAGACCAAAGACCAGACCAGAGACCAGAGACCAGACCAGAGACAGAGACGAGACCACAGACCAGACCAAAGACCAGAGACCAGAGTCAGGGCCAGAGTCCAGATCAGAGACCAGACACCAGACTCTAGACCAGAGTCCAGACCAGGGACCAGAGACCAGACCAGAGACCAGAGACGAGACCAGAGACCATACCAGAGACCAGAGTCAAGACCAGACCAAAGACCAGACCAGAGACCAGAGACCAGACCAGAGACAGAGACGAGACCACAGACCAGACCAAAGACCAGAGACCAGAGTCAGGGCCAGAGTCCAGATCAGAGACCAGACACCAGACTCTAGACCAGAGTCCAGACCAGAGACCAGAGACCAGACCAGAGTCCAGACCAGAGACCAGACCAGAGACCAAAGACCAGAACAGAGACCAGACCAGACCAGAGACCAGAGACCAGACCAGAGACAAGAGACCAGACTAGAGACCAGAGACCAGACCAGAGACCATACCAGAGACCAGAGCAGACCATAGACAACACCAGAGACCAGACCAGAGACCAGACCAGATACCAGACTAGAGACCAAAGACCAGACCAGAGACCAGACTAGAGACCAGAAACCAGACCAGAGACCAGAGTCCAGACCATAGACCAGAGACCAGACCAGAATCCAGACCAGAAACCAGAGACCAGAGTCCAGACCAGGGACCAGAGACCAGACCAGAGACCAGAGACCAGACCAGATACCAGACCAGAGACCAGACAAGAGTCCAGTCCAGAGACCAGAGACGAGATCAGGGACCAGACCAGAGACCAGACCAGAGTCAAGACCAGAAACCAGAGACCAGAGTCCAGACCAGAGACCAGAGACCAGACCAGAGACCAGAGACCAGACCAGAGTCCACAGACCAGACCAGAGTCCAGACCAGAGACCAGAGACCAGACCAGAATCCAGACCAGAAACCAGAGACCAGAGACCAGACCAGAGACCAGAGACCAGAGACCAGACCAGAGACCGGAGACCGGAGACCAGAGACCAGAGACCAGACCAGAGACCGGAGACCGGAGACCAGAGACCAGAGGCCAGACCAGAGACCAGACAAGAGTCCAGTCCAAAGACCAGAGACGAGATCAGGGACCAGACCAGAGATCAGAGTCCAGACCAGAGTCCAGACCAGAGACCAGAGACAAGACCAGAGACCAGAGTCCAGACCGGAGACCAGAGACCAGTACACAGACCAGAGACCAGACTATAGACCAGACCAGAGACCAGAGACCAGACCATAGACAAGACCAGAGACCAGAGACCAGACCAGAGTCCAGACCAGAGACCAGAGACAAGGCCAGAGACCAGAGTCCAGACCAGAGACCAGAGACCAGTACACAGACCAGAGACCAGACCATAGACCAGACCAGAGACCAGAGATCAGACCAGAGAAAAGACCAGAGACCAGACCAGAGTCCAGACCAGAGACCAGCGACCAGTACACAGACCAGAGACCAGACCAGAGACCAGACCAAATACCAGACCAGAGACCAGACCAGAGACCAAAGACCAGACCAGAGACCAGAGACCAGACCAGAGACCAGAGACCAGAGTCCAGACCAGGGACCAGAGACCAGACCAGAGACCAGAGGCCAGAGTCAAGACCAGAGACCAGACCAGAGACCAGAGTCCAGACCAGGGACCAGAGACCAGACCAGTGATCAGTCCAGAGACCAGAAACGAGACCAGAGACCAGACCAGAGACCAGAGACCAGACTCCAGACCAGAGACCAGAGACCAGTACACAGTTCAGAGTCCAGACCAGAGACCAGAGACCAGACCAGACCAGAGACCAGACCAGAGTCCACAGACGTGACCAGCGTCCAGACCAGAGACCAGACCAGAGACCAGAGTATAGACCAGAGACCAGAGACCAGAACAGAGACCAGACTAGAGACCAGAGACCAGAGTCCAGACCAGACCATGGACCAGACCAGACCATGGACCAGACCTGAGACCTGAGACCAGAGACCTGACCAGAGACCAGACTAGAGACCAGAGACCAGAGTCCAGACCAGGGACCAGAGACCAGACAAGAGTCCAATCCAGAGAACAGAGACGAGACCACAGACCAGACCAAAGACCAGAGACCAGACTCTAGACCAGAGACCAGACCAGACCAGAGAAAAGACCAGAGAACAGAGACCAGAGACGAGACCAGAGACCATACCAGAGACCAGAGTAAAGACCAGACCAAAGACCAGACCAGAGACCAGACCAGAGACCAGAGACCAGACCAGAGACCAGAGACGAGACCACAGACCAGACCAAAGACCAGAGACCAGAGTCAGGGCCAGAGTCCAGATCAGAGACCAGACACCAGACTCTAGACCAGAGTCCAGACCAGGGACCAGAGACCAGACCAGAGACCAGAGACGAGACCAGAGACCATACCAGAGACCAGAGTCAAGACCAGACACCAGACTCTAGACCAGAGTCCAGACTAGAGACCAGACCAGACCAGACCAGAGACCAGAGACCAGAAAGGAGACCAGACCAGACCAGAGACCAGAGACGAGACCAGAGACCATACCAGAGTCAAGACCAGAGACAAGAGACCAGACAAGAGTCCAGACCAGGGACCAGAGACCAGACAAGAGTCCAGTCCAGAGAACAGAGACGAGACCACAGACCAGACCAAAGACCAGAGACCAGAGTCAGGACCAGAGTCCAGACTAGAGACCAGACACCAGACTCTAGACCAGAGTCCAGACCAGAGACCAGACCAGACCAGACCAGAGAACAGACCAGAGACCAGAGACCAGAGTCCAGACCAGGGACCAGAGACCAGAGTCAAGACCAGAGACCAGAGCAGACCATAGACCAGACCAGAGACAAGAGACCAGACCAGAGACCAGACCAGAATCCAGACCAGAAACCAGAGTCCAGACCAGAGACCAGACCAGAGTCCAGACCAGAGACCAGACCAGAGACCAGACCAGAGTCCACAGACCAGACCAGAGTCCAGACCAGAGACCAGAGACCAGACCAGAGTCCAGACCAGAGACCAGACCAGAGACAAGAGACCAGACTAGAGACCAGAGACCAGACCAGAGACCATACCAGAGACCAGAGTCAAGACCAGAGACCAGAGCAGACCATAGACCAGACCAGAGACCAGAATCCAGACCAGAAACCAGAGTCCAGACCAGAGACCAGACCAGAGTCCAGACCAGAGACCAGACCAGAGACCAGACCAGAGTCCACAGACCAGACCAGAGTCCAGACCAGAGACCAGACCAGAGACCATAGTCCAGACCGGAGACCAGAGTCCAGACCAGAGACCAGACCAGAACCCAGAGACCAGACCAGACCAGAGTCCAGACCAGAGACCAGACCAGAGACCAGAGTCCAGACCAGACCAGAGTCCAGACCGGAGACCAGAGACCAGACCAGAGACCAGAGACTAGACACCAGAGTCCAGACCAGGGACCAGAGACCAGACCAGTGATCAGTCCACAGACCAGAAACGAGACCAGAGACCAGACCAGAGTCCAGACCAGAGACCAGACCAGAGACCAGACCAGAGTCCAGACCAGAGACCAGAGACCAGACCAGAATCCAGACCAGAAACCAGAGTCCATACCAGAGACCAGACCAGAGTCCAGACCAGAGACCAGACCAGAGACCAGAGACCAGACCAGAGTCCACAGAGTCCAGACCAGAGACCATAGTCCAGACCGGAGACCAGAGTCCAGACCAGAGACCAGACCAGAGACCATAGTCCAGACCGGAGACCAGAGTCCAGACCAGAGTCCAGACCAGACCGGAGACCAGAGACCAGACCAGAGACCAGAGACTAGAGACCAGAGTCCAGACCAGGGACTGGAGAGCAGACCAGTGATCAGTCCACAGACCAGAAACGAGACCAGAGACCAGACCAGAGTCCAGACCAGAGACCAGACCAGAGACCAGAGACCAGACCAGAGACCAGAGACCAGACCAGAGTCCACAGACCAGACCAGAGTCCATAGTCCAGACCAGAGACCATAGTCCAGACCGGAGACGAGAGTCCAGACCGGAGACGAGAGTCCAGACCAGAATCCAGACCAGAAACCAGAGACCAGAGTCAAGACCAGAGACCAGAGACCAGACCAGAGTCCAGACCAGAGACCAGACCAGAGACAAGAGACCAGACTAGAGACCAGAGACCAGACCAGAGACCAGACCAGAGTCAAGACCAGAGACCAGAGCAGACCAGAGACCAGACCAGAGACCAGACCAGAATCCAGACCAGAAACCAGAGACCAGAGTCCAGACCAGAGACCAGAGACCAGACCAGAGTCCAGACCAGAGACCAGAGACCAGACCAGAGTCCACAGACCAGACCAGAGTCCAGACCAGAGACCAGAGACCAGACCAGAGACCAGAGACCAGACCAGAGACCATAGTCCAGACTGGAGACCAGAGTCCAGACCAGAGACCAGACCAGAGACCAGAGTCCAGACCGGAGACCAGACACTAGACCAGAGACCAGAGACCAGAGACTAGAGACCAGAGTCCAGACCAGGGACCAGAGACCAGACCAGTGATCAGTCCAGAGACCAGAAACGAGACCAGAGACCAGCCCAGAGACCAGCCCAGAGACCAGACTAGAGACCAGAGACCAGACTCCAGACCAGAGTCCAGACCAGAGACCAGAGACCAGTACACAGACCAGAGTCCAGACCAGAGACCAGACCAGAGTCCATAGTCCAGACCGGAGACCAGAGTCCAGACCAGAGACCAGAGACCAGACCAGAATCCAGACCAGAAACCAGAGACCAGAGACCAGACCAGAGACCAGACCAGAGACCAGACCAGAGACCAAAGACCAGAACAGAGACCAGACCAGACCAGAGACCAGAGACGAGACCAGAGACCATACCAGAGACCAGAGTCAAGACCAGAGACAAGAGACCAGAGCAGACCATAGACCAGACCAGAGACCAGAGACCAGAGACCAGACCAGAGACCATACCAGAGACCAGAGTCAAGACCAGAGACCAGAGCAGACCATAGACCAGACCAGAGACCAGAGACCAGACCAGAGACCAGACCAGATACCCGACTAGAGACCAAAGACCAGACCAGAGACCAGAGACCAGAGAGTCCAGACCATAGACCAGAGACCAGACCAGAATCCAGACCAGAAACCAGAGACCAGAGTCCAGACCAGGGACCAGAGACCAGACCAGAAACCAGACCAGAGACCAGAGACCAGACCAGATACCAGACCAGAGACCAGACAAGAGTCCAGTCCAGAGACCAGAGACGAGATCAGGGACCAGACCAGAGACCAGACCAGAGTCAAGACCAGAAACCAGAGACCAGAGTCCAGACCAGAGACCAGAGACCAGACCAGAGTCCAGACCAGAGACCAGACCAGAATACAGACCAGAAACCAGAGTCCAGAGACCAGACCATAGACCGGAGACCAGAGACCAGAGGCCAGACCAGAGACCAGACAAGAGTCCAGTCCAGAGACCAGAGACGAGATCAGGGACCAGACCAGAGATCAGAGTCCAGACCAGAGTCCAGACCAGAGACCAGAGACAAGACCAGAAACCAGAGACCAGACCGGAGACCAGAGTCCAGACCAGAGACCAGAGACCAGACCAGAATCCAGACCAGAAACCAGAGACCAGAGTCCAGACCAGAGACCAGAGACCAGAGACCAGACCAGAGTCCAGACCAGAGACCAGACCAGAGACAAGAGACCAGACTAGAGACCAGAGACCAGACCAGAGACCATACCAGAGACCAGAGTCAAGACCAGAGACCAGAGCAGACCATAGACCAGACCAGAGACCAGAGACCAGACCAGAATCCAGACCAGAAACCAGAAACCAGAGTCCAGACCAGAGACCAGAGACCAGACCAGAGTCCAGACCAGAGACCAGACCAGAGTCCACAGACCAGACCAGAGTCCAGACCAGAGACCATAGTCCAGACCGGAGACCAGAGTCCAGACCAGAGACCAGACCAGAATCCAGACCAGAAACCAGAGACCAGAGTCCAGACCAGAGACCAGACCAGAACCCAGAGACCAGACCAGAGTCCACAGACCAGACCAGAGTCCAGAGACCAGACCAGAGACCATAGTCCAGACCGGAGACCAGAGACCAGACCAGAGTCCAGACCAGACCAGAGTCCAGACCGGAGACCAGAGACCAGACCAGAGACCAGAGACCAGAGACTAGAGACCAGAGTCCAGACCAGGGACCAGAGACCAGACCAGTGATCAGTCCACAGACCAGAAACAAGACCAGAGACCAGACCAGAGTCCAGACCAGAGACCAGACCAGAGACCAGAGACCAGACCAGAGACCAGACCAGAGTCCAGACCAGAGTCCAGAGACCAGACCAGAGACCATAGTCCAGACCGGAGACGAGAGTCCAGACCAGAGACCAGAGACCAGACCAGAATCCAGACCAGAAACCAGAGACCAGAGTCCAGACCAGAGACCAGAGACCAGTACACAGACCAGAGTCCAGACCAGAGACCAGACCAGAGACCAGAGACCAGGCCAGAGACCAGAGACGAGACCAGAGTCCACAGACGTGACCAGAGTCCAGACCAGAGACCAGAGTATAGACCAGAGACCAGAGACCAGAACAGAGACCAGAACAGAGACCAGACTAGAGACCAGAGACCAGACCGGAGGCCAGAGACCAGAGTCCAGACCAGACCATGGACCAGACCTGAGACCTGAGACCAGAGACCAGACCAGAGACCAGACCAGAGACCAGAGACCAGAGACCAGACTAGAGACCAGAGACCAGAGTCCAGACCAGGGACCAGAGACCAGACAAGAGTCCAGACCAGGGACCAGAGACCAGACAAGAGTCCAGTCCAGAGAACAGAGACGAGACCACAGACCAGACCAAAGACCAGAGACCAGAGTCAGGACCAGAGTCCAGACTAGAGACCAGACACCAGACTCTAGACCAGAGTCCAGACCAGAGACCAGACCAGACCAGACCAGAGAACAGACCAGAGACCAGAGACCAGAGTCCAGACCAGGGACCAGAGACCAGAGACGAGACCAGAGACCATACCAGAGACCAGAGTCAAGACCAGAGACCAGAGCAGACCATAGACCAGACCAGAGACAAGAGACCAGACCAGAGACCAGACCAGAATCCAGACCAGAAACCAGAGACCAGAGTCCAGACCAGAGACCAGACCAGAGACCAGAGACCAGACTAGAAACCAGAGACCAGACCAGAGACCATACCAGAGACCAGAGTCAAGACCAGAGACCAGAGCAGACCATAGACCAGACCAGAGACCAGACCAGAGACCAGACCAGAATCCAGACCAGAAACCAGAGACCAGAGTCCAGACCAGAGACCAGAGACCAGACCAGAGTCCAGACCAGAGACCAGACCAGAGTCCACAGACCAGACCAGAGTCCAGACCAGAGACCAGAGACCAGACCAGAGACCATAGTCCAGACCGGAGACCAGAGTCCAGACCAGAGACCAGACCAGAGACCAGAGTCCAGACCAGACCAGAGTCCAGACCAGAGACCAGAGACCAGAGACCAGAGACCAGAGTCCAGACCAGGGACCAGAGACCAGACCAGTGATCAGTCCAGAGACCAGAAACGAGACCAGAGACCAGCCCAGAGACCAGCCCAGAGACCAGACTAGAGACCAGAGACCAGACTCCAGACCAGAGTCCAGACCAGAGACCAGAGACCAGTACACAGACCAGAGTCCAGACCAGAGACCAGACCAGAGACCAGACCAGAGTCCATAGTCCAGACCGGAGACCAGAGTCCAGACCAGAGACCAGAGACCAGACCAGAATCCAGACCAGAAACCAGAGACCAGAGTCCAGACCAGAGACCAGAGACCAGACCAGAGACCAGACCAGAGACCAAAGACCAGAACAGAGACCAGACCAGACCAGAGACCAGAGACGAGACCAGAGACCATACCAGAGACCAGAGTCAAGACCAGAGACAAGAGACCAGAGCAGACCATAGACCAGACCAGAGACCAGAGACCAGACCAGAGACAAGAGACCAGACTAGAGACCAGAGACCAGAGACCAGAGACCAGACCAGAGACCATACCAGAGACCAGAGTCAAGACCAGAGACCAGAGCAGACCATAGACCAGACCAGAGACCAGAGACCAGACCAGAGACCAGACCAGATACCCGACTAGAGACCAAAGACCAGACCAGAGACCAGACCAGAGACCAGAGTCCAGACCAGGGACCAGAGACCAGACCAGAAACCAGACCAGAGACCAGAGACCAGACCAGATACCAGACCAGAGACCAGACAAGAGTCCAGTCCAGAGACCAGAGACGAGATCAGGGACCAGACCAGAGACCAGACCAGAGTCAAGACCAGAAACCAGAGACCAGAGTCCAGACCAGAGACCAGACCAGAGACCAGAGACCAGACCAGAGTCCAGACCAGAGACCAGACCAGAATACAGACCAGAAACCAGAGTCCAGAGACCAGACCAGAGACCGGAGACCAGAGACCAGAGGCCAGACCAGAGACCAGACAAGAGTCCAGTCCAGAGACCAGAGACGAGATCAGGGACCAGACCAGAGATCAGAGTCCAGACCAGAGTCCAGACCAGAGTCCAGACCGGAGACCAGAGACCAGACCAGAGACCAGAGACCAGAGTCCAGACCAGAGACCAGAGACCAGAGACCAGAGACCAGAGACAAGACTAGAGACCAGAGACCAGACCAGAGTCCAGACCAGGGACCAGAGACCAGTACACAGACCAGAGACCAGAGACCAGAAACGAGACCAGAGACCAGAGTCCAGACCAGAGACGAGAGACCAGACCAGAGAGCAGAGACCAGACCAGAGTCCAGACCAGAGACCAGAGACAAGACCAGAGTCCAGACCAGAGACCAGAGACCAGTACACAGACCAGAGACCAGTACACAGACCAGAGACCAGACCAGACCAGAGACCAGAGACCAGACCAGATACCAGAGTCCAGACCAGAGACCAGACCAGAGACCAGAGACCAGACCAGAGACCAGACCAGAGACCAGAGTCCAGACCAGAGACCAGACCAGAGACCAGAGACCAGACCAGACCAGAGACCAGACCAGAGACCAGAGACCAGACCAGAGTCCACAGACCAGACCAGAGTCCAGACCAGAGACCAGAGACCAGACTCAAGACCAGAGTCCAGACCAGAGACCAGAGACCAGTACACAGATCAGAGTCCAGACCAGAGACCAGACCAGAGACCAGAGACCAGAGACCAGACCAGAGTCCACACTAGAGACCAGAGACCAGACCGGAGGCCAGAGACTAGACCAGAGACCAGAGTACAGACCAGACCATGAACCAGACCAGAGACCTGACCAGAGACCAGACCAGAGACCAGACCAGAGAACAGTGACCAGAGACCAGACCAGAGACCGGAGACCAGACCAGGGACCAGAGAACAGACCAGAGACCAGAGACCAGACCAGAGTCCAGACCAGAGACCAGAGACAAGACCAGAGTCCAGACCAGAGACCAGAGATCAGTCCAGAGACCAGAAACGAGACCAGAGTCCAGACCAGAGACAAGAGACCAGTACACAGACCAGAGACCAGAGACCAGAAACCAGACCAGAGACCAGAGTCCAGACCAGAGACGAGAGACCAGAGTCCAGACCAGAGACTAGACCAGAGTCCACAGACCAGACCAGAGTCCAGACCAGAGACCAGAGACCAGACCAGAGACCAGAGACCAGAATCCAGACCAGAGACCAGACCATGAACCAGACCAGAGACCTGACCAGAGACCAGACCAGAGACCAGACCAGAGAACAGTGACCAGAGACCAGACCAGAGACCGGAGACCAGACCAGGGACCAGAGAACAGACCAGAGACCAGAGACCAGACCAGAGTCCAGACCAGAGACCAGAGACAAGACCAGAGTCCAGACCAGAGACCAGAGATCAGTCCAGAGACCAGAAACGAGACCAGAGTCCAGACCAGAGACAAGAGACCAGTACACAGACCAGAGACCAGAGACCAGAAACCAGACCAGAGACCAGAGTCCAGACCAGAGACGAGAGACCAGACCAGAGACCAGAGTCCACAGACCAGACCAGAGTCCAGACCAGAGACCAGACCAGAGACCAGAATCCAGACCAGAAACCAGACCACAGTCCAGACCAGTGACCAGAATCCAGGCCAGAGACCAAAGACCAGACTAGAGACCAGAGACCAGAGACCAGAGTCCAGACCAGAGACCAGAGTCCAGACCAGAGTCCAGACCAGAGACCAGAGACCAGACTCAAGACCACAGTCCAGACCAGTGACCAGAATCCAGGCCAGAGACCAAAGACCAGACTAGAGACCAGAGACCAGAGTCCAGACCAGAGACCAGAGTCCAGACCAGATTCCAGACCAGAGACCAGACCAGAGACCAGAAACCAGACCACAGTCCAGACCAGTGACCAGAATCCAGGCCAGAGACCAAAGACCAGACTAGAGACCAGAGACCAGAGTCCAGACCAGAGTCCAGAGTCCAGACCAGAGACCAGACCAGAGACCAGAGTCCAGACCAGAGACCAGACCAGAGACCAGACCAGACCAGAGACCAGACCAGAGTCCAGACCGGAGACCAGACCAGAGACCAGAGTCCAGACCAGACTCAAGACCACAGTCCAGACCAGTGACCAGAATCCAGGCCAGAGACCAAAGACCAGACTAGAGACCAGAGACCAGAGTCCAGACCAGAGACCAGAGTCCAGACCAGATTCCAGACCAGAGACCAGACCAGAAACCAGACCACAGTCCAGACCAGTGACCAGAATCCAGGCCAGGAACCAAAGACCAGACTAGAGACCAGAGACCAGAGTCCAGACCAGAGTCCAGAGTCCAGACCAGAGACCAGACCAGAGACCAGAGTCCAGACCAGAGACCAGACCAGAGACCAGAGACCAGACCAGACCAGAGACCAGACCAGAGTCCAGACCGGAGACCAGACCAGAGACCAGAGTCCAGACCAGAGACGAGAGACCAGACCAGAGAGCAGAGACCAGACCAGAGTCCAGACCAGAGACCAGAGACCAGTACACAGACCAGAGACCAGAGACCAGAGACAAGACTAGAGTCCAGACCAGAGAGCACAGACCAGATTCCAGACCAGAGACCAGACCAGAGAAGAGAGACCAGACCAGAGTCCACAGACCAGACCAGAGTCCAGACCGGAGACCAGAGACCAGACCAGAGTCCACAGACCAGACCAGAGTCCAGACCGGAGACCAGAGACGAGACCAGAGACCAGACCAGAGAACAGTGACCAGAGACCAGACCAGAGACCGGAGACCAGACCAGGGACCAGAGAACAGACCAGAGACCAGAGACAAGACCAGAGACCAGAGACCAGTACACAGACCAGAGACCAGAAACCAGACCAGAGACCAGAGTCCAGACCAGAGACGAGAGACCAGACCAGAGAGCAGAGACCAGACCAGAGTCCAGACCAGAGACAAGACCAGAGTCCAGACCAGAGACCAGAGACCAGTACACAGACCAGAGACCAGTACACAGACCAGAGACCAGAGACCAGAGACAAGACTAGAGATCAGAGACCAGAGAGCAGACCAGAGACCAGACCAGAGACCAGAGACCAGACCAGACCAGAGACCAGACCAGAGTCCACAGACCAGACCAGAGTCCAGACCGGAGACCAGACCAGAGACCAGAGACCAGACTCAAGACCAGAGTCCAGACCAGAGACCAGAGACCAGTACACAGATCAGAGTCCAGACCAGAGTCCAGACCAGAGACCAGACCAGAGACCAGAGACCAGACCAGAGACCAGACCAGAGAGCAGAGAATAGAGTCCAGACCAGAGACCAGACTAGAGACCAGAGACCAGACCGGAGGCCAGAGACTAGACCAGAGACCAGAGTACAGACCAGACCATGGACCAGACCTGAGACCTGAGACCAGACCAGAGACCAGACCAGAGAACAGTGACCAGAGACCAGACCAGAGACCGGAGAACATAGACGAGACCAGAGACCAGAGTCCAGACCAGAGTCCAGAGCAGAGACCAGACCAGAGACTAGACCAGAGTCCAGACCAGAGACCAGAGTCCAGACCAGAGTCCAGACCAGAGACCAAACCAGAGTCCAGACCAGAGACCAGAGTCCAGACCAGAGACCAGAGACCAAACCAGAGTCCAGACCAGAGACCAGAGACCAGTGCAAAGACCAGAGACCAGAGACCAGAAACCAGACCAGAGACCAGAGTCCAGACCAGAGACGAGAGACCAGACCAGAGAGCAGAGACCAGACCAGAGTCCAGACCAGAGACCAGAGACAAGACCAGAGTCCAGACCAGAGACCAGTACACAGACCAGAGACCAGAAACCAGACCAGAGACCAGAGTCCAGACCAGAGACGAGAGACCAGACCAGAGAGCAGAGACCAGACCCGAGACCAGACCAGAGACGAGAGACCAGACCAGAGAGCAGAGACCAGACCAGAGTCCAGACCAGAGACCAGAGACAAGACCAGAGAACAGACCAGAGACCAGAGACCAGACCAGAGTCCAGACCAGAGACCAGAGACCAGACCAGAGATCAGTCCAGAGACCAGAAACGAGACCAGAGTCCAGACCAGAGACAAGAGACCAGTACACAGACCAGAGACCAGAGACCTGAAACCAGACCAGAGACCAGAGTCCAGACCAGAGACGAGAGACCAGACCAGAGACCAGACCAGAGTCCAGACCAGAGACCAGAGACAAGACCAGAGTCCAGACCAGAGACCAGAGTCGAGACCAGAGACCAGAGTCCAGACCAGAGACCAGAGACCAGAGTCCAGACCAGAGATCAGAGACCAGACCAGAGACCAGACTAGAGACCAGAGACCAGAGAATAGAGTCCAGACCAGAGACCAGAGACCAGACCAGAGACCAGACTAGAGACCAGAGACCAGACCGGAGGCCAGAGACTAGACCAGAGACCAGAGTACAGACCAGACCATGGACCAGACCTGAGACCTGAGACCAGACCAGAGACCAGACCAGAGAACAGTGACCAGAGACCAGACCAGAGACCAGACCAGAGACCGGAGAACATAGACGAGACCAGAGACCAGAGTCCAGACCAGAGTCCAGAGCAGAGACCAGAGACCAGACTCTAGACCAGAGTCCAGAGACCAGTACACAGACCAGAGACCAGAAACCAGACCAGAGACCAGAGTCCAGACCAGAGACGAGAGACCAGACCAGAGAGCAGAGACCAGACCAGAGTCCAGACCAGAGACCAGAGACCAGTACACAGACCAGAGACCAGAAACCAGACCAGAGACCAGAGTCCAGACCAGAGACGAGAGACCAGACCAGAGAGCAGAGACCAGACCAGAGTCCAGACCAGAGACCAGAGACAAGACCAGAGTCCAGACCAGAGACCAGAGACCAGTACACAGACCAGAGACCAGAAACCAGACCAGAGACCAGAGTCCAGACCAGAGACGAGAGACCAGACCAGAGAGCAGAGACCAGACCAGAGTCCAGACCTGAGACCAGACCAGAGAACAGTGACCAGAGACCAGACCAGAGACCGGAGACCAGACCAGGGACCAGAGAACAGACCAGAGACCAGAGACCAGACCAGAGTCCAGACCAGAGACCAGAGACCAGAGTCATGACCAGGGACCAGAGACCAGACCAGAGATCAGTCCAGAGACCAGAAACGAGACCAGAGTCCACACCAGAGACAAGAGACCAGTACATAGACCAGAGACCAGAGACCAGAAACCAGACCAGAGACCAGAGTCCACACCAGAGACGAGAGACCAGACCAGAGACCAGACCAGAGTCCAGACCAGAGACCAGAGACAAGACCAGAGTCCAGACCAGAGACCAGAGTCCAGACCAGAGACGAGAGACCAGACCAGAGAGCAGAGACCAGACCAGAGACAAGACCAGAGTCCAGACCAGAGACCAGTACACAGACCAGAGACCAGTACACAGACCAGAGACCAGAGACCAGAGACAAGACTAGAGATCAGAGACCAGAGAGCAGACCAGAGACCAGAGACCAGAGACAAGACTAGAGAATCCAGACCAGAGACCACAGACCAGAGACCAGACCAGAGACCAGAGACCAGACCAGACCAGAGACCAGACCAGAGACCAGAGACCGGACCAGAGTCCACAGACCAGACCAGAGTCCAGACCGGAGACCAGACCAGAGACCAGAGACCAGACTCAAGACCAGAGTCCAGACCAGAGACCAGAGACCAGTACACAGATCAGAGTCCAGACCAGAGACCAGACCAGAGACCAGACCAGAGTCCACAGACGTGACCAGAGTCCAGACCAGAGACCAGACCAGAGACCAGAGTCCAGACCAGAGACCAGAGAATAGAGTCCAGACCAGAGACCAGAGACCAGACCAGAGACCAGACTAGAGACCAGAGACCAGACCGGAGGCCAGAGACTAGACCAGAGACCAGAGCACAGACCAGACCATGGACCAGACCTGAGACCAGACCAGAGACCAGACCAGAGACCAGACCAGAGACCGGAGAACATAAACGAGACCAGAGACCAGACTCTAGACCAGAGTCCAGACCAGAGACCAGACCAGAGTCCAGAGCAGAGACCAGAGACCAGACTCTAGACCAGAGTCCAGACCAGAGACCAGACCAGAGTCCAGACCAGAGACCAGAGTCCAGACCAGAGACCAGAGAACATAGACGAGACCAGAGACCAGAGTCCAGACCAGAGTCCAGAGCAGAGACCAGAGACCAGACTCTAGACCAGAGTCCAGACCAGAGACTAGACCAGAGTCCAGACCAGAGACCAGAGACCAAACCAGAGTCCAGACCAGAGACCAGAGAATAGAGTCCAGACCAGAGACCAGAGACCAGACCAGAGACCAGACTAGAGACCAGAGCCAGACCGGAGGCCAGAGACTAGACCAGAGACCAGAGCACAGACCAGACCATGGACCAGACCTGAGACCAGACCAGAGACCAGACCAGAGACCAGACCAGAGACCGGAGAACATAAACGAGACCAGAGACCAGAGTCCAGACCAGAGTCCAGAGCAGAGACCAGAGACCAGACTCTAGACCAGAGTCCAGACCAGAGACCAGACCAGAGTCCAGACCAGAGACCAGAGTCCAGACCAGAGACCAGAGAACATAGACGAGACCAGAGACCAGAGTCCAGACCAGAGTCCAGAGCAGAGACCAGAGACCAGACTCTAGACCAGAGTCCAGACCAGAGACTAGACCAGAGTCCAGACCAGAGACCAGAGACCAAACCAGAGTCCAGACCAGAGACCAGAGACCAGTGCACAGACCAGAGACCAGAAACCAGACCAGAGACCAGAGTCCAGACCAGAGACGAGAGACCAGACCAGAGAGCAGAGACCAGACCAGAGTCCAGACCAGAGACCAGAGACAAGACCAGAGTCCAGACCAGAGACCAGAGACCAGTACACAGACCAGAGACCAGAAACCAGACCAGAGACCAGAGTCCAGACCAGAGACAAGAGACCAGACCAGAGAGCAGAGACCAGACCAGAGTCCAGACCAGAGACCAGAGACAAGACCAGAGTCCAGACCAGAGACCAGAGACCAGTACACAGACCAGAGACCAGAGTCCAGACCAGAGACGAGAGACCAGACCAGAGAGCAGAGACCAGACCAGAGTCCAGACCAGAGACCAGACCAGAGAACAGTGACCAGAGACCAGACCAGAGACCGGAGACCAGACCAGGGACCAGAGAACAGACCAGAGACCAGAGACAAGACCAGAGACCAGAGACCAGTACACAGACCAGAGACCAGAAACCAGACCAGAGTCCAGACCAGAGACGAGAGACCAGACCAGAGAGCAGAGACCAGACCAGAGTCCAGACCAGAGACAAGACCAGAGTCCAGACCAGAGACCAGAGACCAGTACACAGACCAGAGACCAGTACACAGACCAGAGACCAGAGACCAGAGACAAGACTAGAGATCAGAGACCAGAGAGCAGACCAGAGACCAGAGACCAGACCAGACCAGAGAGCAGAGACCAGACCAGAGTCCAGACCAGAGACAAGACCAGAGTCCAGACCAGAGACCAGAGACCAGTACACAGACCAGAGACCAGTACACAGACCAGAGACCAGAGACCAGAGACAAGACTAGAGATCAGAGACCAGAGAGCAGACCAGAGACAAGACCAGAGTCCAGACCAGAGACCAGAGACCAGACCAGAGTCCAGACCGGAGACCAGACCAGAGACCAGAGACCAGACCAGAGTCCAGACCGGAGACCAGACCAGAGACCAGAGACCAGACTCAAGACCAGAGTCCAGACCAGAGACCAGAGACCAGACCAGGGACCAGAGAACAGACCAGAGACCAGAGACCAGACCAGAGTCCAGACCAGAGACCAGAGACCAGAGTCATGACCAGGGACCAGAGACCAGACCAGAGATCAGTCCAGAGACCAGAAACGAGACCAGAGTCCACACCAGAGACAAGAGACCAGTACACAGACCAGAGACCAGAGACCAGAGACCAGAAACCAGACCAGAGACCAGAGTCCACACCAGAGACGAGAGACCAGACCAGAGACCAGACCAGAGTCCAGACCAGAGACCAGAGACAAGACCAGAGTCCAGACCAGAGACCAGAGTCCAGACCAGAGACGAGAGACCAGACCAGAGAGCAGAGACCAGACCAGAGACAAGACCAGAGTCCAGACCAGAGACCAGTACACAGACCAGAGACCAGTACACAGACCAGAGACCAGAGACCAGAGACAAGACTAGAGATCAGAGACCAGAGAGCAGACCAGAGACCAGAGACCAGAGACAAGACTAGAGAATCCAGACCAGAGACCACAGACCAGAGACCAGACCAGAGACCAGAGACCAGACCAGACCAGAGACCAGACCAGAGACCAGAGACCGGACCAGAGTCCACAGACCAGACCAGAGTCCAGACCGGAGACCAGACCAGAGACCAGAGACCAGACTCAAGACCAGAGTCCAGACCAGAGACCAGAGACCAGTACACAGATCAGAGTCCAGACCAGAGACCAGACCAGAGACCAGACCAGAGTCCACAGACGTGACCAGAGTCCAGACCAGAGACCAGACCAGAGACCAGAGTCCAGACCAGAGACCAGAGAATAGAGTCCAGACCAGAGACCAGAGACCAGACCAGAGACCAGACTAGAGACCAGAGCCAGACCGGAGGCCAGAGACTAGACCAGAGACCAGAGCACAGACCAGACCATGGACCAGACCTGAGACCAGACCAGAGACCAGACCAGAGACCAGACCAGAGACCGGAGAACATAAACGAGACCAGAGACCAGAGTCCAGACCAGAGTCCAGAGCAGAGACCAGAGACCAGACTCTAGACCAGAGTCCAGACCAGAGACCAGACCAGAGTCCAGACCAGAGACCAGAGTCCAGACCAGAGACCAGAGAACATAGACGAGACCAGAGACCAGAGTCCAGACCAGAGTCCAGAGCAGAGACCAGAGACCAGACTCTAGACCAGAGTCCAGACCAGAGACTAGACCAGAGTCCAGACCAGAGACCAGAGACCAAACCAGAGTCCAGACCAGAGACCAGAGACCAGTGCACAGACCAGAGACCAGAAACCAGACCAGAGACCAGAGTCCAGACCAGAGACGAGAGACCAGACCAGAGAGCAGAGACCAGACCAGAGTCCAGACCAGAGACCAGAGACAAGACCAGAGTCCAGACCAGAGACCAGAGACCAGTACACAGACCAGAGACCAGAAACCAGACCAGAGACCAGAGTCCAGACCAGAGACAAGAGACCAGACCAGAGAGCAGAGACCAGACCAGAGTCCAGACCAGAGACCAGAGACAAGACCAGAGTCCAGACCAGAGACCAGAGACCAGTACACAGACCAGAGACCAGAGTCCAGACCAGAGACGAGAGACCAGACCAGAGAGCAGAGACCAGACCAGAGTCCAGACCAGAGACCAGACCAGAGAACAGTGACCAGAGACCAGACCAGAGACCGGAGACCAGACCAGGGACCAGAGAACAGACCAGAGACCAGAGACAAGACCAGAGACCAGAGACCAGTACACAGACCAGAGACCAGAAACCAGACCAGAGTCCAGACCAGAGACGAGAGACCAGACCAGAGAGCAGAGACCAGACCAGAGTCCAGACCAGAGACAAGACCAGAGTCCAGACCAGAGACCAGAGACCAGTACACAGACCAGAGACCAGTACACAGACCAGAGACCAGAGACCAGAGACAAGACTAGAGATCAGAGACCAGAGAGCAGACCAGAGACCAGAGACCAGACCAGACCAGAGAGCAGAGACCAGACCAGAGTCCAGACCAGAGACAAGACCAGAGTCCAGACCAGAGACCAGAGACCAGTACACAGACCAGAGACCAGTACACAGACCAGAGACCAGAGACCAGAGACAAGACTAGAGATCAGAGACCAGAGAGCAGACCAGAGACAAGACCAGAGTCCAGACCAGAGACCAGAGACCAGACCAGAGTCCAGACCGGAGACCAGACCAGAGACCAGAGACCAGACCAGAGTCCAGACCGGAGACCAGACCAGAGACCAGAGACCAGACTCAAGACCAGAGTCCAGACCAGAGACCAGAGACCAGTACACAGATCAGAGTCCAGACCAGAGACCAGACCAGAGTCCACAGACGTGACCAGAGTCCAGACCAGAGACCAGAGTCCAGACCAGAGACCAGAGACCAGACCAGAGACCAGACCAGAGAGCAGAGAATAGAGTCCAGACCAGAGACCAGAGACCAGACCAGAGAACAGTGACCAGAGACCAGACCAGAGACCGGAGAACATAGACGAGACCAGAGACCAGAGTCCAGACCAGAGTCCAGAGCAGAGACCAGACCAGAGACTAGACCAGAGTCCAGACCAGAGACCAGAGTCCAGACCAGAGTCCAGACCAGAGACCAAACCAGAGTCCAGACCAGAGACCAGAGTCCAGACCAGAGACCAGAGACCAAACCAGAGTCCAGACCAGAGACCAGTGCACAGACCAGAGACCAGAGACCAGAAACCAGACCAGAGACCAGAGTCCAGACCAGAGACCAGAGACCAGACCAGAGAGCAGAGACCAGACCAGAGTCCAGACCAGAGACCAGAGACCAGTACACAGACCAGAGACCAGAAACCAGACCAGAGACCAGAGTCCAGACCAGAGACGAGAGACCAGACCAGAGAGCAGAGACCAGACCAGAGTCCAGACCAGAGACCAGAGACAAGACCAGAGTCCAGACCAGAGACCAGAGACCAGTACACAGACCAGAGACCAGAAACCAGACCAGAGACCAGAGTCCAGACCAGAGACGAGAGACCAGACCAGAGAGCAGAGACCAGACCCGAGACCAGACCAGAGAACAGTGACCAGAGACCAGACCAGAGACCGGAGACCAGACCATGGACCAGAGAACAGACCAGAGACCAGAGACCAGACCAGAGTCCAGACCAGAGACCAGAGACCAGACCAGGGACCATAGACCAGACCAGAGATCAGTCCAGAGACCAGAAACGAGACCAGAGTCCAGACCAGAGACAAGAGACCAGTACACAGACCAGAGACCAGAGACCAGAAACCAGAGTCCAGACCAGAGACGAGAGACCAGACCAGAGACCAGACCAGAGTCCAGACCAGAGACCAGAGACAAGACCAGAGTCCAGACCAGAGACCAGAGTCGAGACCAGAGACCAGAGTCCAGACCAGAGACCAGAGACCAGAGTCCAGACCAGAGATCAGAGACCAGACCAGAGACCAGACTAGAGACCAGAGACCAGAGAATAGAGTCCAGACCAGAGACCAGAGACCAGACCAGAGACCAGACTAGAGACCAGAGACCAGACCAGAGATCAGTCCAGAGACCAGAAACGAGACCAGAGTCCAGACCAGAGACAAGAGACCAGTACACAGACCAGAGACCAGAGACCAGAAACCAGACCAGAGACCAGAGTCCAGACCAGAGACGAGAGACCAGACCAGAGACCAGACCAGAGTCCAGACCAGAGACCAGAGACAAGACCAGAGTCCAGACCAGAGACCAGAGTCCAGACCAGAGACCAGAGTCCAGACCAGAGACCAGAGACCAGAGTCCAGACCAGAGATCAGAGACCAGACCAGAGACCAGACTAGAGACCAGAGACCAGAGAATAGAGTCCAGACCAGAGACCAGAGACCAGACCAGAGACCAGACTAGAGACCAGAGACCAGACCGGAGGCCAGAGACTAGACCAGAGACCAGAGTACAGACCAGACCATGGACCAGACCTGAGACCTGAGACCAGACCAGAGACCAGACCAGAGAACAGTGACCAGAGACCAGACCAGAGACCAGACCAGAGACCGGAGAACATAGACGAGACCAGAGACCAGAGTCCAGACCAGAGTCCAGAGCAGAGACCAGAGACCAGACTCTAGACCATAGTCCAGACCAGAGACCAGACCAGAGTCCAGACCAGAGTCCAGAGCAGAGACCAGAGACCAGACTCTAGACCAGAGTCCAGAGACCAGTACACAGACCAGAGACCAGAAACCAGACCAGAGACCAGAGTCCAGACCAGAGACGAGAGACCAGACCAGAGAGCAGAGACCAGACCAGAGTCCAGACCAGAGACCAGAGACCAGTACACAGACCAGAGACCAGAAACCAGACCAGAGACCAGAGTCCAGACCAGAGACGAGAGACCAGACCAGAGAGCAGAGACCAGACCAGAGTCCAGACCAGAGACCAGAGACAAGACCAGAGTCCAGACCAGAGACCAGAGACCAGTACACAGACCAGAGACCAGAAACCAGACCAGAGACCAGAGTCCAGACCAGAGACGAGAGACCAGACC
Organism: Telmatherina bonti; assembly: GCF_933228915.1. Classification (NCBI taxonomy): domain Eukaryota; kingdom Metazoa; phylum Chordata; class Actinopteri; order Atheriniformes; family Telmatherinidae; genus Telmatherina; species Telmatherina bonti. The sequence continues at coordinate 1,510,866 of NC_136614.1, forward strand.
AGAGAGCAGAGACCAGACCAGAGTCCATACCTGAGACCAGACCAGAGAACAGTGACCAGAGACCAGACCAGAGACCGGAGACCAGACCAGGGACCAGAGAACAGACCAGAGACCAGAGACCAGACCAGAGTCCAGACCAGAGACCAGAGACCAGAGTCATGACCAGGGACCAGAGACCAGACCAGAGATCAGTCCAGAGACCAGAAACGAGACCAGAGTCCACACCAGAGACAAGAGACCAGTACACAGACCAGAGACCAGAGACCAGAGACCAGAAACCAGACCAGAGACCAGAGTCCACACCAGAGACGAGAGACCAGACCAGAGACCAGAGACCAGACCAGAGTCCAGACCAGAGACCAGAGACAAGACCAGAGTCCAGACCAGAGACCAGAGTCCAGACCAGAGACGAGAGACCAGACCAGAGAGCAGAGACCAGACCAGAGACAAGACCAGAGTCCAGACCAGAGACCAGTACACAGACCAGAGACCAGTACACAGACCAGAGACCAGAGACCAGAGACAAGACTAGAGATCAGAGACCAGAGAGCAGACCAGAGACCAGAGACAAGACTAGAGAATCCAGACCAGAGACCACAGACCAGAGACCAGACCTGAGACCTGAGTCCAGACCGGAGACCAGACCAGAGACCAGAGACTAGACCAGAGTCCAGACCAGAGACCAGAGACCAAACCAGAGTCCAGACCAGAGACCAGAGACCAGTACACAGATCAGAGTCCAGACCAGAGACCAGACCAGAGACCAGACCAGAGTCCACAGACGTGACCAGAGTCCAGACCAGAGACCAGACCAGAGACCAGAGTCCAGACCAGAGACCAGAGAATAGAGTCCAGACCAGAGACCAGAGACCAGACCAGAGAACAGTGACCAGAGACCAGACCAGAGACCGGAGACCAGACCAGGGACCAGAGAACAGACCAGAGACCAGAGACAAGACCAGAGACCAGAGACCAGTACACAGACCAGAGACCAGAAACCAGACCAGAGACCAGAGTCCAGACCAGAGACGAGAGACCAGACCAGAGAGCAGAGACCAGACCAGAGACCAGACCAGAGAACAGTGACCAGACACCAGACCAGAGACCGGAGACCAGACCAGAGACGAGAGACCAGACCAGAGAGCAGAGACCAGAGACCAGAGTCCAGACCAGAGACCAGAGACAAGACCAGAGACCAGAGACCAGTGCACAGACCAGAGACCAGACTCTAGACCAGAGTCCAGACCAGAGACTAGACCAGAGTCCAGACCAGAGACCAGAGACCAAACCAGAGTCCAGACCAGAGACCAGAGACCAGTACACAGATCAGAGTCCAGACCAGAGACCAGACCAGAGACCAGACCAGAGTCCACAGACGTGACCAGAGTCCAGACCAGAGACCAGACCAGAGACCAGAGTCCAGACCAGAGACCAGAGAATAGAGTCCAGACCAGAGACCAGAGACCAGACCAGAGACCAGACTAGAGACCAGAGACCAGACCAGAGACCAGACTAGAGACCAGAGTCCAGACCAGAGACCAGAGAATAGAGTCCAGACCAGAGACCAGAGACCAGACCAGAGACCAGAGTACAGACCAGACCATGGACCAGACCTGAGACCAGACCAGAGACCAGACCAGAGAACAGTGACCAGAGACCAGACCAGAGACCAGACCAGAGACCGGAGAACATAAACGAGACCAGAGACCAGAGTCCAGACCAGAGTCCAGAGCAGAGACCAGAGACCAGACTCTAGACCAGAGTCCAGACCAGAGACCAGACCAGAGTCCAGACCAGAGACCAGAGTCCAGACCAGAGACCAGAGAACATAGACGAGACCAGAGACCAGAGTCCAGACCAGAGTCCAGAGCAGAGACCAGAGACCAGACTCTAGACCAGAGTCCAGACCAGAGACTAGACCAGAGTCCAGACCAGAGACCAGAGACCAAACCAGAGTCCAGACCAGAGACCAGAGACCAGTGCACAGACCAGAGACCAGAGACCAGAAACCAGACCAGAGACCAGAGTCCAGACCAGAGACGAGAGACCAGACCAGAGAGCAGAGACCAGACCAGAGTCCAGACCAGAGACCAGAGACAAGACCAGAGTCCAGACCAGAGACCAGAGACCAGTACACAGACCAGAGACCAGAAACCAGACCAGAGACCAGAGTCCAGACCAGAGACGAGAGACCAGACCAGAGAGCAGAGACCAGACCAGAGTCCAGACCAGAGACCAGAGACCAGAGACAAGACCAGAGTCCAGACCAGAGACCAGTACACAGACCAGAGACCAGTACACAGACCAGAGACCAGAGTCCAGACCATAGACGAGAGACCAGACCAGAGAGCAGAGACCAGACCAGAGTCCAGACCAGAGACCAGAGACAAGACCAGAGTCCAGACCAGAGACCAGACCAGAGACCAGAGTCCAGACCAGAGACCAGAGAATAGAGTCCAGACCAGAGACCAGAGACCAGACCAGAGACCAGACTAGAGACCAGAGACCAGACCGGAGGCCAGAGACTAGACCAGAGACCAGAGTACAGACCAGACCATGGACCAGACCTGAGACCTGAGACCAGACCAGAGACCAGACCAGAGAACAGTGACCAGAGACCAGACCAGAGACCGGAGAACATAGACGAGACCAGAGACCAGAGTCCAGACCAGAGTCCAGAGCAGAGACCAGAGACCAGACTCTAGACCATAGTCCAGACCAGAGACCAGACCAGAGTCCAGACCAGAGACCAGAGTCCAGACCAGAGACCAGAGAACATAGACGAGACCAGAGACCAGAGTCCAGACCAGAGTCCAGAGCAGAGACCAGAGACCAGACTCTGGACCAGAGTCCAGACCAGAGACTAGACCAGAGTCCAGACCAGAGACCAAACCAGAGTCCAGACCAGAGACCAGAGACCAGTGCACAGACCAGAGACCAGAAACCAGACCAGAGACCAGAGACCAGAGTCCAGACCAGAGACGAGAGACCAGACCAGAGAGCAGAGACCAGACCAGAGTCCAGACCAGAGACCAGAGTCAAGACCAGAGTCCAGACCAGAGACCAGAGACCAGTACACAGACCAGAGACCAGAAACCAGACCAGAGACCAGAGTCCAGACCAGAGACGAGAGACCAGACCAGAGAGCAGAGACCAGAGACCAGAGTCCAGACCAGAGACCAGAGACAAGACCAGAGACCAGAGACCAGTACACAGACCAGAGACCAGAAACCAGACCAGAGACCAGAGTCCAGACCAGAGACGAGAGACCAGACCAGAGAGCAGAGACCAGACCAGAGACCAGACCAGAGAACAGTGACCAGACACCAGACCAGAGACCGGAGACCAGACCAGGGACCAGAGAACAGACCAGAGACCAGAGACAAGACCAGAGTCCAGACCAGAGACCAGAGACCAGTACACAGACCAGAGACCAGAAACCAGACCAGAGACCAGAGTCCAGACCAGAGACGAGAGACCAGACCAGAGAGCAGAGACCAGACCAGAGTCCAGACCAGAGACAAGACCAGAGTCCAGACCAGAGACCAGAGACCAGTACACAGACCAGAGACCAGAGTCCACAGACCAGACCAGAGTCCAGACCGGAGACCAGACCAGAGACCAGAGACCAGACTCAAGACCAGAGTCCAGACCAGAGACCAGACCAGAGTCCACAGACGTGACCAGAGTCCAGACCAGAGACCAGACCAGAGACCAGAGTCCAGACCAGAGACCAGAGACCAGACCAGAGACCAGAGAATAGAGTCCAGACCAGAGACCAGAGACCAGACTAGAGACCAGAGACCAGACCGGAGGCCAGAGACTAGACCAGAGACCAGAGAACAGAGACCAGACCAGAGACCAGACCAGAGAACAGTGACCAGAGACCAGACCAGAGACCAGACCAGAGACCGGAGAACATAGACGAGACCAGAGACCAGAGTCCAGACCAGAGTCCAGAGCAGAGACCAGAGACCAGACTCTAGACCAGAGTCCAGACCAGAGACTAGGCCAGAGTCCAGACCAGAGACCAGAGTCCAGACCAGAGACCAGAGACCAAACCAGAGTCCAGACCAGAGACCAGAGACCAGTGCACAGACCAGAGACCAGAAACCAGACCAGAGACCAGAGTCCAGACCAGAGACGAGAGACCAGACCAGAGACCAGAGACCAGACCAGAGTCCAGACCAGAGACCAGAGACCAGTACACAGACCAGAGACCAGAAACCAGACCAGAGACCAGAGTCCAGACCAGAGATGAGAGACCAGACCAGAGAGCAGTGACCAGACCAGAGTCCAGACCAGAGGCCAGAGACCAGTACACAGACCAGAGACCAGAGACCAGACCAGAGACCAGAGTCCAGACCAGAGACGAGAGACCAGACCAGAGAGCAGAGACCAGACCAGAGTCCAGACCAGAGACCAGAGACAAGACCAGAGTCCAGACCAGAGACCAGAGACAAGACCAGAGACCAGACTAGAGACCAGACCGGAGGCCAGAGACTAGACCAGAGACCAGAGTACAGACCAGACCATGGACCAGACCTGAGACCTGAGACCAGACCAGAGACCAGACCAGAGAACAGTGACCAGAGACCAGACCAGAGACCAGACCAGAGACCGGAGAACATAGACGAGACCAGAGACCAGAGTCCAGACCAGAGTCCAGAGCAGAGACCAGAGACCAGACTCTAGACCAGAGTCCAGACCAGAGACCAGAGTCCAGACCAGAGACCAGAGAACATAGACGAGACCAGAGACCAGAGTCCAGACCAGAGACCAGAGACCAGACTCTAGACCAGAGTCCAGACCAGAGACCAGACCAGAGACCAGAGACCAGAGTCCAGACCAGAGACCAAACCAGAGTCCAGACCAGAGACCACAGACCAGTGCACAGACCAGAGACCAGAGACCAGAAACCAGACCAGAGACCAGAGTCCAGACCAGAGACGAGAGACCAGACCAGAGAGCAGAGACCAGACCAGAGTCCAGACCAGAGACCAGACCAGAGTCCAGACCAGAGACCAGAGACAAGACCAGAGTCCAGACCAGAGACCAGAGACCAGTACACAGACCAGAGACCAGTACACAGACCAGAGACCAGAGAGCAGACCAGAGACCAGACCAGAGACCAGAGACCAGACCAGACCAGAGACCAGAGACCAGACCAGAGTCCACAGACCAGACCAGAGTCCAGACCAGAGACCAGAGACCAGACTCAAGACCAGAGTCCAGACCAGAGACCAGAGACCAGTACACAGATCAGAGTCCAGACCAGAGACCAGACCAGAGACCAGACCAGAGACCAGACCAGAGTCCACAGACGTGACCAGAGTCCAGACCAGAGACCAGACCAGAGACCAGAGTCCAGACCAGAGACCAGAGAATAGAGTCCAGACCAGAGACCAGAGACCAGACCAGAGACCAGACTAGAGACCAGAGACCAGACCGGAGGCCAGAGACTAGACCAGAGACCAGAGTACAGACCAGACCATGGACCAGACCTGAGACCTGAGACCAGACCAGAGACCAGACCAGAGAACAGTGACCAGAGACCAGACCAGAGACCGGAGAACATAGACGAGACCAGAGACCAGAGTCCAGACCAGAGTCCAGAGCAGAGACCAGAGACCAGACTCTAGACCATAGTCCAGACCAGAGACCAGACCAGAGTCCAGACCAGAGACCAGAGTCCAGACCAGAGACCAGAGAACATAGACGAGACCAGAGACCAGACTCTAGACCATAGTCCAGACCAGAGACCAGAGACCAGAAACCAGACCAGAGACCAGAGTCCAGACCAGAGACGAGAGACCAGACCAGAGAGCAGAGACCAGACCAGAGTCCAGACCAGAGACAAGACCAGAGTCCAGACCAGAGACCAGAGACCAGTACACAGACCAGAGACCAGTACACAGACCAGAGACCAGAGAGCAGACCAGAGACCAGACCAGAGACCAGAGACCAGACCAGACCAGAGACCAGAGACCAGACCAGAGTCCACAGACCAGACCAGAGTCCAGACCAGAGACCAGAGACCAGACTCAAGACCAGAGTCCAGACCAGAGACCAGAGACCAGTACACAGATCAGAGTCCAGACCAGAGACCAGACCAGAGACCAGACCAGAGACCAGACCAGAGTCCACAGACGTGACCAGAGTCCAGACCAGAGACCAGACCAGAGACCAGAGTCCAGACCAGAGACCAGAGAATAGAGTCCAGACCAGAGACCAGAGACCAGACCAGAGACCAGACTAGAGACCAGAGACCAGACCGGAGGCCAGAGACTAGACCAGAGACCAGAGTACAGACCAGACCATGGACCAGACCTGAGACCTGAGACCAGACCAGAGACCAGACCAGAGAACAGTGACCAGAGACCAGACCAGAGACCGGAGAACATAGACGAGACCAGAGACCAGAGTCCAGACCAGAGTCCAGAGCAGAGACCAGAGACCAGACTCTAGACCATAGTCCAGACCAGAGACCAGACCAGAGTCCAGACCAGAGACCAGAGTCCAGACCAGAGACCAGAGAACATAGACGAGACCAGAGACCAGAGTCCAGACCAGAGTCCAGAGCAGAGACCAGAGACCAGACTCTAGACCAGAGTCCAGACCAGAGACTAGACCAGAGTCCAGACCAGAGACCAAACCAGAGTCCAGACCAGAGACCAGAGACCAGTGCACAGACCAGAGACCAGAGACCAGAAACCAGACCAGAGACCAGAGACCAGAGTCCAGACCAGAGACGAGAGACCAGACCAGAGAGCAGAGACCAGACCAGAGTCCAGACCAGAGACCAGAGACAAGACCAGAGTCCAGACCAGAGACCAGTACACAGACCAGAGACCAGAAACCAGACCAGAGACCAGAGTCCAGACCAGAGACGAGAGACCAGACCAGAGAGCAGAGACCAGACCAGAGTCCAGACCTGAGACCAGACCAGAGAACAGTGACCAGAGACCAGACCAGAGACCGGAGACCAGACCAGGGACCAGAGAACAGACCAGAGACCAGAGACCAGACCAGAGTCCAGACCAGAGACCAGAGACCAGAGTCCAGACCAGGGACCAGAGACCAGACCAGAGATCAGTCCAGAGACCAGAAACGAGACCAGAGTCCACACCAGAGACAAGAGACCAGTACACAGACCAGAGACCAGAGACCAGAAACCAGACCAGAGACCAGAGTCCACACCAGAGACGAGAGACCAGACCAGAGACCAGAGACCAGACCAGAGTCCAGACCAGAGACCAGAGTCCAGACCAGAGACCAGAGTCCAGACCAGAGACCAGAGACCAGAGTCCAGACCAGAGATCAGAGACCAGACCAGAGACCAGACTAGAGACCAGAGACCAGAGAATAGAGTCCAGACCAGAGACCAGAGACCAGACCAGAGACCAGACTAGAGACCAGAGACCAGACCTGAGGCCAGAGACTAGACCAGAGACCAGAGTACAGACCAGACCATGGACCAGACCTGAGACCTGAGACCAGACCAGAGACCAGACCAGAGAACAGTGACCAGAGACCAGACCAGAGACCAGACCAGAGACCGGAGAACATAGACGAGACCAGAGACCAGAGTCCAGACCATAGTCCAGAGCAGAGACCAGAGACCAGACTCTAGACCAGAGTCCAGACCAGAGACTAGACCAGAGTCCAGACCAGAGACCAGAGTCCAGACCAGAGACCAGAGACCAAACCAGAGTCCAGACCAGAGACCAGAGACCAGTGCACAGACCAGAGACCAGAAACCAGACCAGAGACCAGAGTCCAGACCAGAGACGAGAGACCAGACCAGAGAGCAGAGACCAGACCAGAGTCCAGACCAGAGACCAGAGACAAGACCAGAGTCCAGACCAGAGACCAGAGACCAGTACACAGACCAGAGACCAGAAACCAGACCAGAGACCAGAGTCCAGACCAGAGACGAGAGACCAGACCAGAGAGCAGAGACCAGACCAGAGTCCAGACCAGAGACCAGAGACAAGACCAGAGTCCAGACCAGAGACCAGAGACCAGTACACAGACCAGAGACCAGTACACAGACCAGAGACCAGAGACAAGACTAGAGATCAGAGACCAGAGAGCAGACCAGAGACCAGACCAGAGACCAGAGTCCAGACCAGAGACCAGACCAGACCAGAGACCAGACCAGAGACCAGACCAGAGTCCACAGACCAGACCAGAGTCCAGACCGGAGACCAGACCAGAGACCAGAGACCAGACTCAAGACCAGAGTCCAGACCAGAGACCAGACCAGAGACCAGAGACCAGACTCAAGACCAGAGTCCAGACCAGAGACCAGAGACCAGAGACCAGACCGGAGGCCAGAGACTAGACCAGAGACCAGAGTACAGACCAGACCATGAACCAGACCAGAGACCTGACCAGAGACCAGACCAGAGACCAGACCAGAGAACAGTGACCAGAGACCAGACCAGAGACCGGAGACCAGACCAGGGACCAGAGAACAGACCAGAGACCAGAGACCAGACCAGAGTCCAGACCAGAGACCAGAGACCAGAGTCCAGACCAGGGACCAGAGACCAGACCAGAGATCAGTCCAGAGACCAGAAACGAGACCAGAGTCCAGACCAGAGACAAGAGACCAGTACACAGACCAGAGACCAGAGACCAGAAACCAGACCAGAGACCAGAGACAAGACCAGAGTCCAGACCAGAGACCAGAGTCCAGACCATAGACCAGAGTCCAGACCAGAGACCAGAGACCAGAGTCCAGACCAGAGATCAGAGACCAGACCAGAGACCAGAGACCAGACCAGAGACCAGAGTCCAGACCAGAGTCCAGAGTCCAGACCAGAGACAAGACCAGAGACCAGAGTCCAGAGTCCAGACCAGGGACCAGAGACCAGACCAGAGATCAGTCCAGAGACCAGAAACGAGACCAGAGTCCAGACCAGAGACAAGAGACCAGAAACCAGACCAGAGACCAGAGTCCAGACCAGAGACCAGAGACCAGACCAGAGACCAGACCAGAGTCCAGACCAGAGTCCAGAGACAAGACCAGAGTCCAGACCAGAGACCAGAGTCCAGACCAGAGACCAGAGTCCAGACCAGAGACCAGAGACCAGACCAGACACCAGACCCCAGACCAGAGACCAGACCGGAGGCCAGAGACCAGACCAGAGACCAGACCAGAGACCAGAGACCAGAGACCAGAGTCCAGACCAGAGTCCAGACCAGAGACAAGACCAGAGACCAGAGTGCAGACCAGAGACCAGACCAGACCAGAGACCAGAGACCAGACCAGACCAGAGACCAGACCAGACTCCAGACCAGAGACCAGACCAGAGACCAGAGTCCAGACCAGAGTCCAGACCGGAGATCAGAGACCAGACCAGAGACCAGAGACCAGAGTCCAGACCAGAGATCAGAGACCAGACCAGAGACCAGACTAGAGACCAGAGACCAGACCGGAGGCCAGAGACCAGACCAGAGACCAGAGTACAGACCAGACCATGGACCAGACCTAAGACCTGAGACCAGAGACCAGACCAGAGAACTGAGACCAGACCAGAGACCAGAGAACATAGACGAGACCAGAGACAAGACCAAAGACCAGAGACCAGAGTCCAGACCAGAGTCCAGAGCAGAGACCAGACCAGAGTCCAGACCAGAGACCAGACTCTAGACCAGAGTCCGGACCAGAGACCAGACCAGAGACCAGAGACCAGTACACAGACCAGAGACCAGAGACCAGACCAGAGAGCAGAGACCAGACCAGAGTCCAGACCAGAGACCAGTACAGAGACCAGAGACCAGAGACCAGAGACAAGACTAGAGACCAGAGTCCAGACCAGAGACCAGACCAGAGACCAGACCAGAGACCAGAGACCACACCAGAGACCAGACCAGAGACCACACCGGAGACCAGACCAGAGACCAGAGACCAGACTCAAGACCAGAGTCCAGACCAGAGACCAGAGACCAGTACACAGACCAGAGTCCAGACCAGAGACCAGACCGGAGACCAGACCAGAGACCAGAGACCAGAGTACAGACCAGACCATGGACCAGACCTGAGACCTGAGACCAGAGACCAGACCAGAGAACAGAGACCAGACTCAAGACCAGAGTCCAGACCAGAGACCAGACCAGAGACCAGAGACCAGACTCAAGACCAGAGTCCAGACCAGAGACCAGAGACCAGAGACCAGACCGGAGGCCAGAGACTAGACCAGAGACCAGAGTACAGACCAGACCATGAACCAGACCAGAGACCTGACCAGAGACCAGACCAGAGACCAGACCAGAGAACAGTGACCAGAGACCAGACCAGAGACCGGAGACCAGACCAGGGACCAGAGAACAGACCAGAGACCAGAGACCAGACCAGAGTCCAGACCAGAGACCAGAGACCAGAGTCCAGACCAGGGACCAGAGACCAGACCAGAGATCAGTCCAGAGACCAGAAACGAGACCAGAGTCCAGACCAGAGACAAGAGACCAGTACACAGACCAGAGACCAGAGACCAGAAACCAGACCAGAGACCAGAGACAAGACCAGAGTCCAGACCAGAGACCAGAGTCCAGACCATAGACCAGAGTCCAGACCAGAGACCAGAGACCAGAGTCCAGACCAGAGATCAGAGACCAGACCAGAGACCAGAGACCAGACCAGAGACCAGAGTCCAGACCAGAGTCCAGAGTCCAGACCAGAGACAAGACCAGAGACCAGAGTCCAGAGTCCAGACCAGGGACCAGAGACCAGACCAGAGATCAGTCCAGAGACCAGAAACGAGACCAGAGTCCAGACCAGAGACAAGAGACCAGTACACAGACCAGAGACCAGAGACCAGAAACCAGACCAGAGACCAGAGTCCAGACCAGAGACCAGAGACCAGACCAGAGACCAGACCAGAGTCCAGACCAGAGTCCAGAGACAAGACCAGAGTCCAGACCAGAGACCAGAGTCCAGACCAGAGACCAGAGTCCAGACCAGAGATCAGAGACCAGACCAGAGACCAGACCCCAGACCAGAGACCAGACCGGAGGCCAGAGACCAGACCAGAGACCAGACCAGAGACCAGAGACCAGAGACCAGAGTCCAGACCAGAGTCCAGACCAGAGACAAGACCAGAGACCAGAGTGCAGACCAGAGACCAGACCAGACCAGAGACCAGAGACCAGACCAGACCAGAGACCAGACCAGACTCCAGACCAGAGACCAGAGTCCAGACCAGAGACCAGACCAGAGTCCAGACCGGAGATCAGAGACCAGACCAGAGACCAGAGACCAGAGTCCAGACCAGAGATCAGAGACCAGACCAGAGACCAGACTAGAGACCAGAGACCAGACCGGAGGCCAGAGACCAGACCAGAGACCAGAGTACAGACCAGACCATGGACCAGACCTAAGACCTGAGACCAGAGACCAGACCAGAGAACTGAGACCAGACCAGAGACCAGAGAACATAGACGAGACCAGAGACAAGACCAAAGACCAGAGACCAGAGTCCAGACCAGAGTCCAGAGCAGAGACCAGACCAGAGTCCAGACCAGAGACCAGACTCTAGACCAGAGTCCGGACCAGAGACCAGACCAGAGACCAGAGACCAGTACACAGACCAGAGACCAGAGACCAGACCAGAGAGCAGAGACCAGACCAGAGTCCAGACCAGAGACCAGTACAGAGACCAGAGACCAGAGACCAGAGACAAGACTAGAGACCAGAGTCCAGACCAGAGACCAGACCAGAGACCAGACCAGAGACCAGAGACCACACCAGAGACCAGACCAGAGACCACACCGGAGACCAGACCAGAGACCAGAGACCAGACTCAAGACCAGAGTCCAGACCAGAGACCAGAGACCAGTACACAGACCAGAGTCCAGACCAGAGACCAGACCGGAGACCAGACCAGAGACCAGAGACCAGAGTACAGACCAGACCATGGACCAGACCTGAGACCTGAGACCAGAGACCAGACCAGAGAACAGAGACCAGACCAGAGACCAGAGAACATAGACGAGACCAGAGACCAGACCAAAGACCTGAGACCAGAGTCCAGACCAGAGACCAGAGACCAGTACACAGACCAGAGTCCAGACCAGAGACCAGACCAGAGACCAGAGACCAGACCAGAGTCCACAGACGTGACCAAAGTCCAGACCAGAGACCAGACCAGAGACCAGACCAGAGACCAGAGAATAGAGTCCAGACCAGAGACCAGAGACCAGACCAGAGACCAGACTAGAGACCAGAGACCAAACCGGAGGCCAGAGACCAGAGTACAGACCAGAACTTGGACCAGACCAGAGGCCAGACCAGAGAACAGTGACCAGAGACGAGACCAGAGACCGGAGACCAGACCAGGGACCAGAGAACAGAGACGAGACCAGAGACCAGAGACCAGAGTCCAGACCAGAGACCAGAGTCCAGACCACAGTCCAGACCAGAGACCAGAGACCAGAGTCCAGACCAGAGATCAGTCCAGAGACCAGAAACGAGACCAGAGTCCAGACCAGAGACAAGAGACCAGAAACCAGACCAGAGACCAGAGTCCAGACCAGAAACGAGAGACCAGAGACCAGACCAGAGTCCAGACCAGAGACCAGAGACCAATACACAGACCAGAGACCGGAACAGAGTCCAGAGACCAGACCAGAGACCAGACCAGTGACCAGAATCCAGGCCAGAAACCAGAGACCAGACCAGAGACCAGAGACCAGACCAGAGTCCACAGACCAGACCAGAGTCCAGACCAGAGACCAGAGACCAGACCAGAGACCAGAGACCAGAATCCAGACCAGAGACCAGACCAGAGACCAGAGACCAGACCAGAGACCAGACTAGAGACCAGAGACGAGTTCCGAGACCAGAGTCCAGACCAGAAACCAGACCACAGTCCAGACCAGTGACCAGAATCCAGGCCAGAGACCAAAGACCAGACTAGAGACCAGAGACCAGACCAGAGACCAGAGTCCAGACCAGAGACCAGAGTCCAGACCAGAGTCCAGACCAGAGACCAGACCAGAGACCAGAGTCCAGACCAGAGACCAGACCAGAGACCAGACCAGAGTCCAGACCGGAGACCAGACCAGAGACCAGAGTCCAGACCAGAGACGAGAGACCAGACCAGAGAGCAGAGACCAGACCAGAGTCCAGACCAGAGACCAGAGACAAGACCAGAGTCCAGACCAGAGACCAGAGACCAGTACACAGACCAGAGACCAGAGACAAGACTAGAGTCCAGACCAGAGAGCACAGACCAGATTCCAGACCAGAGACCAGACTCCAGACCAGAGACCAGTACACAGACCAGAGACCAGACCAGAGAAGAGAGACCAGACCAGAGTCCACAGACCAGACCAGAGTCCAGACCGGAGACCAGAGACCAGACCAGAGTCCACAGACCAGACCAGAGTCCAGACCGGAGACCAGAGACCAGACCAGAGACCAGAGTCCAGACCAGAGACCAGAGACCAGAGACAAGATTTGAGACCAGAGACCAGACCAGAGTCCAGACCAGAGACCAGAGACCAGTACACAGACCAGAGACCAGAGACCAGAAACCAGACCAGAGACCAGAGTCCAGACCAGAGACGAGAGACCAGACCAGAGAGCAGAGACCAGACCAGAGTCCAGACCAGAGACAAGACCAGAGTCCAGACCAGAGACCAGAGACCAGTACACAGACCAGAGACCAGTACACAGACCAGAGACCAGAGACCAGACCAGACCAGAGACCAGAGACCAGACCAGATACCAGAGTCCAGACCAGAGACCAGAGTCCAGACCAGAGACCAGAAACCAGACCAGAGACCAGACTAGAGACCAGAGACGAGTTCCGAGACCAGAGTCCAGACCAGAGACCAGAAACCAGACCACAGTCCAGACCAGTGACCAGAATCCAGGCCAGAGACCAAAGACCAGACTAGAGACCAGAGACCAGAGTCCAGAGTCCAGAGTCCAGACCAGAGACCAGACCAGAGACCAGAGTCCAGACCAGAGACCAGAGACCAAACCAGAGTCCAGACCAGAGACCAGAGACCAGTGCACAGACCAGAGACCAGAGACCAGAAACCAGACCAGAGACCAGAGTCCAGACCAGAGACGAGAGACCAGACCAGAGAGCAGAGACCAGACCAGAGTCCAGACCAGAGACCAGAAACCAGAACAGAGACCAGAGTCCAGACCAGAGACGAGAGACCAGACCAGAGAGCAGAGACCAGACCAGAGTCCAGACCAGAGACAAGACCAGAGTCCAGACCAGAGACCAGAGACCAGAGACAAGACCAGAGACCAGAGTCCAGACCAGAGACCAGACCAGAGACCAGAGTCCAGACCAGACCAGAGACCAGACCAGAGACCAGAGACCAGACCAGAGTCCACAGACCAGACCAGAGTCCAGACCGGAGTACAGACCAGAGACCAGAGACCAGACTCAAGACCAGAGTCCAGACCAGAGACCAGAGACCAGTACACAGATCAGAGTCCAGACCAGAGACCTGACCAGAGACCAGAGTCCACAGACGTGACCAGAGTCCAGACCATGGACCAGACCAGAGACCAGAGTCCAGACCAGAGACCAGAGACCAGACCAGAGACCAGAGAATAGAGTCCAGACCAGAGACCAGAGACCAGACCAGAGACCAGACCGGAGGCCAGAGACTAGACCAGAGACCAGAGTACAGACCAGACCATGGACCAGACCTGAGACCTGAGACCAGACCAGAGACCAGACCAGAGAACAGTGACCAGAGACCAGACCAGAGACCGGAGAACATAGACGAGACCAGAGACCAGAGTCCAGACCAGAGTCCAGAGCAGAGACCAGAGACCAGACTCTAGACCAGAGTCCAGACCAGAGACCAGACCAGAGTCCAGACCAGAGACCAGAGTCCAGACCAGAGACCAGAGAACATAGACGAGACCAGAGACCAGAGTCCAGACCAGAGTCCAGAGCAGAGACCAGAGACCAGACTCTAGACCAGAGTCCAGACCAGAGACTAGACCAGAGTCCAGACCAGAGACCAGAGTCCAGACCAGAGACCAGAGACCAGACCAGAGTCCAGACCAGAGACCAGAGACCAGTACACAGACCAGAGACCAGAGACCAGAAACCAGACCAGAGACCAGAGTCCAGACCAGAGACGAGAGACCAGACCAGAGAGCAGAGACCAGACCAGAGTCCAGACCAGAGACCAGAGACAAGACCAGAGTCCAGACCAGAGACCAGAGACCAGTACACAGACCAGAGACCAGTACACAGACCAGAGACCAGAGACAAGTCTAGAGAACAGAGACCAGAGAGCAGAGACCAGAGTCCAGACCAGACCAGAGACCAGACCAGAGACCAGACCAGAGTCCACAGACCGGAGAGCAGAGACCAGACCAGAGTCCACAGACCAGACCAGAGTCCAGACCGGAGACCAGAGACCAGAGTCCAGACCAGAGACCAGAGACAAGACTAGAGAGCAGAGACCAGAGTCCAGACCAGAGACCAGAGTCCAGACCAGAGACCAGAGACCAGAGTCCAGACCAGAGACCGGAACAGAGTCCAGAGACCAGATCAGAGTCCAGACCAGAGACCAGAGACCAGAGACAAGACTAGAGATCAGAGACCAGAGAGCAGAGACCAGAGTCCAGACCAGAGACCAGACCAGAGACCAGAGTCCAGACCAGACAAGAGACCAGACCGGAATCCACAGACCAGACCAGAGTCCAGACCGGAGACCAGAGACCAGACCAGAGACCAGAGTCCAGACCAGAGACCAGAAACAAGAGAGCAGAGACCAGAGTCCAGACCGGAGACCAGAGACCAGACCAGAGACCAGAGACCAGAGTCCAGACCAGAGAGCAGAGACCAGAGTCCAGACCAGAGAGCAGAGACCAGAGTCCAGAACAGAGACCAGAGACCAGAGTCCAGACCAGAGACCAGTACACAGACCAGAGACCGGAACAGAGTCCAACGACCAGATCAGAGTCCAGACCAGAGACCAGAGACCAGAGAAAAGACAAGAGATCAGAGACCAGAGTCCAGACCAGAGACCAGAGTCCAGACCAGAGACCAGACCAGAGACCAGAGACCAGTACACAGACCAGAGACCGGAACAGAGTCCAGAGACCAGATCATGTAGTACAGTAGTACTAACAGACATGTACTACAGTAGTACTAACAGACATGTACTACAGTACTACTAACAGACATGTACTACAGTACTACTAACAGACATGTACTACAGTACTACTAACAGACATGTACTACAGTAGTACTAACAGACATGTACTACAGTACTACTAACAGACATGTACTACAGCACTACTAACAGACATGTACTACAGCACTACTAACAGACATGTACTACAGTACTACTAACAGACATGTACTACAGCAGTACTAACAGACATGTACTACAGCAGTACTAACAGACATGTAGTACAGTACTACTAACAGACATGTAGTACAGTACTACTAACAGACATGTAGTACAGTAGTACTACTAACAGACATGTACTACAGTAGTACTACTAACAGAGACCAGAGACCAAACCAGAGTCCAGACCAGAGACCAGAGACCAGTGCACAGACCAGAGACCAGAAACCAGACCAGAGTCCAGACCAGAGACCAGAGACAAGACCAGAGTCCAGACCAGAGACCAGAGACCAGTACACAGACCAGAGACCAGAAACCAGACCAGAGACCAGAGTCCAGACCAGAGACGAGAGACCAGACCAGAGAGCAGAGACCAGACCAGAGTCCAGACCAGAGACCAGAGACCAGACCAGAGACCAGAGACCAGAGACCAGAGTCCAGACCAGAGTCCAGACCAGAGACAAGACCAGAGACCAGACCAGACCAGAGACCAGACCAGACCAGAGACCAGAGACCAGACCAGACCAGAGACCAGACCAGACTCCAGACCAGAGACCAGACCAGAGACCAGAGTCCAGACCAGAGACCAGACCAGAGTCCAGACCGGAGATCAGAGACCAGACCAGAGACCAGAGACCAGAGTCCAGACCAGAGATCAGAGACCAGACCAGAGACCAGACTAGAGACCAGAGACCAGACCGGAGGCCAGAGACCAGACCAGAGACCAGAGTACAGACCAGACCATGGACCAGACCTAAGACCTGAGACCAGAGACCAGACCAGAGAACTGAGACCAGACCAGAGACCAGAGAACATAGACGAGACCAGAGACAAGACCAAAGACCAGAGACCAGAGTCCAGACCAGAGTCCAGAGCAGAGACCAGACCAGAGTCCAGACCAGAGACCAGACTCTAGACCAGAGTCCGGACCAGAGACCAGACCAGAGACCAGAGACCAGTACACAGACCAGAGACCAGAGACCAGACCAGAGAGCAGAGACCAGACCAGAGTCCAGACCAGAGACCAGTACAGAGACCAGAGACCAGAGACCAGAGACAAGACTAGAGACCAGAGTCCAGACCAGAGACCAGACCAGAGACCAGACCAGAGACCAGAGACCACACCAGAGACCAGACCAGAGACCACACCGGAGACCAGACCAGAGACCAGACTCAAGACCAGAGTCCAGACCAGAGACCAGAGACCAGTACACAGACCAGAGTCCAGACCAGAGACCAGACCGGAGACCAGACCAGAGACCAGAGACCAGAGTACAGACCAGACCATGGACCAGACCTGAGACCTGAGACCAGAGACCAGACCAGAGAACAGAGACCAGACCAGAGACCAGAGAACATAGACGAGACCAGAGACCAGACCAAAGACCTGAGACCAGAGTCCAGACCAGAGACCAGAGACCAGTACACAGACCAGAGTCCAGACCAGAGACCAGACCAGAGACCAGAGACCAGACCAGAGTCCACAGACGTGACCAAAGTCCAGACCAGAGACCAGACCAGAGACCAGACCAGAGACCAGAGAATAGAGTCCAGACCAGAGACCAGAGACCAGACCAGAGACCAGACTAGAGACCAGAGACCAAACCGGAGGCCAGAGACCAGAGTACAGACCAGAACTTGGACCAGACCTGAGACCTGAGACCAGAGACCAGACCAGAGGCCAGACCAGAGAACAGTGACCAGAGACGAGACCAGAGACCGGAGACCAGACCAGGGACCAGAGAACAGAGACGAGACCAGAGACCAGAGTCCAGACCAGAGACCAGAGTCCAGACCACAGTCCAGACCAGAGACCAGAGACCAGAGTCCAGACCAGAGATCAGTCCAGAGACCAGAAACGAGACCAGAGTCCAGACCAGAGACAAGAGACCAGAAACCAGACCAGAGACCAGAGTCCAGACCAGAAACGAGAGACCAGAGACCAGACCAGAGTCCAGACCAGAGACCAGAGACCAATACACAGACCAGAGACCGGAACAGAGTCCAGAGACCAGACCAGAGACCAGACCAGTGACCAGAATCCAGGCCAGAAACCAGAGACCAGACCAGAGACCAGAGACCAGACCAGAGTCCACAGACCAGACCAGAGTCCAGACCAGAGACCAGAGACCAGACCAGAGACCAGAGACCAGAATCCAGACCAGAGACCAGACCAGAGACCAGAGTCCAGACCAGAAACCAGACCACAGTCCAGACCAGTGACCAGAATCCAGGCCAGAGACCAAAGACCAGACTAGAGACCAGAGACCAGACCAGAGACCAGAGTCCAGACCAGAGACCAGAGTCCAGACCAGAGTCCAGACCAGAGACCAGACCAGAGACCAGAGTCCAGACCAGAGACCAGACCAGAG
This sequence comes from Telmatherina bonti, assembly GCF_933228915.1. Classification (NCBI taxonomy): domain Eukaryota; kingdom Metazoa; phylum Chordata; class Actinopteri; order Atheriniformes; family Telmatherinidae; genus Telmatherina; species Telmatherina bonti. Next base: position 1,529,588 of record NC_136614.1, read on the forward strand.
ACCAGACCAGAGTCCAGACCGGAGACCAGACCAGAGACCAGAGTCCAGACCAGAGACGAGAGACCAGACCAGAGAGCAGAGACCAGACCAGAGTCCAGACCAGAGACCAGAGACAAGACCAGAGTCCAGACCAGAGACCAGAGACCAGTACACAGACCAGAGACCAGAGACCAGAGACAAGACTAGAGTCCAGACCAGAGAGCAGACTCCAGACCAGAGACCAGTACACAGACCAGAGACCAGACCAGAGAAGAGAGACCAGACCAGAGTCCACAGACCAGACCAGAGTCCAGACCGGAGACCAGTACACAGACCAGAGACCAGAGACCAGAGACAAGACTAGAGTCCAGACCAGAGACCAGACTCCAGACCAGAGACCAGTACACAGACCAGAGACCAGACCAGAGAAGAGAGACCAGACCAGAGTCCACAGACCAGACCAGAGTCCAGACCGGAGACCAGAGACCAGACCAGAGTCCACAGACCAGACCAGAGTCCAGACCGGAGACCAGAGACCAGACCAGAGACCAGAGTCCAGACCAGAGACCAGAGACCAGAGACCAGAGACAAGATTTGAGACCAGAGACCAGAGACCAGACCAGAGTCCAGACCAGAGACCAGAGACCAGTACACAGACCAGAGACCAGAGACCAGAAACCAGACCAGAGACCAGAGTCCAGACCAGAGACGAGAGACCAGACCAGAGAGCAGAGACCAGACCAGAGTCCAGACCAGAGACAAGACCAGAGTCCAGACCAGAGACCAGAGACCAGTACACAGACCAGAGACCAGTACACAGACCAGAGACCAGAGACCAGACCAGACCAGAGACCAGAGACCAGACCAGATACCAGAGTCCAGACCAGAGACCAGAGACCAGACCAGACTAGAGACCAGAGACGAGTTCCGAGACCAGAGTCCAGACCAGAGACCAGAAACCAGACCACAGTCCAGACCAGTGACCAGAATCCAGGCCAGAGACCAAAGACCAGACTAGAGACCAGAGACCAGAGTCCAGAGTCCAGAGTCCAGACCAGAGACCAGACCAGAGACCAGAGTCCAGACCAGAGACCAGAGACCAAACCAGAGTCCAGACCAGAGACCAGAGACCAGTGCACAGACCAGAGACCAGAAACCAGACCAGAGACCAGAGTCCAGACCAGAGACGAGAGACCAGACCAGAGAGCAGAGACCAGACCAGAGTCCAGACCAGAGACAAGACCAGAGTCCAGACCAGAGACCAGAGACCAGAGACCAGAGACAAAACCAGAGACCAGAGTCCAGACCAGAGACCAGACCAGAGACCAGAGTCCAGACCAGACCAGAGACCAGACCAGAGACCAGACCAGAGACCAGAGACCAGACCAGAGTCCACAGACCAGACCAGAGTCCAGACCGGAGTACAGACCAGAGACCAGAGACCAGACTCAAGACCAGAGTCCAGACCAGAGACCAGAGACCAGTACACAGATCAGAGTCCAGACCAGAGACCAGACCAGAGACCAGAGTCCACAGACGTGACCAGAGTCCAGACCATGGACCAGACCAGAGACCAGAGTCCAGACCAGAGACCAGAGACCAGACCAGAGACCAGAGAATAGAGTCCAGACCAGAGACCAGAGACCAGACCAGAGACCAGACCGGAGGCCAGAGACTAGACCAGAGACCAGAGTACAGACCAGACCATGGACCAGACCTGAGACCTGAGACCAGACCAGAGACCAGACCAGAGAACAGTGACCAGAGACCAGACCAGAGACCGGAGAACATAGACGAGACCAGAGACCAGAGTCCAGACCAGAGTCCAGAGCAGAGACCAGAGACCAGACTCTAGACCAGAGTCCAGACCAGAGACCAGACCAGAGTCCAGACCAGAGACCAGAGTCCAGACCAGAGACCAGAGAACATAGACGAGACCAGAGACCAGAGTCCAGACCAGAGTCCAGAGCAGAGACCAGAGACCAGACTCTAGACCAGAGTCCAGACCAGAGACTAGACCAGAGTCCAGACCAGAGACCAGAGTCCAGACCAGAGACCAGAGACCAGACCAGAGTCCAGACCAGAGACCAGAGACCAGTACACAGACCAGAGACCAGAGACCAGAAACCAGACCAGAGACCAGAGTCCAGACCAGAGACGAGAGACCAGACCAGAGAGCAGAGACCAGACCAGAGTCCAGACCAGAGACCAGAGACAAGACCAGAGTCCAGACCAGAGACCAGAGACCAGTACACAGACCAGAGACCAGTACACAGACCAGAGACCAGAGACAAGTCTAGAGAACAGAGACCAGAGAGCAGAGACCAGAGTCCAGACCAGACCAGAGACCAGACCAGAGACCAGACCAGAGTCCACAGACCGGAGAGCAGAGACCAGACCAGAGTCCACAGACCAGACCAGAGTCCAGACCGGAGACCAGAGACCAGAGTCCAGACCAGAGACCAGAGACAAGACTAGAGAGCAGAGACCAGAGTCCAGACCAGAGACCAGAGTCCAGACCAGAGACCAGAGACCAGAGTCCAGACCAGAGACCGGAACAGAGTCCAGAGACCAGATCAGAGTCCAGACCAGAGACCAGAGACCAGAGACAAGACTAGAGATCAGAGACCAGAGAGCAGAGACCAGAGTCCAGACCAGAGACCAGACCAGAGACCAGAGTCCAGACCAGACAAGAGACCAGACCGGAATCCACAGACCAGACCAGAGTCCAGACCGGAGACCAGAGACCAGACCAGAGACCAGAGTCCAGACCAGAGACCAGAAACAAGAGAGCAGAGACCAGAGTCCAGACCGGAGACCAGAGACCAGACCAGAGACCAGAGACCAGAGTCCAGACCAGAGAGCAGAGACCAGAGTCCAGACCAGAGAGCAGAGACCAGAGTCCAGACCAGAGACCAGAGACCAGAGTCCAGACCAGAGACCAGTACACAGACCAGAGACCGGAACAGAGTCCAACGACCAGATCAGAGTCCAGACCAGAGACCAGAGTCCAGACCAGAGACCAGACCAGAGACCAGAGACCAGTACACAGACCAGAGACCGGAACAGAGTCCAGAGACCAGATCATTTAGTACAGTAGTACTAACAGACATGTACTACAGTAGTACTAACAGACATGTACTACAGTACTACTAACAGACATGTACTACAGTACTACTAACAGACATGTACTACAGTAGTACTAACAGACATGTACTACAGTACTACTAACAGACATGTACTACAGTAGTACTAACAGACATGTACTACAGTACTACTAACAGACATGTACTACAGCACTACTAACAGACATGTACTACAGCACTACTAACAGACATGTACTACAGCAGTACTAACAGACATGTAGTACAGTACTACTAACAGACATGTAGTACAGTACTACTAACAGACATGTAGTACAGTACTACTAACAGACATGTAGTACAGTACTACTAACAGACATGTAGTACAGTAGTACTACTAACAGACATGTACTACAGTAGTACTACTAACAGACATGTACTACAGTAGTACTACTAACAGACATGTACTACAGTACTACTAACAGACATGTACTACAGCAGTACTAACAGACATGTACTACAGTACTACTAACAGACATGTACTACAGTACTACTAACAGACATGTAGTACAGTAGTACTAACAGACATGTAGTACAGTAGTACTACTAACAGACATGTAGTACAGTAGTACTACTAACAGACATGTACTACAGTACTACTAACAGACATGTAGTACAGTAGTACTACTAACAGACATGTAGTACAGTACTACTAACAGACATGTAGTACAGTACTACTAACAGACATGTACTACAGTAGTACTAACAGACATGTAGTACAGTAGTACTAACAGACATGTGGTACAGTAGTACTACTAACAGACATGTACTACAGTACTACTAACAGACATGTAGTACAGTAGTACTAACAGACATGTAGTACAGTAGTACTACTAACAGACATGTAGTACAGTAGTACTACTAACAGACATGTACTACAGTACTACTAACAGACATGTAGTACAGTAGTACTACTAACAGACATGTAGTACAGTACTACTAACAGACATGTAGTACAGTACTACTAACAGACATGTAGTACAGTAGTACTAACAGACATGTAGTACAGTAGTACTAACAGACATGTAGTACAGTAGTACTACTAACAGACATGTACGACAGTACTACTAACAGACCAGTACTACTAACAGACATGTACTACAGTACTACTAACAGACATGTACGACAGTACTACTAACAGACATGTAGTACAGTAGTACTAACAGACATGTAGTACAGTACTACTAACAGACATGTACTACAGCAGTACTAACAGACATGTAGTACAGTACTACTAACAGACATGTAGTACAGTACTACTAACAGACATGTACTACAGTACTACTAACAGACATGTAGTAGAGTAGTACTACTAACAGACATGTAGTAGAGTAGTACTACTAACAGACATGTACCACAGTAGTACTACTAACAGACATGTACTACAGCAGTACTAACAGACATGTACTACAGTACTACTAACAGACATGTACTACAGCAGTACTAACAGACATGTACTACAGTACTACTAACAGACATGTACTACAGTACTACTAACAGACATGTAGTACAGTACTACTAACAGACATGTAGTACAGTAGTACTACTAACAGACATGTAGTACAGTAGTACTACTAACAGACATGTACTACAGTAGTACTACTAACAGACATGTACTACAGTTCTACTAACAGACATGTAGTACAGTAGTACTACTAACAGACATGTACTACAGTACTACTAACATACATGTACTACAGTACTACTAACAGACATGTACTACAGTACTACTAACAGACATGTAGTACAGTAGTACTACTAACAGACATGTAGTACAGTACTACTAACAGACATGTACTACAGTAATACTACTAACAGACATGTACTACAGTAATACTACTAACAGACATGTAGTACAGTAGTACTAACAGACATGTAGTACAGTAGTACTACTAACAGACATGTACTACAGTACTACTAACAGACATGTACTACAGTAATACTACTAACAGACATGTACTACAGTACTACTAACAGACATGTAGTACAGTACTACTAACAGACATGTACTACAGTACTACTAACAGACATGTAGTACAGTACTACTAACAGACATGTACTACAGTAGTACTACTAACAGACATGTACTACAGTAGTACTACTAACAGACATGTACTACAGTACTACTAACAGACATGTACTACAGTACTACTAACCGACATGTACTACAGCAGTACTACTAACAGACATGTACTACAATACTACTAACAGACATGTAGTACAGTAGTACTACAAACAGACATGTAGTACAGTACTACTAACAGACATGTACTATAGTAGTACTACTAACAGACATGTACTACAGTACTACTAACAGACATGTAGTACAGTAGTACTACTAACAGACATGTAGTACAGTACTACTAACAGACATGTAGTACAGTACTACTAACAGACATGTAGTACAGTACTACTAACAGACATGTACTACAGTAATACTACTAACAGACATGTACTACAGTAATACTACTAACAGACATGTACTACAGTACTACTAACAGACATGTAGTACAGTAGTACTAACAGACATGTACTACAGTAGTACTACTAACAGACATGTACTACAGTACTACTAACAGACATGTACTACAGCAGTACTAACAGACATGTACTACAGTAGTACTACTAACAGACATGTAGTACAGTACTACTAACAGACATGTAGTACAGTACTACTAACAGACATGTACTACAGCAGTACAAACAGACATGTAGTACAGTACTACTAACAGACATGTAGTACAGTACTACTAACAGACATGTAGTACAGTACTACTAACAGACATGTAGTACAGTACTACTAACAGACATGTACTACAGTACTACTAACAGACATGTAGTACAGTAGTACTACTAACAGACATGTAGTACAGTAGTACTACTAAAAGACATGTAGTACAGTACTACTAACAGACATGTAGTACAGTACTACTAACAGACATGTACTACAGTACTACTAACAGACATGTAGTACAATGGTACTACTAACAGACATGTACTACAGAACTACTAACAGACATGTAGTACAGTAGTACTACTAACAGACATGTACTACAGTACTACTAACAGACATGTACTACAGTACTACTAACAGACATGTAGTACAGTACTACTAACAGACATGTAGTACAGTAGTACTACTAACAGACATGTAGTACAGTACTACTACTAACAGACATGTACTACAGTACTACTAACAGACATGTAGTACAGTACTACTAACAGACATGTAGTACAGTACTACTATCAGACATGTAGTACAGTACTACTATCAGACATGTAGTACAGTACTACTAACAGCCATGTAGTAGAGTAGTACTACTAACAGACATGTACTACAGTAGTACTACTAACAGACATGTAGTACAGTAGTACTACTGACAGACATGTACTACAGTACTACTAACAGACATGTACTACAGTACTACTAACAGACATGTAGTACAGTAGTACTACTAACAGACATGTAGTACAGTAGTACTACTAACAGACATGTACTACAGTACTACTAACAGACATGTACTACAGTACTACTAACAGACATGTAGTACAGTAGTACTACTAACAGACATGTAGTACAGTAGTACTACTAACAGACATGTACTACAGTACTACTAACAGACATGTACTACAGTACTAACAGACATGTACTACAGTACTACTAACAGACATGTAGTACAGTAGTACTACTAACAGACATGTAGTACAGTAGTACTACTAACAGACATGTACTACAGTACTACTAACAGACATGTACTACAGTACTACTAACAGACATGTAGTACAGTACTACTATCAGACATGTACTACAGTACTAACAGACATGTACTACAGTACTACTAACAGACATGTAGTACAGTAGTACTACTAACAGACATGTAGTACAGTAGTACTACTAACAGACATGTACTACAGTACTACTAACAGACATGTACTACAGTACTACTAACAGACATGTAGTACAGTACTACTAACAGACATGTAGTACAGTACTACTATCAGACATGTAGTACAGTACTACTATCAGACATGTAGCACAGTACTACTAACAGCCATGTAGTAGAGTAGTACTACTAACAGACATGTACTACAGTAGTACTACTAACAGACATGTAGTACAGTAGTACTACTGACAGACATGTACTACAGTACTACTAACAGACATGTACTACAGTACTACTAACAGACATGTACTACAGTAGTACTACTAACAGACATGTAGTACAGTACTACTAACAGACATGTAGTACAGTAGTACTACTAACAGACATGTAGTACAGTAGTACTACTAACAGACATGTACTACAGTAGTACTACTAACAGACATGTACTACAGTTCTACTAACAGACATGTAGTACAGTAGTACTACTAACAGACATGTACTACAGTACTACTAACAGACATGTACTACAGTACTACTAACAGACATGTACTACAGTACTACTAACAGACATGTACTACAGTACTACTAACAGACATGTACTACAGTACTACTAACAGACATGTAGTACAGTAGTACTACTAACAGACATGTAGTACAGTACTACTAACAGACATGTACTACAGTAATACTACTAACAGACATGTACTACAGTAATACTACTAACAGACATGTACTACAGTACTACTAACAGACATGTAGTACAGTAGTACTACTAACAGACATGTACTACAGTACTACTAACAGACATGTACTACAGTAATACTACTAACAGACATGTACTACAGTACTACTAACAGACATGTAGTACAGTACTACTAACAGACATGTAGTACAGTACTACTAACAGACATGTAGTACAGTACTACTAACAGACATGTACTACAGTAGTACTACTAACAGACATGTACTACAGTAGTACTACTAACAGACATGTACTACAGTACTACTAAAAGACATGTACTACAGTACTACTAACCGACATGTACTACAGCAGTACTACTAACAGACATGTACTACAATACTACTAACAGACATGTAGTACAGTAGTACTACAAACAGACATGTAGTACAGTACTACTAACAGACATGTACTATAGTAGTACTACTAACAGACATGTACTACAGTACTACTAACAGACATGTAGTACAGTAGTACTACTAACAGACATGTAGTACAGTACTACTAACAGACATGTAGTACAGTACTACTAACAGACATGTAGTACAGTACTACTAACAGACATGTACTACAGTAATACTACTAACAGACATGTACTACAGTAATACTACTAACAGACATGTACTACAGTACTACTAACAGACATGTAGTACAGTAGTACTAACAGACATGTACTACAGTAGTACTACTAACAGACATGTACTACAGTACTACTAACAGACATGTACTACAGTACTACTAACAGACATGTACTACAGCAGTACTAACAGACATGTACTACAGTAGTACTACTAACAGACATGTAGTACAGTACTACTAACAGACATGTAGTACAGTACTACTAACAGACATGTACTACAGCAGTACAAACAGACATGTAGTACAGTACTACTAACAGACATGTAGTACAGTACTACTAACAGACATGTAGTACAGTACTACTAACAGACATGTACTACAGTACTACTAACAGACATGTAGTACAGTAGTACTACTAACAGACATGTAGTACAGTAGTACTACTAAAAGACATGTAGTACAGTACTACTAACAGACATGTAGTACAGTACTACTAACAGACATGTACTACAGTACTACTAACAGACATGTAGTACAATGGTACTACTAACAGACATGTACTACAGAACTACTAACAGACATGTAGTACAGTAGTACTACTAACAGACATGTACTACAGTACTACTAACAGACATGTACTACAGTACTACTAACAGACATGTAGTACAGTACTACTAACAGACATGTAGTACAGTAGTACTACTAACAGACATGTAGTACAGTACTACTACTAACAGACATGTACTACAGTACTACTAACAGACATGTAGTACAGTACTACTAACAGACATGTAGTACAGTACTACTATCAGACATGTAGTACAGTACTACTATCAGACATGTAGTACAGTACTACTAACAGCCATGTAGTAGAGTAGTACTACTAACAGACATGTACTACAGTAGTACTACTAACAGACATGTAGTACAGTAGTACTACTGACAGACATGTACTACAGTACTACTAACAGACATGTACTACAGTACTACTAACAGACATGTACTACAGTACTACTAACAGACATGTAGTACAGTAGTACTACTAACAGACATGTAGTACAGTAGTACTACTAACAGACATGTACTACAGTACTACTAACAGACATGTACTACAGTACTACTAACAGACATGTAGTACAGTAGTACTACTAACAGACATGTAGTACAGTAGTACTACTAACAGACATGTACTACAGTACTACTAACAGACATGTACTACAGTACTAACAGACATGTACTACAGTACTACTAACAGACATGTAGTACAGTAGTACTACTAACAGACATGTAGTACAGTAGTACTACTAACAGACATGTACTACAGTACTACTAACAGACATGTACTACAGTACTACTAACAGACATGTAGTACAGTACTACTATCAGACATGTACTACAGTACTAACAGACATGTACTACAGTACTACTAACAGACATGTAGTACAGTAGTACTACTAACAGACATGTAGTACAGTAGTACTACTAACAGACATGTACTACAGTACTACTAACAGACATGTACTACAGTACTACTAACAGACATGTAGTACAGTACTACTAACAGACATGTAGTACAGTACAACTATCAGACATGTAGTACAGTACTACTATCAGACATGTAGCACAGTACTACTAACAGCCATGTAGTAGAGTAGTACTACTAACAGACATGTACTACAGTAGTACTACTAACAGACATGTAGTACAGTAGTACTACTGACAGACATGTACTACAGTACTACTAACAGACATGTACTACAGTACTACTAACAGACATGTACTACAGTAGTACTACTAACAGACATGTAGTACAGTACTACTAACAGACATGTAGTACAGTAGTACTACTAACAGACATGTACTACAGTAGTACTACTAACAGACATGTACTACAGTACTACTAACAGACATGTACTACAGTACTACTAACAGACATGTAGTACAGTGGTACCACTAACAGACATGTACTACAGTACTACTAACAGACATGTAGTACAGTAGTACTACTAACAGACATGTAGTACAGTAGTACTACTAAAAGACATGTAGTACAGTACTACTAACAGACATGTAGTACAGTACTACTAACAGACATGTAGTAGAGTAGTACTACTAACAGACATGTACTACAGTAGTACTACTAACAGACATGTAGTACAGTAGTACTACTGACAGACATGTACTACAGTACTACTAACAGACATGTACTACAGTACTACTAACAGACATGTACTACAGTACTACTAACAGACATGTAGTACAATAGTACTACTAACAGACATGTAGTACAGTAGTACTACTAACAGACATGTACTACAGTACTACTAACAGACATGTACTACAGTACTACTAACAGACATGTAGTACAGTAGTACTACTAACAGACATGTAGTACAGTAGTACTACTAACAGACATGTACTACAGTACTACTAACAGACATGTACTACAGTACTACTAACAGACATGTACTACAGTACTACTAACAGACATGTAGTACAGTAGTACTACTAACAGACATGTACTACAGTACTACTAACAGACATGTAGTACAGTAGTACTACTAACAGACATGTACTACAGTACTACTAACAGACATGTACTACAGTACTACTAACAGACATGTAGTACAGTGGTACTACTAACAGACATGTACTACAGTACTACTAACAGACATGTAGTACAGTAGTACTACTAACAGACATGTAGTACAGTAGTACTACTAACAGACATGTACTACAGTACTACTAACAGACATGTACTACAGTACTACTAACAGACATGTAGTACAGTACTACTAACAGACATGTACTACAGCAGTACTAACAGACATGTACTACAGTAGTACTACTAACAGACATGTACTACAGTAGTACTACTAACAGACATGTACTACAGTACTACTAACAGACATGTACTACAGTACTACTAACAGACATGTAGTACAGTGGTACCACTAACAGACATGTACTACAGTACTACTAACAGACATGTAGTACAGTAGTACTACTGACAGACATGTACTACAGTACTACTAACAGACATGTACTACAGTACTACTAACAGACATGTACTACAGTAGTACTACTAACAGACATGTACTACAGTACTACTAACAGACATGTACTACAGTACTACTAACAGACATGTACTACAGTAGTACTACTAACAGACATGTAGTACAGTACTACTAACAGACATGTACTACAGTAATACTACTAACAGACATGTACTACAGTACTACTAACAGACATGTACTACAGTACTACTAACAGACATGTAGTACAGTACTACTAACAGACATGTAGTACAGTAGTACTACTAACAGACATGTACTACAGTAGTACTACTAACAGACATGTACTACAGTACTACTAACAGACATGTACTACAGCAGTACTAACAGACATGTACTACAGCAGTACTAACAGACATGTAGTACAGTACTACTAACAGACATGTAGTACAGTAGTACTACTAACAGACATGTAGTACAGTACTACTAACAGACATGTACTACAGCAGTACTAACAGACATGTACTACAGCAGTACTAACAGACATGTAGTACAGTACTACTAACAGACATGTAGTACAGTAGTACTACTAACAGACATGTAGTACAGTAGTACTACTAAAAGACATGTAGTACAGTACTACTAACAGACATGTAGTACAGTACTACTAACAGACATGTACTACAGTACTACTAACAGACATGTAGTACAGTACTACTAACAGACATGTAGTACAGTAGTACTACTAACAGACATGTACTACAGTACTACTAACAGACATGTAGTACAGTAGTACTACTAACAGACATGTAGTACAGTAGTACTACTAACAGACATGTACTACAGTACTACTAACAGACATGTACTACAGTACTACTAACAGACATGTAGTACAGTACTACTAACAGACATGTACTACAGCAGTACTAACAGACATGTAGTACAGTACTACTATCAGACATGTAGTACAGTACTACTAACAGCCATGTAGTAGAGTAGTACTACTAACAGACATGTACTACAGTAGTACTACTAACAGACATGTACTACAGTACTACTAAAAGACATGTACTACAGTACTACTAACAGACATGTACTACAGTACTACTAACAGACATGTAGTACAGTGGTACTACTAACAGACATGTACTACAGTACTACTAACAGACATGTAGTACAGTAGTACTACTGACAGACATGTACTACAGTACTACTAACAGACATGTACTACAGTAGTACTACTAACAGACATGTAGTACAGTACTACTAACAGACATGTAGTACAGTAGTACTACTAACAGACATGTACTACAGTAGTACTACTAACAGACATGTACTACAGTACTACTAACAGACATGTACTACAGTACTACTAACAGACATGTAGTACAGTGGTACTACTAACAGACATGTACTACAGTACTACTAACAGACATGTAGTACAGTAGTACTACTGACAGACATGTACTACAGTACTACTAACAGACATGTACTACAGTACTACTAACAGACATGTACTACAGTAGTACTACTAACAGACATGTACTACAGTACTACTAACAGACATGTACTACAGTAGTACTACTAACAGACATGTAGTACAGTACTACTAACAGACATGTACTACAGTAATACTACTAACAGACATGTACTACAGTACTACTAACAGACATGTACTACAGTACTACTAACAGACATGTAGTACAGTACTACTAACAGACATGTACTACAGCAGTACTAACAGACATGTAGTACAGTACTACTAACAGACATGTAGTACAGTACTACTAACAGACATGTAGTACAGTAGTACTACTAACAGACATGTACTACAGTAGTACTACTAACAGACATGTACTACAGTACTACTGACAGACATGTACTACAGTACTACTAACAGACATGTACTACAGCAGTACTAACAGACATGTACTACAGTAGTACAACTAACAGACATGTAGTACAGTACTACTAACAGACATGTATTACAGTAATACTACTAACAGACATGTACTACAGTACTACTAACAGACATGTACTACAGTACTACTAACAGACATGTAGTACAGTACTACTAACAGACATGTACTACAGTACTACTAACAGACATGTACTACAGCAGTACTACTAACAGACATGTACTACAGTACTACTAACAGACATGTAGTACAGTAGTACTACAAACAGACATGTAGTACAGTACTACTAACAGACATGTACTATAGTAGTACTACTAACAGACATGTACTACAGTACTACTAACAGACATGTAGTACTACTAACAGACATGTAGTACAGTACTACTAACAGACATGTACTACAGTACTACTAACAGACATGTAGTACAGTGGTACTACTAACAGACATGTACTACAGTACTACTAACAGACATGTAGTACAGTAGTACTACTGACAGACATGTACTACAGTACTACTAACAGACATGTACTACAGTACTACTAACAGACATGTACTACAGTAGTACTACTAACAGACATGTACTACAGTACTACTAACAGACATGTACTACAGTAGTACTACTAACAGACATGTAGTACAGTACTACTAACAGACATGTACTACAGTAATACTACTAACAGACATGTACTACAGTACTACTAACAGACATGTAGTACAGTACTACTAACAGACATGTAGTACAGTACTACTAACAGACATGTACTACAGCAGTACTAACAGACATGTAGTACAGTACTACTAACAGACATGTAGTACAGTACTACTAACAGACATGTAGTACAGTAGTACTACTAACAGACATGTACTACAGTAGTACTACTAACAGACATGTACTACAGTACGACTGACAGACATGTACTACAGTACTACTAACAGACATGTACTACAGCAGTACTAACAGACATGTACTACAGTAGTACAACTAACAGACATGTAGTACAGTACTACTAACAGACATGTACTACAGTAATACTACTAACAGACATGTACTACAGTACTACTAACAGACATGTACTACAGTACTACTAACAGACATGTAGTACAGTACTACTAACAGACATGTACTACAGTACTACTAACAGACATGTACTACAGCAGTACTACTAACAGACATGTACTACAGTACTACTAACAGACATGTAGTACAGTAGTACTACAAACAGACATGTAGTACAGTACTACTAACAGACATGTACTATAGTAGTACTACTAACAGACATGTACTACAGTACTACTAACAGACATGTAGTACAGTAGTACTACTAACAGACATGTAGTACAGTACTACTAACAGACATGTACTACAGTAATACTACTAACAGACATGTACTACAGCAGTACTACTAACAGACATGTACTACAGTACTACTAACAGACATGTAGTACAGTAGTACTACAAACAGACATGTAGTACAGTACTACTAACAGACATGTACTATAGTAGTACTACTAACAGACATGTACTACAGTACTACTAACAGACATGTAGTACAGTAGTACTACTAACAGACATGTAGTACAGTACTACTAACAGACATGTACTACAGTAATACTACTAACAGACATGTACTACAGTACCACTAACAGACATGTAGTACAGTACCACTAACAGACATGTACTACAGCAGTACTAACAGACATGTAGTACAGCAGTACTAACAGACATGTACTACAGTACTACTAACAGACATGTACTACAGTACTACTAAAAGACATGTAGTAGAGTAGTACTACTAACAGACATGTACTACAGTAGTACTACTAACAGACATGTACTACAGTACTACTAACAGACATGTACTACAGCAGTACTAATAGACATGTACTACAGTACTACTAACAGACATGTAGTACAGTACTACTAACAGACATGTACTACAGTACTACTAACAGACATGTAGTACAGTAGTACTAACAGACATGTAGTACAGTAGTACTACTAACAGACATGTACGACAGTACTACTAACAGACATGTAGTACAGTAGTACTACTAACAGACATGTACTACAGTACTACTAACAGACATGTACTACAGTACTACTAACAGACATGTAGTACAGTAGTACTACTAACAGACATGTACTACAGTACTACTAACAGACATGTAGTACAGTACTACTAACAGACATGTACTACAGTACTACTAACAGACATGTAGTACAGTAGTACTAACAGACATGTAGTACAGTAGTACTACTAACAGACATGTAGTACAGTAGTACTACTAACAGACATGTAGTACAGTAGTACTACTAACAGACATGTACTACAGTAGTACTACTAACAGACATGTACTACAGTACTACTAACAGACATGTACTACAGCAGTACTAACAGACATGTACTACAGTACTACTAACAGACATGTAGTACAGTACTACTAACAGACATGTACTACAGTACTACTAACAGACATGTAGTACAGTAGTACTAACAGACATGTAGTACAGTAGTACTACTAACAGACATGTACTACAGTACTACTAACAGACATGTAGTACAGTAGTACTACTAACAGACATGTACTACAGTACTACTAACAGACATGTACTACAGTACTACTAACAGACAGGTAGTACAGTAGTACTACTAACAGACATGTACTACAGTACTACTAACAGACATGTAGTACAGTACTACTAACAGACATGTACTACAGTACTACTAACAGACATGTAGTACAGTAGTACTAACAGACATGTAGTACAGTAGTACTACTAACAGACATGTAGTACAGTAGTACTACTAACAGACATGTACTACAGTAGTACTACTAACAGACATGTACTACAGTACTACTAACAGACATGTACTACAGTACTACTAACAGACATGTAGTACAGTACTACTAACAGACATGTACTACAGTACTACTAACAGACATGTACTACAGTACTACTAACAGACATGTAGTACAGTACTACTAACAGACATGTAGTACAGTAGTACTACAAACAGACATGTAGTACAGTACTACTAACAGACATGTACTATAGTAGTACTACTAACAGACATGTACTACAGTACTACTAACAGACATGTAGTACAGTAGTACTACTAACAGACATGTAGTACAGTACTACTAACAGACATGTACTACAGTAATACTACTAACAGACATGTACTACAGCAGTACTACTAACAGACATGTACTACAGTACTACTAACAGACATGTAGTACAGTAGTACTACAAACAGACATGTAGTACAGTACTACTAACAGACATGTACTATAGTAGTACTACTAACAGACATGTACTACAGTACTACTAACAGACATGTAGTACAGTAGTACTACTAACAGACATGTAGTACAGTACTACTAACAGACATGTACTACAGTAATACTACTAACAGACATGTACTACAGTACCACTAACAGACATGTAGTACAGTACTACTAACAGACATGTAGTACAGTACTACTAACAGACATGTACTACAGCAGTACTAACAGACATGTAGTACAGCAGTACTAACAGACATGTACTACTGTACTACTAACAGACATGTACTACAGTACTACTAACAGACATGTAGTACAGTAGTACTAACAGACATGTAGTACAGTAGTACTACTAACAGACATGTACTACAGTACTACTAACAGACATGTACTACAGTACTACTAACAGACATGTAGTACAGTAGTACTACTAACAGACATGTACTACAGTACTACTAACAGACATGTAGTACAGTAGTACTACTAACAGACATGTACTACAGTACTACTAACAGACATGTACTACAGTACTACTAACAGACATGTAGTACAGTAGTACTACTAACAGACATGTACTACAGTACTACTAACAGACATGTACTACAGTACTACTAACAGACATGTAGTACAGTAGTACTACTAACAGACATGTAGTACAGTACTACTAACAGACATGTACTACAGTGATACTACTAACAGCCATGTACTACAGTACTACTAACAGACATGTAGTACAGTACTACTAAAAGACATGTAGTAGAGTAGTACTACTAACAGACATGTACTACAGTAGTACTACTAACAGACATGTACTACAGTACTACTAACAGACATGTACTACAGCAGTACTAACAGACATGTACTACAGTACTACTAACAGACATGTAGTACAGTACTACTAACAGACATGTACTACAGTACTACTAACAGACATGTAGTACAGTAGTACTAACAGACATGTAGTACAGTAGTACTACTAACAGACATGTACTACAGTACTACTAACAGACATGTAGTACAGTAGTACTACTAACAGACATGTACTACAGTACTACTAACAGACATGTAGTACAGTAGTACTACTAACAGACATGTACTACAGTACTACTAACAGACATGTACTACAGTACTACTAACAGACATGTAGTACAGTAGTACTAACAGACATGTAGTACAGTAGTACTACTAACAGACATGTAGTACAGTAGTACTACTAACAGACATGTAGTACAGTAGTACTACTAACAGACATGTACTACAGTAGTACTACTAACAGACATGTACTACAGTAGTACTACTAACAGACATGTACTACAGTACTACTAACAGACATGTACTACAGTACTACTAACAGACATGTAGTACAGTACTACTAACAGACATGTACTACAGTAGTACTAACAGACATGTAGTACAGTAGTACTACTAACAGACATGTACTACAGTACTACTAACAGACATGTACTACAGTACTACTAACAGACATGTAGTACAGTAGTACTACTAACAGACATGTACTACAGTACTACTAACAGACATGTAGTACAGTAGTACTACTAACAGACATGTACTACAGTACTACTAACAGACATGTACTACAGTACTACTAACAGACATGTAGTACAGTAGTACTACTAACAGACATGTACTACAGTACTACTAACAGACATGTAGTACAGTAGTACTACTAACAGACATGTACTACAGTACTACTAACAGACATGTACTACAGTACTACTAACAGACAGGTAGTACAGTAGTACTACTAACAGACATGTACTACAGTACTACTAACAGACATGTAGTACAGTACTACTAACAGACATGTACTACAGTACTACTAACAGACATGTAGTACAGTAGTACTAACAGACATGTAGTACAGTAGTACTACTAACAGACATGTAGTACAGTAGTACTACTAACAGACATGTACTACAGTAGTACTACTAACAGACATGTACTACAGTACTACTAACAGACATGTACTACAGTACTACTAACAGACATGTAGTACAGTACTACTAACAGACATGTACTACAGCACTACTAACAGACATGTACTACAGTACTACTAACAGACATGTAGTACAGTACTACTAACAGACATGTAGTACAGTAGTACTACAAACAGACATGTAGTACAGTACTACTAACAGACATGTACTATAGTAGTACTACTAACAGACATGTACTACAGTACTACTAACAGACATGTAGTACAGTAGTACTACTAACAGACATGTAGTACAGTACTACTAACAGACATGTACTACAGTAATACTACTAACAGACATGTACTACAGCAGTACTACTAACAGACATGTACTACAGTACTACTAACAGACATGTAGTAGAGTAGTACTACAAACAGACATGTAGTACAGTACTACTAACAGACATGTACTATAGTAGTACTACTAACAGACATGTACTACAGTACTACTAACAGACATGTAGTACAGTAGTACTACTAACAGACATGTAGTACAGTAGTACTACTAACAGACATGTACTACAGTAATACTACTAACAGACATGTACTACAGTACCACTAACAGACATGTAGTACAGTACTACTAACAGACATGTAGTACAGTACTACTAACAGACATGTACTACAGCAGTACTAACAGACATGTAGTACAGCAGTACTAACAGACATGTACTACAGTACTACTAACAGACATGTACTACAGTACTACTAAAAGACATGTAGTAGAGTAGTACTACTAACAGACATGTACTACAGTAGTACTACTAACAGACATGTAGTACAGTAGTACTAACAGACATGTAGTACAGTAGTACTACTAACAGACATGTACGACAGTACTACTAACAGACATGTAGTACAGTAGTACTACTAACAGACATGTACTACAGTACTACTAACAGACATGTACTACAGTACTACTAACAGACATGTACTACAGTAGTACTACTAACAGACATGTACTACAGTACTACTAACAGACATGTAGTACAGTACTACTAACAGACATGTACTACAGTACTACTAACAGACATGTAGTACAGTAGTACTAACAGACATGTAGTACAGTAGTACTACTAACAGACATGTAGTACAGTAGTACTACTAACAGACATGTAGTACAGTAGTACTACTAACAGACATGTACTACAGTAGTACTACTAACAGACATGTACTACAGTAGTACTACTAACAGACATGTACTACAGTACTACTAACAGACATGTACTACAGTACTACTAACAGACATGTAGTACAGTAGTACTACTAACAGACATGTACTACAGTACTACAAACAGACATGTAGTACAGTACTACTAACAGACATGTACTACAGTACTACTAACAGACATGTAGTACAGTAGTACTAACAGACATGTAGTACAGTAGTACTACTAACAGACATGTACTACAGTACTACTAACAGACATGTACTACAGTACTACTAACAGACATGTAGTACAGTAGTACTACTAACAGACATGTACTACAGTACTACTAACAGACATGTAGTACAGTAGTACTACTAACAGACATGTACTACAGTACTACTAACAGACATGTACTACAGTACTACTAACAGACATGTAGTACAGTAGTACTACTAACAGACATGTACTACAGTACTACTAACAGACATGTAGTACAGTACTACTAACAGACATGTAGTACAGTAGTACTACTAACAGACATGTAGTACAGTACTACTAACAGACATGTACTACAGTAATACTACTAACAGACATGTACTACAGTACTACTAACAGACATGTACTACAGTACAACTAACAGACATGTAGTACAGTACTACTAAAAGACATGTAGTAGAGTAGTACTACTAACAGACATGTACTACAGTAGTACTACTAACAGACATGTACTACAGTACTACTAACAGACATGTACTACAGCAGTACTAACAGACATGTACTACAGTACTACTAACAGACATGTAGTACAGTACTACTAACAGACATGTACTACAGTACTACTAACAGACATGTAGTACAGTAGTACTAACAGACATGTAGTACAGTAGTACTACTAACAGACATGTACTACAGTACTACTAACAGACATGTAGTACAGTAGTACTAACAGACATGTAGTACAGTAGTACTACTAACAGACATGTACTACAGTACTACTAACAGACATGTACTACAGTACTACTAACAGACATGTAGTACAGTAGTACTACTAACAGACATGTACTACAGTACTACTAACAGACATGTAGTACAGTAGTACTACTAACAGACATGTACTACAGTACTACTAACAGACATGTACTACAGTACTACTAACAGACATGTAGTACAGTAGTACTACTAACAGACATGTACTACAGTACTACTAACAGACATGTACTACAGTACTACTAACAGACATGTAGTACAGTAGTACTACTAACAGACATGTAGTACAGTACTACTAACAGACATGTACTACAGTAATACTACTAACAGACATGTACTACAGTACTACTAACAGACATGTACTACAGTACAACTAACAGACATGTAGTACAGTACTACTAAAAGACATGTAGTAGAGTAGTACTACTAACAGACATGTACTACAGTAGTACTACTAACAGACATGTACTACAGTACTACTAACAGACATGTACTACAGCAGTACTAACAGACATGTACTACAGTACTACTAACAGACATGTAGTACAGTACTACTAACAGACATGTACTACAGTACTACTAACAGACATGTAGTACAGTAGTACTAACAGACATGTAGTACAGTAGTACTACTAACAGACATGTACTACAGTACTACTAACAGACATGTAGTACAGTAGTACTACTAACAGACATGTACTACAGTACTACTAACAGACATGTACTACAGTACTACTAACAGACATGTAGTACAGTAGTACTACTAACAGACATGTACTACAGTACTACTAACAGACATGTACTACAGTACTACTAACAGACATGTAGTACAGTAGTACTAACAGACATGTAGTACAGTAGTACTACTAACAGACATGTAGTACAGTAGTACTACTAACAGACATGTAGTACAGTAGTACTACTAACAGACATGTAGTACAGTAGTACTACTAACAGACATGTACTACAGTAGTACTACTAACAGACATGTACTACAGTAGTACTACTAACAGACATGTACTACAGTACTACTAACAGACATGTACTACAGTACTACTAACAGACATGTACTACAGTACTACTAACAGACATGTAGTACAGTACTACTAACAGACATGTACTACAGTAGTACTAACAGACATGTAGTACAGTAGTACTACTAACAGACATGTACTACAGTACTACTAACAGACATGTACTACAGTACTACTAACAGACATGTAGTACAGTAGTACTACTAACAGACATGTACTACAGTACTACTAACAGACATGTAGTACAGTAGTACTACTAACAGACATGTACTACAGTACTACTAACAGACATGTACTACAGTACTACTAACAGACATGTAGTACAGTAGTACTACTAACAGACATGTACTACAGTACTACTAACAGACATGTAGTACATTAGTACTACTAACAGACATGTAGTACAGTAGTACTACTAACAGACATGTAGTACAGTACTACTAACAGACATGTACTACAGTAATACTACTAAGAGACATGTACTACAGTACTACTAACAGACATGTACTACAGTACTACTAACAGACATGTAGTACAGTACTACTAACAGACATGTACTACAGCAGTACTAACAGACATGTAGTACAGTACTACTAACAGACATGTAGTACAGCAGTACTACTAACAGACATGTACTACAGTACTACTAACAGACATGTAGTACAGTAGTACTACTAACAGACATGTACTACAGTACTACTAACAGACATGTACTACAGTACTACTAACAGACATGTACTACAGTACTACTAACACATATGTACTACAGCAGTACTAACAGACATGTACTACAGTACTACTAACAGACATGTAGTACAGTACTACTAACAGACATGTAGTACAGTACTACTAACAGACATGTAGTACAGTAGTACTAACAGACATGTAGTACAGTAGTACTACTAACAGACATGTACTACAGTACTACTAACAGACATGTAGTACAGTGGTACTACTAACAGACATGTACTACAGTACTACTAACAGACATGTAGTACAGTAGTACTACTAACAGACATGTAGTACAGTAGTACTACTAACAGACATGTAGTACAGTAGTACTAACAGACATGTAGTACAGTAGTACTACTAACAGACATGTACTACAGTACTACTAACAGACATGTAGTACAGTAGTACTACTAACAGACATGTACTACAGTACTACTAACAGACATGTAGTACAGTAGTACTACTAACAGACATGTACTACAGTACTACTAACAGACATGTACTACAGTACTACTAACAGACATGTAGTACAGTAGTACTACTAACAGACATGTACTACAGTACTACTAACAGACATGTAGTACATTAGTACTACTAACAGACATGTAGTACAGTAGTACTACTAACAGACATGTAGTACAGTACTACTAACAGACATGTACTACAGTAATACTACTAACAGACATGTACTACAGTACTACTAACAGACATGTACTACAGTACTACTAACAGACATGTAGTACAGTACTACTAACAGACATGTACTACAGCAGTACTAACAGACATGTTGTACAGTACTACTAACAGACATGTAGTACAGCAGTACTACTAACAGACATGTACTACAGCAGTACTACTAACAGACATGTACTACAGTACTACTAACAGACATGTAGTACAGTAGTACTACTAACAGACATGTAGTACAGTACTACTAACAGACATGTACTACAGTACTACTAACAGACATGTACTACAGTACTACTAACACATATGTACTACAGCAGTACTAACAGACATGTACTACAGTACTACTAACAGACATGTAGTACAGTACTACTAACAGACATGTAGTACAGTACTACTAACAGACATGTAGTACAGTACTACTAACAGACATGTAGTACAGTAGTACTACTAACAGACATGTACAACAGTACTACTAACAGACATGTAGTACAGTAGTACTACTAACAGACATGTACTACAGTACTACTAACAGACATGTAGTACAGTAGTACTACTAACAGACATGTAGTACAGTAGTACTACTAACAGACATGTACTACAGTACTACTAACAGACATGTACTACAGTACTACTAACAGACATGTACTACAGTAGTACTACTAACAGACATGTAGTACAGTAGTACTACTAACAGACATGTACTACAGTAATACTACTAACAGACATGTACTACAGTAATACTACTAACAGACATGTACTACAGTACTACTAACAGACATGTACTACAGTACTACTAACAGACATGTACTACAGTACTACTAACAGACATGTAGTACAGTACTACTAACAGACATGTACTACAGTACTACTAACAGACATGTACTACAGCAGTACTACTAACAGACATGTACTACAGTACTACTAACAGACATGTAGTACAGTAGTACTACAAACAGACATGTAGTACAGTACTACTAACAGACATGTACTATAGTAGTACTACTAACAGACATGTACTACAGTACTACTAACAGACATGTACTACAGTACTACTAACAGACATGTACTACAGTAGTACTAACAGACATGTAGTACAGTAGTACTAACAGACATGTAGTACAGTAGTACTACTAACAGACATGTACAACAGTACTACTAACAGACATGTAGTACAGTAGTACTACTAACAGACATGTACTACAGTACTACTAACAGACATGTAGTACAGTAGTACTACTAACAGACATGTAGTACAGTAGTACTACTAACAGACATGTACTACAGTACTACTAACAGACATGTACTACAGTACTACTAACAGACATGTACTACAGTACTACTAACAGACATGTACTACAGTAGTACTACTAACAGACATGTAGTACAGTAGTACTACTAACAGACATGTACTACAGTAATACTACTAACAGACATGTACTACAGTAATACTAACAGACATGTACTACAGTACTACTAACAGACATGTACTACAGTACTACTAACAGACATGTAGTACAGTACTACTAACAGACATGTACTACAGTACTACTAACAGACATGTACTACAGCAGTACTACTAACAGACATGTACTACAGTACTACTAACAGACATGTAGTACAGTAGTACTACAAACAGACATGTAGTACAGTACTACTAACAGACATGTACTATAGTAGTACTACTAACAGACATGTACTATAGTAGTACTACTAACAGACATGTAGTACAGTAGTACTACTAACAGACATGTAGTACAGTACTACTAACAGACATGTACTACAGTAATACTACTAACAGACATGTACTACAGCAGTACTACTAACAGACATGTACTACAGTACTACAAACAGACATGTACTACAGTACTACTAACAGACATGTACTACAGTACTACTAACAGACATGTAGTACAGTAGTACTAACAGACATGTAGTACAGTAGTACTACTAACAGACATGTACTACAGTACTACTAACAGACATGTACTACAGTACTACTAACAGACATGTAGTACAGTAATACTACTAACAGACATGTACTACAGTACTACTAACAGACATGTAGTACAGTAGTACTACTAACAGACATGTACTACAGTACTACTAACAGACATGTACTACAGTACTACTAACAGACATGTAGTACAGTAGTACTACTAACAGACATGTACTACAGTACTACTAACAGACATGTAGTACAGTAGTACTACTAACAGACATGTAGTACAGTAGTACTACTAACAGACATGTAGTACAGTACTACTAACAGACATGTACTACAGTAATACTACTAACAGACATGTACTACAGTACTACTAACAGACATGTAGTACAGTACTACTAACAGACATGTACTACAGTACTACTAACAGACATGTACTACAGCAGTACTAACAGACATGTAGTACAGTACTACTAACAGACATGTAGTACAGCAGTACTACTAACAGACATGTACTACAGCAGTACTACTAACAGACATGTACTACAGTACTACTAACAGACATGTAGTACAGTAGTACTACTAACAGACATGTACTACAGTACTACTAACAGACATGTACTACAGTACTACTAACAGACATGAACTACAGTACTACTAACAGACATGTACTACAGT
This sequence comes from Telmatherina bonti, assembly GCF_933228915.1. Taxonomy (NCBI): domain Eukaryota; kingdom Metazoa; phylum Chordata; class Actinopteri; order Atheriniformes; family Telmatherinidae; genus Telmatherina; species Telmatherina bonti. The sequence continues at coordinate 1,555,344 of NC_136614.1, forward strand.
ACTACTAACACATATGTACTACAGCACTACTAACAGACATGTACTACAGTACTACTAACAGACATGTAGTACAGTACTACTAACAGACATGTAGTACAGTACTACTAACAGACATGTAGTACAGTAGTACTAACAGACATGTAGTACAGTAGTACTACTAACAGACATGTACTACAGTACTACTAACAGACATGTAGTACAGTAGTACTACTAACAGACATGTACTACAGTACTACTAACAGACATGTAGTACAGTAGTACTACTAACAGACATGTAGTACAGTAGTACTACTAACAGACATGTACTACAGTACTACTAACAGACATGTACTACAGTACTACTAACAGACATGTACTACAGTAGTACTACTAACAGACATGTAGTACAGTAGTACTACTAACAGACATGTACTACAGTAATACTACTAACAGACATGTACTACAGTAATACTAACAGACATGTACTACAGTACTACTAACAGACATGTACTACAGTACTACTAACAGACATGTAGTACAGTACTACTAACAGACATGTAGTACAGTACTACTAACAGACATGTACTACAGCAGTACTAACAGACATGTAGTACAGTACTACTAACAGACATGTAGTACAGTACTACTAACAGACATGTACTACAGTACTACTAACAGACATGTACTACAGTACTACTAACAGACATGTAGTACAGTACTACTAACAGACATGTAGTACAGTACTACTAACAGACATGTACTACAGTACTACTAACAGACATGTACTACAGTACTACTAACAGACATGTACTACAGCAGTACTAACAGACATGTACTACAGTAGTACAACTAACAGACATGTAGTACAGTACTACTAAAAGACATGTACTACAGTAATACTACTAACAGACATGTACTACAGTACTACTAACAGACATGTACTACAGTACTACTAACAGACATGTAGTACAGTACTACTAACAGACATGTACTACAGTACTACTAACAGACATGTACTACAGCAGTACTACTAACAGACATGTACTACAGTACTACTAACAGACATGTAGTACAGTAGTACTACAAACAGACATGTAGTACAGTACTACTAACAGACATGTACTATAGTAGTACTACTAACAGACATGTACTACAGTACTACTAACAGACATGTACTACAGTACTACTAACAGACATGTACTACAGTACTACTAACAGACATGTAGTACAGTACTACTAACAGACATGTACTACAGTACTACTAACAGACATGTACTACAGCAGTACTAACAGACATGTAGTACAGTACTACTAACAGACATGTACTACAGTACTACTAACAGACATGTACTACAGTACTACTAACAGACATGTACTACAGCAGTACTAACAGACATGTAGTACAGTACTACTAACAGACATGTAGTACAGTACTACTAACAGACATGTACTACAGCAGTACTAACAGACATGTAGTACAGCAGTACTAACAGACATGTAGTACAGTACTACTAACAGACATGTAGTACAGTACTACTAACAGACATGTAGTAGAGTAGTACTACTAACAGACATGTACTACAGTACTACTAACAGACATGTACAACAGTACTACTAACAGACATGTAGTACAGTACTACTAACAGACATGTACTACAGCACTACTAACAGACATGTAGTACAGTACTACTAACAGACATGTAGTAGAGTAGTACTACTAACAGACATGTAGTAGAGTAGTACTACTAACAGACATGTACTACAGTAGTACTACTAACAGACATGTAGTAGAGTAGTACTACTAACAGACATGTACTACAGTACTACTAACAGACATGTACTACAGCAGTACTAACAGACATGTAGTACAGTACTACTAACAGACATGTAGTACAGTACTACTAACAGACATGTAGTACAGTACTACTAACAGACATGTAGTACAGTAGTACTAACAGACATGTAGTACAGTAGTACTACTAACAGACATGTACTACAGTACTACTAACAGACATGTAGTACAGTAGTACTACTAACAGACATGTACTACAGTACTACTAACAGACATGTACTACAGTACTACTAACAGACATGTAGTACAGTAGTACTACTAACAGACATGTACTACAGTACTACTAACAGACATGTAGTACAGTACTACTAACAGACATGTACTACAGTAGTACTAACAGACATGTAGTACAGTAGTACTAACAGACATGTACTACAGTACTACTAACAGACATGTAGTACAGTAGTACTACTAACAGACATGTGGTACAGTAGTACTACTAACAGACATGTAGTACAGTACTACTAACAGACATGTAGTACAGTAGTACTACTAACAGACATGTACTACAGTACTACTAACAGACATGTACTACAGTACTACTAACAGACATGTACTACAGTACTACTAACAGACATGTACTACAGCAGTACTACTAACAGACATGTACTACAGTACTACTAACAGACATGTAGTACAGTACTACTAACAGACATGTACTACAGCAGTACTAACAGACATGTAGTACAGTACTATTAACAGACATGTACTACAGTACTACTAACTGACATGTACTACAGTACTACTAACAGACATGTAGTACAGTACTACTAACAGACATGTAGTACAGTACCACTAACAGACATGTACTACAGCAGTACTAACAGACATGTAGTACAGTACTACTAACAGACATGTAGTACAGTACTACTAACAGACATGTAGTACAGTACTACTAACAGACATGTAGTAGAGTAGTACTACTAACAGACGTACTACAGTAGTACTACTAACAGACATGTAGTACAGTAGTACTACTAACAGACATGTAGTACAGTACTACTAACAGACATGTACTACAGTACTACTAACAGACATGTACTACAGCAATACTAACAGACATGTACTACAGCAGTACTAACAGACATGTACTACAGTAGTACTACTAACAGACATGTAGTACAGTACTACTAACAGACATGTAGTACAGTACTACTAACAGACATGTACTACAGTAGTACTACTAACAGACATGTACTACAGTAGTACTACTAACAGACATGTAGTACAGTAGTACTACTAACAGACATGTAGTACAGTACTACTAACAGACATGTACTACAGTACTACTAACAGACATGTAGTACAGTGGTACTACTAACAGACATGTAGTACAGTGGTACTACTAACAGACATGTAGTACAGTAGTACTACTAACAGACATGTAGTACAGTAGTACTACTAACAGACATGTACTACAGTACTACTAACAGACATGTACTACAGTACTACTAACAGACATGTAGTACAGTAGTACTACTAACAGACATGTACTACAGTACTACAAACAGACATGTAGTACAGTACTACTAACAGACATGTACTACAGTACTACTAACAGACATGTAGTACAGTAGTACTAACAGACATGTAGTACAGTAGTACTACTAACAGACATGTAGTACAGTAGTACTACTAACAGACATGTACTACATTACTACTAACAGACATGTAGTACAGTAGTACTACTAACAGACATGTACTACAGTACTACTAACAGACTTGTACTACAGTACTACTAACAGACATGTAGTACAGTAGTACTACTAACAGACATGTACTACAGTACTACTAACAGACATGTACTACAGTACTACTAACAGACATGTAGTACAGTAGTACTACTAACAGACATGTAGTACAGTACTACTAACAGACATGTAGTACAGTACTACTAACAGACATGTACTACAGTACTACTAACAGACATGTACTACAGTACTACTAACAGACATGTAGTACAGTACTACTAACAGACATGTACTACAGTACTACTAACAGACATGTAGTACAGTACTACTAACAGACATGTACTACAGTACTACTAACAGACATGTACTACAGTACTACAAACAGACATGTAGTACAGTACTACTAACAGACATGTACTACAGTACTACTAACAGACATGTAGTACAGTAGTACTAACAGACATGTAGTACAGTAGTACTACTAACAGACATGTACTACAGTACTACTAACAGACATGTACTACAGTACTACTAACAGACATGTAGTACAGTAGTACTACTAACAGACATGTAGTAGAGTAGTACTACTAACAGACATGTAGTACAGTAGTACTACTAACAGACATGTACTACAGTACTACTAACAGACATGTACTACAGTACTACTAACAGACATGTAGTACAGTAGTACTACTAACAGACATGTACTACAGTACTACTAACAGACATGTAGTACAGTAGTACTACTAACAGACATGTAGTAGAGTAGTACTACTAACAGACATGTAGTACAGTAGTACTACTAACAGACATGTACTACAGTACTACTAACAGACATGTACTACAGTACTACTAACATACATGTAGTACAGTAGTACTACTAACAGACATGTAGTACAGTAGTACTACTAACAGTCATGTACTACAGTACTACTAACAGACATGTAGTACAGTAGTACTACTAACAGACATGTAGTAGAGTAGTACTACTAACAGACATGTACTACAGTACTACTAACAGACATGTACTACAGTACTACTAACAGACATGTAGTACAGTAGTACTACTAACAGACATGTAGTACAGTACTACTAACAGACATGTAGTACAGTACTACTAACAGACATGTAGTACAGTAGTACTAACAGACATGTAGTACAGTAGTACTACTAACAGACATGTACTACAGTACTACTAACAGACATGTAGTACAGTAGTACTACTAACAGACATGTACTACAGTACTACTAACAGACATGTACTACAGTACTACTAACAGACATGTAGTACAGTAGTACTACTAACAGACATGTACTACAGTACTACTAACAGACATGTAGTACAGTACTACTAACAGACATGTACTACAGTAGTACTAACAGACATGTAGTACAGTAGTACTAACAGACATGTACTACAGTACTACTAACAGACATGTAGTACAGTAGTACTACTAACAGACATGTGGTACAGTAGTACTACTAACAGACATGTACTACAGTACTACTAACAGACATGTACTACAGTACTACTAACAGACATGTAGTACAGTAGTACTACTAACAGACATGTACTACAGTACTACTAACAGACATGTACTACAGTACTACTAACAGACATGTACTACAGTACTACTAACAGACATGTACTACAGCAGTACTACTAACAGACATGTACTACAGTACTACTAACAGACATGTACTACAGTACTACTAACAGACATGTAGTACAGTACTACTAACAGACATGTACTACAGCAGTACTAACAGACATGTAGTACAGTACTATTAACAGACATGTACTACAGTACTACTAACTGACATGTACTACAGTACTACTAACAGACATGTAGTACAGTACTACTAACAGACATGTAGTACAGTACCACTAACAGACATGTACTACAGCAGTACTAACAGACATGTAGTACAGTACTACTAACAGACATGTAGTACAGTACTACTAACAGACATGTAGTACAGTACTACTAACAGACATGTAGTAGAGTAGTACTACTAACAGACGTACTACAGTAGTACTACTAACAGACATGTAGTACAGTAGTACTACTAACAGACATGTAGTACAGTACTACTAACAGACATGTACTACAGTACTACTAACAGACATGTACTACAGCAGTACTAACAGACATGTACTACAGCAGTACTAACAGACATGTAGTACAGTAGTACTACTAACAGACATGTAGTACAGTACTACTAACAGACATGTAGTACAGTACTACTAACAGACATGTAGTACAGTACTACTAACAGACATGTACTACAGTAGTACTACTAACAGACATGTACTACAGTAGTACTACTAACAGACATGTAGTACAGTAGTACTACTAACAGACATGTAGTACAGTACTACTAACAGACATGTACTACAGTACTACTAACAGACATGTAGTACAGTGGTACTACTAACAGACATGTAGTACAGTGGTACTACTAACAGACATGTAGTACAGTAGTACTACTAACAGACATGTAGTACAGTAGTACTACTAACAGACATGTACTACAGTACTACTAACAGACATGTACTACAGTACTACAAACAGACATGTAGTACAGTAGTACTACTAACAGACATGTACTACAGTACTACAAACAGACATGTAGTACAGTACTACTAACAGACATGTACTACAGTACTACTAACAGACATGTAGTACAGTAGTACTAACAGACATGTAGTACAGTAGTACTACTAACAGACATGTAGTACAGTAGTACTACTAACAGACATGTACTACATTACTACTAACAGACATGTAGTACAGTAGTACTACTAACAGACATGTACTACAGTACTACTAACAGACTTGTACTACAGTACTACTAACAGACATGTAGTACAGTAGTACTACTAACAGACATGTACTACAGTACTACTAACAGACATGTAGTACAGTACTACTAACAGACATGTAGTACAGTAGTACTACTAACAGACATGTAGTACAGTACTACTAACAGACATGTAGTACAGTACTACTAACAGACATGTACTACAGTACTACTAACAGACATGTACTACAGTACTACTAACAGACATGTAGTACAGTACTACTAACAGACATGTACTACAGTACTACTAACAGACATGTAGTACAGTACTACTAACAGACATGTACTACAGTACTACTAACAGACATGTACTACAGTACTACAAACAGACATGTAGTACAGTACTACTAACAGACATGTACTACAGTACTACTAACAGACATGTAGTACAGTAGTACTAACAGACATGTAGTACAGTAGTACTACTAACAGACATGTACTACAGTACTACTAACAGACATGTACTACAGTACTACTAACAGACATGTAGTACAGTAGTACTACTAACAGACATGTAGTAGAGTAGTACTACTAACAGACATGTAGTACAGTAGTACTACTAACAGACATGTACTACAGTACTACTAACAGACATGTACTACAGTACTACTAACAGACATGTAGTACAGTAGTACTACTAACAGACATGTCCTACAGTACTACTAACAGACATGTAGTACAGTAGTACTACTAACAGACATGTACTACAGTACTACTAACAGACATGTAGTACAGCAGTACTACTAACAGACATGTAGTAGAGTAGTACTACTAACAGACATGTAGTACAGTAGTACTACTAACAGACATGTACTACAGTACTACTAACAGACATGTACTACAGTACTACTAACATACATGTAGTACAGTAGTACTACTAACAGACATGTACTACAGTACTACTAACAGACATGTAGTACAGTAGTACTAACAGACATGTAGTAGAGTAGTACTACTAACAGACATGTAGTAGAGTAGTACTACTGACATGTAGTACAGTAGTACTACTAACAGACATGTAGTAGAGTAGTACTACTAACAGACATGTACTACAGTACTACTAACAGACATGTACTACAGTACTACTAACAGACATGTACTACAGTACTACTAACAGACATGTAGTAGAGTAGTATTACTAACAGACATGTAGTACAGTACTACTAACAGACATGTACTACAGTACTACTAACAGACATGTACTACAGTACTACTAACAGACATGTAGTACAGTACTACTAACAGACATGTACTACAGTACTACTAACAGACATGTAGTACAGTACTACTAACAGACATGTAGTACAGTAGTACTACTAACAGACATGTAGTAGAGTAGTACTAACAGACATGTAGTAGAGTAGTACTAACAGACATGTACTACAGTACTACTAACAGACATGTACTACAGCAGTACTAACAGACATGTACTACAGTACTACTAACAGACATGTAGTACAGTACTACTAACAGACATGTACTACAGTACTACTAACAGACATGTAGTACAGTAGTACTAACAGACATGTAGTACAGTAGTACTACTAACAGACATGTAGTACAGTACTACTAACAGACATGTAGTACAGTACTACTAACAGACATGTACTACAGTACTACTAACAGACATGTACTACAGTACTACTAACAGACATGTAGTACAGTACTACTAACAGACATGTACTACAGTACTACTAACAGACATGTAGTACAGTACTACTAACAGACATGTACTACAGTACTACTAACAGACATGTAGTACAGTAGTACTACTAACAGACATGTACTACAGTACTACTAACAGACATGTAGTACAGTAGTACTACTAACAGACATGTACTACAGTACTACTAACAGACATGTAGTACAGTAGTACTACTAACAGACATGTAGTAGAGTAGTACTACTAACAGACATGTAGTACAGTAGTACTACTAACAGACATGTACTACAGTACTACTAACAGACATGTACTACAGTACTACTAACAGACATGTACTACAGTACTACTAACAGACATGTACTACAGTACTACTAACAGACATGTAGTAGAGTAGTACTACTAACAGACATGTAGTAGAGTAGTACTAACAGACATGTAGTACAGTACTACTAACAGACATGTACTACAGTACTACTAACAGACATGTAGTACAGTAGTACTAACAGACATGTAGTACAGTAGTACTACTAACAGACATGTACTACAGTACTACTAACAGACATGTACTACAGTACTACTAACAGACATGTAGTACAGTAGTACTACTAACAGACATGTAGTAGAGTAGTACTACTAACAGACATGTAGTACAGTAGTACTACTAACAGACATGTACTACAGTACTACTAACAGACATGTACTACAGTACTACTAACAGACATGTAGTACAGTAGTACTACTAACAGACATGTACTACAGTACTACTAACAGACATGTAGTACAGTAGTACTACTAACAGACATGTAGTAGAGTAGTACTACTAACAGACATGTAGTACAGTAGTACTACTAACAGACATGTACTACAGTACTACTAACAGACATGTACTACAGTACTACTAACATACATGTAGTACAGTAGTACTACTAACAGACATGTAGTACAGTAGTACTACTAACAGTCATGTACTACAGTACTACTAACAGACATGTAGTACAGTAGTACTACTAACAGACATGTAGTAGAGTAGTACTACTAACAGACATGTACTACAGTACTACTAACAGACATGTACTACAGTACTACTAACAGACATGTAGTACAGTAGTACTACTAACAGACATGTAGTACAGTACTACTAACAGACATGTAGTACAGTACTACTAACAGACATGTAGTACAGTAGTACTAACAGACATGTAGTACAGTAGTACTACTAACAGACATGTACTACAGTACTACTAACAGACATGTAGTACAGTAGTACTACTAACAGACATGTACTACAGTACTACTAACAGACATGTACTACAGTACTACTAACAGACATGTAGTACAGTAGTACTACTAACAGACATGTACTACAGTACTACTAACAGACATGTAGTACAGTACTACTAACAGACATGTACTACAGTAGTACTAACAGACATGTAGTACAGTAGTACTAACAGACATGTACTACAGTACTACTAACAGACATGTAGTACAGTAGTACTACTAACAGACATGTGGTACAGTAGTACTACTAACAGACATGTACTACAGTACTACTAACAGACATGTACTACAGTACTACTAACAGACATGTAGTACAGTAGTACTACTAACAGACATGTACTACAGTACTACTAACAGACATGTACTACAGTACTACTAACAGACATGTACTACAGTACTACTAACAGACATGTACTACAGCAGTACTACTAACAGACATGTACTACAGTACTACTAACAGACATGTACTACAGTACTACTAACAGACATGTAGTACAGTACTACTAACAGACATGTACTACAGCAGTACTAACAGACATGTAGTACAGTACTATTAACAGACATGTACTACAGTACTACTAACTGACATGTACTACAGTACTACTAACAGACATGTAGTACAGTACTACTAACAGACATGTAGTACAGTACCACTAACAGACATGTACTACAGCAGTACTAACAGACATGTAGTACAGTACTACTAACAGACATGTAGTACAGTACTACTAACAGACATGTAGTACAGTACTACTAACAGACATGTAGTAGAGTAGTACTACTAACAGACGTACTACAGTAGTACTACTAACAGACATGTAGTACAGTAGTACTACTAACAGACATGTAGTACAGTACTACTAACAGACATGTACTACAGTACTACTAACAGACATGTACTACAGCAGTACTAACAGACATGTACTACAGCAGTACTAACAGACATGTAGTACAGTAGTACTACTAACAGACATGTAGTACAGTACTACTAACAGACATGTAGTACAGTACTACTAACAGACATGTAGTACAGTACTACTAACAGACATGTACTACAGTAGTACTACTAACAGACATGTACTACAGTAGTACTACTAACAGACATGTAGTACAGTAGTACTACTAACAGACATGTAGTACAGTACTACTAACAGACATGTACTACAGTACTACTAACAGACATGTAGTACAGTGGTACTACTAACAGACATGTAGTACAGTGGTACTACTAACAGACATGTAGTACAGTAGTACTACTAACAGACATGTAGTACAGTAGTACTACTAACAGACATGTACTACAGTACTACTAACAGACATGTACTACAGTACTACAAACAGACATGTAGTACAGTAGTACTACTAACAGACATGTACTACAGTACTACAAACAGACATGTAGTACAGTACTACTAACAGACATGTACTACAGTACTACTAACAGACATGTAGTACAGTAGTACTAACAGACATGTAGTACAGTAGTACTACTAACAGACATGTAGTACAGTAGTACTACTAACAGACATGTACTACATTACTACTAACAGACATGTAGTACAGTAGTACTACTAACAGACATGTACTACAGTACTACTAACAGACTTGTACTACAGTACTACTAACAGACATGTAGTACAGTAGTACTACTAACAGACATGTACTACAGTACTACTAACAGACATGTAGTACAGTACTACTAACAGACATGTAGTACAGTAGTACTACTAACAGACATGTAGTACAGTACTACTAACAGACATGTAGTACAGTACTACTAACAGACATGTACTACAGTACTACTAACAGACATGTACTACAGTACTACTAACAGACATGTAGTACAGTACTACTAACAGACATGTACTACAGTACTACTAACAGACATGTAGTACAGTACTACTAACAGACATGTACTACAGTACTACTAACAGACATGTACTACAGTACTACAAACAGACATGTAGTACAGTACTACTAACAGACATGTACTACAGTACTACTAACAGACATGTAGTACAGTAGTACTAACAGACATGTAGTACAGTAGTACTACTAACAGACATGTACTACAGTACTACTAACAGACATGTACTACAGTACTACTAACAGACATGTAGTACAGTAGTACTACTAACAGACATGTAGTACAGTAGTACTACTAACAGACATGTAGTACAGTAGTACTACTAACAGACATGTACTACAGTACTACTAACAGACATGTACTACAGTACTACTAACAGACATGTAGTACAGTAGTACTACTAACAGACATGTACTACAGTACTACTAACAGACATGTAGTACAGTAGTACTACTAACAGACATGTACTACAGTACTACTAACAGACATGTAGTACAGTAGTACTACTAACAGACATGTAGTAGAGTAGTACTACTAACAGACATGTAGTACAGTAGTACTACTAACAGACATGTACTACAGTACTACTAACAGACATGTACTACAGTACTACTAACATACATGTAGTACAGTAGTACTACTAACAGACATGTACTACAGTACTACTAACAGACATGTAGTACAGTAGTACTAACAGACATGTAGTAGAGTAGTACTACTAACAGACATGTAGTAGAGTAGTACTACTGACATGTAGTACAGTAGTACTACTAACAGACATGTAGTAGAGTAGTACTACTAACAGACATGTACTACAGTACTACTAACAGACATGTACTACAGTACTACTAACAGACATGTACTACAGTACTACTAACAGACATGTAGTAGAGTAGTATTACTAACAGACATGTAGTACAGTACTACTAACAGACATGTACTACAGTACTACTAACAGACATGTACTACAGTACTACTAACAGACATGTAGTACAGTACTACTAACAGACATGTACTACAGTACTACTAACAGACATGTAGTACAGTACTACTAACAGACATGTAGTACAGTAGTACTACTAACAGACATGTAGTAGAGTAGTACTAACAGACATGTAGTAGAGTAGTACTAACAGACATGTACTACAGTACTACTAACAGACATGTACTACAGCAGTACTAACAGACATGTACTACAGTACTACTAACAGACATGTAGTACAGTACTACTAACAGACATGTACTACAGTACTACTAACAGACATGTAGTACAGTAGTACTAACAGACATGTAGTACAGTAGTACTACTAACAGACATGTAGTACAGTACTACTAACAGACATGTAGTACAGTACTACTAACAGACATGTACTACAGTACTACTAACAGACATGTACTACAGTACTACTAACAGACATGTAGTACAGTACTACTAACAGACATGTACTACAGTACTACTAACAGACATGTAGTACAGTACTACTAACAGACATGTACTACAGTACTACTAACAGACATGTAGTACAGTAGTACTACTAACAGACATGTACTACAGTACTACTAACAGACATGTAGTACAGTAGTACTACTAACAGACATGTACTACAGTACTACTAACAGACATGTAGTACAGTAGTACTACTAACAGACATGTAGTAGAGTAGTACTACTAACAGACATGTAGTACAGTAGTACTACTAACAGACATGTACTACAGTACTACTAACAGACATGTACTACAGTACTACTAACAGACATGTACTACAGTACTACTAACAGACATGTACTACAGTACTACTAACAGACATGTAGTAGAGTAGTACTACTAACAGACATGTAGTAGAGTAGTACTACTGACATGTAGTACAGTAGTACTACTAACAGACATGTAGTAGAGTAGTACTACTAACAGACATGTACTACAGTACTACTAACAGACATGTACTACAGTACTACTAACAGACATGTACTACAGTACTACTAACAGACATGTAGTACAGTACTACTAACAGACATGTAGTACAGTACTACTAACAGACATGTACTACAGTACTACTAACAGACATGTACTACAGTACTACTAACAGACATGTACTACAGTACTACTAACAGACATGTACTACAGTACTACTAACAGACATGTAGTACAGTACTACTAACAGACATGTACTACAGTACTACTAACAGACATGTACTACAGTACTACAAACAGACATGTAGTACAGTACTACTAACAGACATGTAGTACAGTACTACTAACAGACATGTAGTACAGTAGTACTAACAGACATGTAGTACAGTAATACTACTAACAGACATGTACTACAGTACTACTAACAGACATGTACTACAGTACTACTAACAGACATGTAGTACAGTAGTACTACTAACAGACATGTAGTAGAGTAGTACTACTAACAGACATGTAGTACAGTAGTACTACTAACAGACATGTACTACAGTACTACTAACAGACATGTACTACAGTACTACTAACAGACATGTAGTACAGTACTACTAACAGACATGTACTACAGTACTACTAACAGACATGTAGTACAGTACTACTAACAGACATGTAGTACAGTAGTACTACTAACAGACATGTAGTAGAGTAGTACTAACAGACATGTACTACAGTACTACTAACAGACATGTACTACAGTACTACTAACAGACATGTACTACAGCAGTACTAACAGACATGTACTACAGTACTACTAACAGACATGTAGTACAGTACTACTAACAGACATGTACTACAGTACTACTAACAGACATGTAGTACAGTAGTACTAACAGACATGTAGTACAGTAGTACTACTAACAGACATGTAGTACAGTAGTACTACTAACAGACATGTACTACAGTACTACTAACAGACATGTACTACAGTACTACTAACAGACATGTAGTACAGTAGTACTACTAACAGACATGTACTACAGTACTACTAACAGACATGTAGTACAGTAGTAATACTAACAGACATGTACTACAGTACTACTAACAGACATGTAGTACAGTAGTACTACTAACAGACATGTAGTAGAGTAGTACTACTAACAGACATGTAGTACAGTAGTACTAACAGACATGTAGTACAGTAGTACTACTAACAGACATGTACTACAGTACTACTAACAGACATGTAGTACAGTAGTACTACTAACAGACATGTACTACAGTACTACTAACAGACATGTACTACAGTACTACTAACAGACATGTAGTACAGTAGTACTACTAACAGACATGTACTACAGTACTACTAACAGACATGTAGTACAGTACTACTAACAGACATGTACTACAGTAGTACTAACAGACATGTAGTACAGTAGTACTACAAACAGACATGTAGTACAGTACTACTAACAGACATGTACTATAGTAGTACTACTAACAGACATGTAGTACAGTACTACTAACAGACATGTACTACAGTACTACTAACAGACATGTAGTACAGTACTACTAACAGACATGTACTACAGTACTACTAACAGACATGTACTACAGTACTACTAACAGACATGTACTACAGTACTACTAACAGACATGTAGTACAGTACTACTAACAGACATGTACTACAGTACTACTAACAGACATGTACTACAGCAGTACTACTAACAGACATGTACTACAGTACTACTAACAGACATGTAGTACAGTAGTACTACAAACAGACATGTAGTACAGTACTACTAACAGACATGTACTATAGTAGTACTACTAACAGACATGTACTACAGTACTACTAACAGACATGTAGTACAGTACTACTAACAGACATGTACTACAGTACTACTAACAGACATGTAGTACAGTAGTACTACTAACAGACATGTACTACAGTACTACTAACAGACATGTAGTACAGTAGTACTAACAGACATGTAGTAGAGTAGTACTACTAACAGACATGTAGTAGAGTAGTACTACTAACAGACATGTAGTACAGTAGTACTACTAACAGACATGTACTACAGTACTACTAACAGACATGTACTACAGTACTACTAACATACATGTAGTACAGTAGTACTACTAACAGACATGTACTACAGTACTACTAACAGACATGTAGTACAGTAGTACTACTAACAGACATGTACTACAGTACTACTAACAGACATGTAGTTCAGTAGTACTACTAACAGACATGTACTACAGTACTACTAACAGACATGTACTACAGTACTACTAACAGACATGTAGTACAGTAGTACTACTAACAGACATGTACTACAGTACTACTAACAGACATGTACTACAGTACTACTAACAGACATGTAGTACAGTAGTACTAACAGACATGTAGTACAGTAGTACTACTAACAGACATGTAGTACAGTAGTACTACTAACAGACATGTAGTACAGTAGTACTACTAACAGACATGTACTACAGTACTACTAACAGACATGTACTACAGTACTACAAACAGACATGTAGTACAGTACTACTAACAGACATGTACTACAGTACTACTAACAGACATGTAGTACAGTAGTACTAACAGACATGTAGTACAGTAGTACTACTAACAGACATGTACTACAGTACTACTAACAGACATGTACTACAGTACTACTAACAGACATGTAGTACAGTAGTACTACTAACAGACATGTAGTAGAGTAGTACTACTAACAGACATGTAGTACAGTAGTACTACTAACAGACATGTACTACAGTACTACTAACAGACATGTACTACAGTACTACTAACAGACATGTAGTACAGTACTACTAACAGACATGTACTACAGTACTACTAACAGACATGTACTACAGTACTACTAACAGACATGTAGTACAGTAGTACTACTAACAGACATGTAGTAGAGTAGTACTAACAGACATGTACTACAGTACTACTAACAGACATGTACTACAGTACTACTAACAGACATGTAGTACAGTAGTACTACTAACAGACATGTAGTACAGTACTACTAACAGACATGTAGTACAGCAGTACTACTAACAGACATGTAGTACAGCAGTACTACTAACAGACATGTAGTACAGTAGTACTACTAACAGACATGTAGTAGAGTAGTACTACTAACAGACATGTAGTACAGTAGTACTACTAACAGACATGTACTACAGTACTACTAACAGACATGTACTACAGTACTACTAACAGACATGTAGTACAGTAGTACTACTAACAGACATGTAGTAGAGTAGTACTACTAACAGACATGTAGTACAGTAGTACTACTAACAGACATGTAGTACAGTAGTACTAACAGACATGTACTACAGTACTACTAACAGACATGTACTACAGTACTACTACTAACAGACATGTACTACAGTACTACTAACAGACATGTAGTACAGTAGTACTACTAACAGACATGTACTACAGTAGTACTACTAACAGACATGTACTACAGTAGTACTACTAACAGACATGTACTACAGTAGTACTACTAACAGACATGTACTACAGTACTACTAACAGACATGTAGTACAGTACTACTAACAGACATGTAGTACAGTACTACTAACAGACATGTACTACAGCAGTACTAACAGACATGTAGTACAGTAGTACTACTAACAGACATGTACTACAGTACTACTAACAGACATGTACTACAGTACTACTAACAGACATGTAGTACAGTAGTACTACTAACAGACATGTACTACAGTACTACTAACAGACATGTAGTACAGTAGTACTACTAACAGACATGTACTACAGTACTACTAACAGACATGTACTACAGTACTACTAACAGACATGTAGTACAGTAGTACTACTAACAGACATGTACTACAGTACTACTAACAGACATGTAGTAGAGTAGTACTACTAACAGACATGTAGTACAGTAGTACTACTAACAGACATGTACTACAGTAATACTACTAACAGACATGTACTACAGTACTACTAACAGACATGTACTACAGTACTACTAACAGACATGTACTACAGCAGTACTAACAGACATGTAGTACAGTACTACTAACAGACATGTAGTACAGTACTACTAACAGACATGTAGTACAGCAGTACTACTAACAGACATGTACTACAGTACTACTAACAGACATGTAGTACAGTAGTACTACTAACAGACATGTAGTAGAGTAGTACTACTAACAGACATGTAGTACAGTAGTACTACTAACAGACATGTACTACAGTACTACTAACAGACATGTACTACAGTACTACTAACAGACATGTAGTACAGTAGTACTACTAACAGACATGTACTACAGTACTACTAACAGACATGTAGTACAGTAGTACTACTAACAGACATGTACTACAGTACTACTAACAGACATGTACTACAGTACTACTAACAGACATGTAGTACAGTAGTACTACTAACAGACATGTAGTAGAGTAGTACTACTAACAGACATGTAGTACAGTAGTACTACTAACAGACATGTACTACAGTACTACTAACAGACATGTACTACAGTACTACTAACAGACATGTAGTACAGTAGTACTACTAACAGACATGTACTACAGTACTACTAACAGACATGTAGTACAGTAGTACTACTAACAGACATGTACTACAGTACTACTAACAGACATGTACTACAGTACTACTAACAGACATGTACTACAGTACTACTAACAGACATGTACTACAGTACTACTAACAGACATGTAGTAGAGTAGTACTACTAACAGACATGTAGTACAGTAGTACTACTGACATGTAGTACAGTAGTACTACTAACAGACATGTAGTACAGTAGTACTACTAACAGACATGTACTACAGTACTACTAACAGACATGTAGTACAGTAGTACTACTAACAGACATGTACTACAGTACTACTAACAGACATGTAGTACAGTAGTACTACTAACAGACATGTACTACAGTACTACTAACAGACATGTACTACAGTACTACTAACAGACATGTACTACAGTACTACTAACAGACATGTAGTACAGTAGTACTACTAACAGACATGTAGTACAGTACTACTAACAGACATGTAGTACAGTACTACTAACAGACATGTAGTACAGTACTACTAACAGACATGTACTACAGTACTACTAACAGACATGTAGTACAGTACTACTAACAGACATGTACTACAGTACTACTAACAGACATGTACTACAGTACTACTAACAGACATGTAGTACAGTACTACTAACAGACATGTACTACAGTACTACTAACAGACATGTACTACAGTACTACTAACAGACATGTAGTACAGTAGTACTACTAACAGACATGTAGTACAGTAGTACTACTAACAGACATGTAGTACAGTAGTACTACTAACAGACATGTAGTACAGTAGTACTACTAACAGACATGTACTACAGTACTACTAACAGACATGTACTACAGTAGTACTACTAACAGACATGTACTACAGTAGTACTACTAACAGACATGTACTACAGTAGTACTACTAACAGACATGTACTGCAGTAGTACTACTAACAGACATGTAGTACAGTACTACTAACAGACATGTAGTACAGTACTACTAACAGACATGTAGTACAGTACTACTAACAGACATGTACTACAGCAGTACTAACAGACATGTAGTACAGTACTACTAACAGACATGTAGTAGAGTACTACTAACAGACATGTAGTAGAGTACTACTAACAGACATGTAGTACAGTACTACTAACAGACATGTACTACAGCAGTACTACTAACAGACATGTACTACAGTACTACTAACAGACATGTAGTACAGTAGTACTACTAACAGACATGTAGTACAGTAGTACTACTAACAGACATGTACTACAGTACTACTAACAGACATGTACTACAGTACTACTAACAGACATGTAGTACAGTAGTACTACTAACAGACATGTACTACAGTACTACAAACAGACATGTAGTACAGTAGTACTACTAACAGACATGTAGTACAGTAGTACTACTAACAGACATGTACTACAGTACTACTAACAGACATGTACTACAGTACTACTAACAGACATGTAGTACAGTAGTACTACTAACAGACATGTACTACAGTACTACTAACAGACATGTACTACAGTACTACTAACAGACATGTAGTACAGTAGTACTACTAACAGACATGTACTACAGTACTACTAACAGACATGTAGTACAGTAGTACTACTAACAGACATGTACTACAGTACTACTAACAGACATGTACTACAGTACTACTAACAGACATGTAGTACAGTAGTACTACTAACAGACATGTACTACAGTACTACTAACAGACATGTACTACAGTACTACTAACAGACATGTAGTAGAGTAGTACTACTAACAGACATGTAGTACAGTAGTACTACTGACATGTAGTACAGTAGTACTACTAACAGACATGTAGTACAGTAGTACTACTAACAGACATGTACTACAGTACTACTAACAGACATGTAGTACAGTAGTACTACTAACAGACATGTACTACAGTACTACTAACAGACTTGTACTACAGTACTACTAACAGACATGTAGTACAGTAGTACTACTAACAGACATGTACTACAGTACTACTAACAGACATGTACTACAGTACTACTAACAGACATGTACTACAGTACTACTAACAGACATGTAGTACAGTAGTACTACTAACAGACATGTAGTACAGTACTACTAACAGACATGTACTACAGTACTACTAACAGACATGTAGTACAGTACTACTAACAGACATGTACTACAGTACTACTAACAGACATGTAGTACAGTACTACTAACAGACATGTACTACAGTACTACTAACAGACATGTACTACAGTACTACTAACAGACATGTAGTACAGTACTACTAACAGACATGTACTACAGTACTACTAACAGACATGTACTACAGTACTACTAACAGACATGTAGTACAGTAGTACTACTAACAGACATGTAGTACAGTAGTACTACTAACAGACATGTAGTACAGTAGTACTACTAACAGACATGTAGTACAGTAGTACTACTAACAGACATGTAGTACAGTAGTACTACTAACAGACATGTACTACAGTACTACTAACAGACATGTACTACAGTAGTACTACTAACAGACATGTACTACAGTAGTACTACTAACAGACATGTACTACAGTAGTACTACTAACAGACATGTACTGCAGTAGTACTACTAACAGACATGTAGTACAGTACTACTAACAGACATGTAGTACAGTACTACTAACAGACATGTAGTACAGTACTACTAACAGACATGTACTACAGCAGTACTAACAGACATGTAGTACAGTACTACTAACAGACATGTAGTAGAGTACTACTAACAGACATGTAGTAGAGTACTACTAACAGACATGTAGTACAGTACTACTAACAGACATGTACTACAGCAGTACTACTAACAGACATGTACTACAGTACTACTAACAGACATGTAGTACAGTAGTACTACTAACAGACATGTAGTACAGTAGTACTACTAACAGACATGTACTACAGTACTACTAACAGACATGTACTACAGTACTACTAACAGACATGTAGTACAGTAGTACTACTAACAGACATGTACTACAGTACTACAAACAGACATGTAGTACAGTAGTACTACTAACAGACATGTAGTACAGTAGTACTACTAACAGACATGTACTACAGTACTACTAACAGACATGTACTACAGTACTACTAACAGACATGTAGTACAGTAGTACTACTAACAGACATGTACTACAGTACTACAAACAGACATGTAGTACAGTACTACTAACAGACATGTAGTACAGTAGTACTAACAGACATGTAGTACAGTAGTACTACTAACAGACATGTACTACAGTACTACTAACAGACATGTACTACAGTACTACTAACAGACATGTAGTACAGTAGTACTACTAACAGACATGTACTACAGTACTACTAACAGACATGTAGTACAGTAGTACTACTAACAGACATGTACTACAGTACTACTAACAGACGTACTACAGTACTACTAACAGACATGTAGTACAGTAGTACTACTAACAGACATGTACTACAGTAGTACTACTAACAGACATGTACTACAGTACTACTAACAGACGTACTACAGTACTACTAACAGACATGTAGTACAGTACTACTAACAGACATGTACTATAGTAGTACTACTAACAGACATGTACTACAGTACTACTAACAGACATGTAGTACAGTAGTACTACTAACAGACATGTAGTACAGTACTACTAACAGACATGTACTACAGTAATACTACTAACAGACATGTACTACAGTACTACTAACAGACATGTACTACAGTACTACTAACAGACATGTAGTACAGTACTACTAACAGACATGTACTACAGCAGTACTAACAGACATGTAGTACAGTACTACTAACAGACATGTAGTACAGTACTACTAACAGACATGTACTACAGTACTACTAACAGACATGTAGTACAGTAGTACTACTAACAGACATGTAGTACAGTACTACTAACAGACATGTACTACAGTACTACTAACAGACATGTAGTACAGTACTACTAACAGACATGTACTACAGTACTACTAACAGACATGTACTACAGTACTACTAACAGACATGTAGTACAGTACTACTAACAGACATGTAGTACAGTACTACTAACAGACATGTAGTAGAGTAGTACTACTAACAGACATGTAGTACAGTACTACTAACAGACATGTAGTACAGTACTACTAACAGACATGTAGTACAGTACTACTAACAGACATGTACTACAGTACTACTAACAGACATGTAGTACAGTACTACTAACAGACATGTAGTACAGTAGTACTACTAACAGACATGTAGTAGAGTAGTACTAACAGACATGTAGTAGAGTAGTACTAACAGACATGTACTACAGTACTACTAACAGACATGTACTACAGCAGTACTAACAGACATGTACTACAGTACTACTAACAGACATGTAGTACAGTACTACTAACAGACATGTACTACAGTACTACTAACAGACATGTAGTACAGTAGTACTAACAGACATGTAGTACAGTAGTACTACTAACAGACATGTAGTACAGTACTACTAACAGACATGTAGTACAGTACTACTAACAGACATGTACTACAGTACTACTAACAGACATGTACTACAGTACTACTAACAGACATGTAGTACAGTACTACTAACAGACATGTACTACAGTACTACTAACAGACATGTAGTACAGTACTACTAACAGACATGTACTACAGTACTACTAACAGACATGTAGTACAGTAGTACTACTAACAGACATGTACTACAGTACTACTAACAGACATGTAGTACAGTAGTACTACTAACAGTCATGTACTACAGTACTACTAACAGACATGTAGTACAGTAGTACTACTAACAGACATGTAGTACAGTAGTACTACTAACAGACATGTAGTACAGTAGTACTACTAACAGACATGTAGTACAGTAGTACTACTAACAGACATGTAGTAGAGTGGTTGAAGCTCCATCTCATGTTGTAGCTGCTCCAACGCAGGCTTCGTCCACTTTCCCTTGGCTGCTTGTCCATAGAGCCAGGAACAGTGAGTGTCCTCCTCGGATCATTGCTGCCGGCTTTTGTCATCGCTGGTTTGGAAATGTCGGTCTAACTTTGAAAGCTGACATTTTGGCCATGTAGCCCGACATCAGCTGCTGTAAAGCATGAAGTCTCAACTCTTTCAGGAGCCGGTGTTTAGGCAGTTAAAAGCCAAAGAACTGGAAGTCTTGCTTTGGCTGTATCAGAGACCTTAAGGATGCGTGTGTGGAGCAGAGCAGTACCACCTGAAACCACAGGGGGCAGTGTTGAATTGTATAGCTCATGTGTGGCCAGTATGGAAAAGAAACAGGTGTATGTAATGCTGCAGAGACCACCACTATCTAATGTCCCACCTATTTACGTCTGAGAATGACCATCAAGATCTCCTGCAAGTCAATGCTGCCCTCTGGTGGACGTTCTGTCTATCAGCTACGCAAACAGAGGTTTAGATGGTTGCAGTAGATAGCTGCAGGCAGTGACATTGGTCAGCATTTGAAATGTAGATACCGATTTACATTTGTAAAAGGAGCAGAGATGCACCTTCAGGCCAATGCAGTCTCACATGCAGGGATGTCAAAGTCAAATACACAGAGGGCCAAAAAAAACCAAATTGGCTGGAAGCCGAGGGCCAGATAGCTTCAATGTTTATTAAAACATATTGAAATGATTGCACATAACCTATTGAACCAAGACCTAACACAGTGTATTATTTAATGATTAAATGAATAATCGGAAAAACATTTTTCAGCAGGCACACACAGGAACAAACTGCCTTAAAAGAAAAATCACATGTCCTGTACATTAAATTAATAAAGTAATATTTTCTTGTGGCTCTGTCAGGAAGTTACAGAGCAAAAAAGCAATTTTCCTTCAGAAACAAAGTACGTTCCTTATATCAAGATAAATGAAACTGCATGCATTATAAACTGAAAATGCAATATTATGCTGCTCTATTATCCGACCAATTACTGCTTCAAATAGTAAAATGAGAAAATATAGAATAAATCAAATCAGTTGTGTTCTTTCTCATGGCTCTGATCTGCAATTCCCCCTGAGTCCATTAACTGAAAAATAAATATAAATAAATAAATAAAATACAATAAAATAAAATGCAAAAATAATATGGCACACAGACAAAACAATACTTTCTGTGTTTCTTCGACGTTTCATGGTGCCTTCTTAGATTGTATTCTTTCATTCCAGCCAAACTTTCTCCACGCAGGTTTGCCATTTACCTCAGTGAACATGTACTCTGCCTCCCACCTAGCATGAAACCCCCCGTTCTCAGCATCCACCTTCCGTTTAGCCATTTTTTGGGAAGGAGGTAGCTGAAAGTTGACATCTGCTAATGAATGATGAAGCCGAGGTCCGCTTGCTGCGCCGCAGTGAGTTACCGTTGCATTGTGGGAAATGTAGTATTGGTGCGTGCAAAACACCAGCGGGTGGCTACAGCCTGCGGGCCGGTTCTAATACTAATCAAATATCATCCCGGAGGCCAGAGATAATTCAGGGCCTTGACTTTGACATATGTGATCTAGAGAAACCACTGAGTAGCAGGCTCCTGTCTTCCAGCCAACAACGTTACCGTTTTTATCATTTCTTACTCAAATTTAAAACATGAAGGTTGAAATCCAAGGACAGCAACACAGTAGCACATCGACTGTCACCAGTCACATTTTATTGCTCCTGAAATAACTCCATCCTAAGAGTGGTCAGAGACTGGAAGGCCTTTAATTTTCCTTCAACATCATGACTTTTGTTCTGGTTTTTAAAAGTTATAATTTGCACAAAGTGTGCAAGTCCGTACATTAAGCTTTTTTTTTTTTTTTTTTCCTTTTTTCTTTTTTGTCTTGTCCAGCATTTAGGCAGCAGAATGATGGTCTGGATGTTCTGCTGAGCAAATTTTCTCTGCCAAGGGAAGCTTTATAGATATAACGATCCCCTTGACTTTCTGAATTTTTATTTTATTTCTATGTTTATTTTGTATTATTGTTTGAACTGTAGAGTTTGTACTGCTGGACCAGAGAGGACAGACGAAAGACAGAAAGAGAAAGGAGAAGAAACACCTCATAAGAAAGGTGAAAGAGATAAATGGAGAGGGAAAAAAAACTAAAAAATAACCCAAAAACAAAAAGAAAGAAAACAACCTACAGATGTTTACATACACACACATACACACGTATACATACACACACACACACACGTATACATACACATACATATACACACACACACACGCACACATACATACGTACAAACATATACACACTTGCCAGTATTAACACATATACATACACATACAAGCCAACTTTAGATCATAGTAACTAAACTAT
The DNA here is from genome assembly GCF_933228915.1 of Telmatherina bonti. Lineage (NCBI taxonomy): Eukaryota > Metazoa > Chordata > Actinopteri > Atheriniformes > Telmatherinidae > Telmatherina > Telmatherina bonti. The sequence continues at coordinate 1,580,417 of NC_136614.1, forward strand.
GAATGTAAAAAGTTAAATATAAATGAGAAACAAACAGAAATGAGAAAACCAGCTGCTGTTAGTGAATAAACCTGCAGACGACTCGGTGACTGTGTCACATGCAGAACATGCAGAGTGGAACGTGTTCAGAGAAGATCATGCCAGTGTGACCCCTCCCACACAAAGGCAAGAGGCACGCCAGGAGGACCCCCGAGACCTGGGCCATCGGCAGCCATCCCCAGGCGCAGACCCCAACCGCCCCCCCCCCCCCGGAGCCAGCCATGCACCGACCCAGGAGGAGGCAGAGGGGGGTCCCAGCCAGAGTCCCCCGCAGTCAGGGGGAACAGGCCCCAGCAGGCCCGGACCAGCGAGGACCGGCCCCGCCGGGCACCGGCCCCCCAGGGCAGACAGAGCGCGGGCCCCACGGCCCCAAGAGCCCAGAAGCAACCCCCCACCCCCGCAGGCAGAGGGCCCAGCCCACACCGACGGAGGGCCGGGATCCCCAGACCGCCACCGAGCGGCAGCCAGGTCGCACCCCAGTGGACCAAGACCCTCCACGCACCCACCCACCCACACACACACACACGCATCCACACTTCCTCCTTAAACACACCCTATACACCCATTCTCTGACACACACTCAAACTCACACTCTCCTACCCCCGTTCTTTATACACACACACCCCCTCACACACACATCCCTGCTCCCTCTATAATCACCCATTCTCCCACACACACACCCCACTCTACACACACACACACCTCCCTACACCCCTCTATCCACATTCACCTACACCTACCTATACACCTACATACACATGCACCCCCCCCACGGACCACTACCCCCCATACACATGCACCTCGACTCCAGTTACAGTGGTGGACATTCAGCTTTCTGAATATTGGTGGGAACAGTAACTAGATTTCTTGATTGGTTTGGTCTTCAGCCCAGTGTCCTGTCATCAGCACGGCTCTGATTGCTTCATCTACGTCCAGAGGGTATATGATGCTTTCGAGCCGGATTGTTTACTGGCTGCTGCTTGCTGAACGCTCCACCTCCTCTCTTGGTCAACCATGTAGACCTGCTGCAGGAAGGAGGGTTTCTGCTTTAGCAATGCTTTCAAATACACAATATTCTTGGCATCATTTGACTTTCCATTGGCACAAACTGGAGTGGCTTCCTGCAGGAACAAATGCCAGATAAGTGCAGCTGGATAGATTAGCAACAAGCTGCTGCTGTAGCTGCGATTGGTCCTCGCTGCGCTGCAGATGGTAGGCCAGCTTGACTGGCTTCATCCTTCCGATGTGATGCAGTGATCTTCAACGCCTCCCTCCCATCAGGCTACCTGACAATCTCAAATATGTGTGGAACCTTATCAGCCCAACTTTCATGTACCAGGAAATGTCCTCCAGCAGCAGTGTTGGATGAAATATTGTAGTTCAGGATGAGCAATTTGTCTCCGTCCTGATTTACATCTAGATGTAACGGCGTAACAGGCGGGATGAGGTGACCGCGAGCCTCACATTAAATCAGCTCATTGCTGCCGCACTTCTGTTTCTGGGCAGACATTCCAGCTGACTGCAGTCAAACAGACCACAGCAGAACTATGAACTACGATGAAGAGGTTTAAAAACTGACTGGTCTGAATGTTTGAAGAGTTTAAATAACCTTGAGGAAATTGTTGTCCTTGGTTCAGCTGGTCTTCGTCTTGCAGGAAGTGAAATATAAATAAAGCCTCAGTCAGCTCAGAGGGTCCCGGTCCAGGAAAATAATACCAAAAACAGGAAAACTAATGAAACATTAAGACTTGTTTCCTCTGCTCTTTAAAAAGGACACCATACGAATCCCTTTTTTCTTTATTTTCTAACAAGTTTTTTTCACAACAAAATATTTTAACTCCAGGAGACAAACAGAAACACAAAATACAAAGTTAGTTTGCAGTAAATCTAGTCAGGATTATTATGTGTAATGTGGCAGAGGTCAGTTTTTACCAATAATCCCCATCTTCATTGGTGGACTTATTAAAGATGGAAAACCCGAGTCTTCTTCTTCCTGATCTGCTTCCACACTTCCAGCTGATCATATTCCTTCCTGACAGCCAATAATCTGCAGCTTTTCCACATCCATTTCATTTTTAGTTTGTGCAAAATCCAGCTATTTTTCTGTATATTTTCTGCCCAAACACTGCAGACGGCTGGTGGCCCACTCTGCTGGTCATCCACGGGCTAGGTGCTCAGAATGGCCTCTGCAACATTGGAAACAACCAATTATTTTACTGATGTGTTGATACAGATCAGTTTACAGGACAGTTACCTTGTTGGGGTAGAATTGGTTTCAGGGACAGTTACCTTTGTGAGGTAGTCAATTTACGGGACAGTTACCTGAGTAGGGTAGAATTGGTTTGCAGGCAGTTACCTTGGTGGGGTAGAGTCAGCTCACGGCAGTTACCTTGGTGTGGTAGAGTCAGTTTACGGCAGTTACCTGGGTGGGGTAGAGTCGGCTTGCAGGCAGTTACCTTGGTGGGGTTGAATTGGTTTGCGGGCAGTAACCATGGTGGGGTAGAGTCGGTTTGCAAGCAGTTACCTTGGTGGGATAGAGTCGGTTTGAGGGACAGTTACCTTTGGGGGATAGATCTGGCTTACGGGCAGTGACTGAGGTGGGATAGAATTGGCTTACGGGCAGTGACCGAGGTGGGATAGAATTGGCTTACGGGCAGTGACCGAGGTGGGATAGAATTGGTCTACGGGCAGTTACTGTGGTGGGTAGAGTCAGTTTGCGAGCAGTTACCTTGGTGGGGTAGAGTCGGTTTGCGAGCAGTTACCTTGATTCGGTAGAGTCTGTTAGTGGGACAGTTACCTTGGTGTGGTAGAGTCAGTTTACAACAGTTACCTTGGTGGGATAGAATTGGTTTACGGACAGTTACCGTGGTGGGGTAGAGTTGGTTTGTGAGCAGTTACTTTTGTGCGGTAGAGTCGGTTAGTGGGACAGTTACCTTGGTGGGATAGAATTGGTTTACGGGCAGCTACTGTGGTGGGGGAGAGTCGGTTTATGGGACAGTTACCGTGGTGGGGTAGTCAGTTTACGGGACAGTTACCTGAGAGGGGTAGAATTGGTTTGCGGGCAGTTACCTTGGTGGGGTAGAGTCGGCTTGCAGGCAGTTACCTTGGTGGGGTTGAATCTGTTCGCGGGCAGTTACCATGGTGGGGTAGAGTCGGTTTGCGATCAGTTACCTTGGTGGGGTAAAATTGGATTATGGGCTGTTACCCTGGTGGGGTAGAGTCGGTTTGAGGGACAGTTACCTTTGTGGGATAGAATTGGTTTACGGGCAGTTACTGTGGTGGGGTAGAGTCGGTTTGCGAGCAGGTACCGTTGTGTGGTAGAGTCAGTTTACGTCAGTTAACTTGGCGGGGTAGAGTTGGTTTGCGAGTAGTTACTTTTGTGCGGTAGAGTCGGTTTATGGGACAGTTACCTGAGAGGGGTAGAATTGGTTTGCGGGCAGTTACCTTGGTGGGGTAGAGTCGGTTTGAGGGACAGTTACCTTGGTGGGATAGAATTGGTTTGCGGGCAGTTACCATGGTGGGGTAGAGTCGGTTTGCGATCAGTTACCTTGGTGGGGTAGAGTCGGTTTACGGGTAGTTACCTTGGTGGGGTAAAATTGGATTATGGGCTGTTACCTTGGTGGGGTAGAGTCGGTTTGAGGGACAGTTACCATTGTGGGATAGAATTGGTTTATGGGCAGTTACTGTGGTGGGGTAGAGTCGGTTTGCGATCAGTTACCTTGGTGGGGTAGAGTCGGTTTACGGGTAGTTACCTTGGTGGGGTAAAATTGGATTATGGGCTGTTACCTTGGTGGGGTAGAGTCGGTTTGAGGGACAGTTACCTTTGTGGGATAGAATTGGTTTATGGGCAGTTACTGTGGTGGGGTAGAGTCGGTTTGCGAGCAGTTACCTTGGTGTGGTAGAGTCAGTTTACGTCAGTTACCTTGGCGGGGTAGAGTCGGTTTGCGAGTAGTTACTTTTGTGGGGTAGAGTCGGTTAGTGGGACAGTTACCTTGGTGTGGTAGAGTCAGTTTGCGAGTAGTTACTTTTGTGGGGTAGAGTCGGTTAGTGGGACAGTTACCTTGGTGGGGTAGAGTCGGTTTGCGAGCAGTTACCTTGATTCGGTAGAGTCTGTTAGTGGGACAGTTACCTTGGTGTGGTAGAGTCAGTTTACAACAGTTACCTTGGTGGGATAGAATTGGTTTACGGACAGTTACCGTGGTGGGGTAGAGTTGGTTTGTGAGCAGTTACTTTTGTGCGGTAGAGTCGGTTAGTGGGACAGTTACCTTGGTGGGATAGAATTGGTTTACGGGCAGCTACTGTGGTGGGGGAGAGTCGGTTTATGGGACAGTTACCGTGGTGGGGTAGTCAGTTTACGGGACAGTTACCTGAGAGGGGTAGAATTGGTTTGCGGGCAGTTACCTTGGTGGGGTAGAGTCGGCTTGCAGGCAGTTACCTTGGTGGGGTTGAATCTGTTCGCGGGCAGTTACCATGGTGGGGTAGAGTCGGTTTGCGATCAGTTACCTTGGTGGGGTAAAATTGGATTATGGGCTGTTACCCTGGTGGGGTAGAGTCGGTTTGAGGGACAGTTACCTTTGTGGGATAGAATTGGTTTACGGGCAGTTACTGTGGTGGGGTAGAGTCGGTTTGCGAGCAGGTACCGTTGTGTGGTAGAGTCAGTTTACGTCAGTTAACTTGGCGGGGTAGAGTTGGTTTGCGAGTAGTTACTTTTGTGCGGTAGAGTCGGTTTATGGGACAGTTACCTGAGAGGGGTAGAATTGGTTTGCGGGCAGTTACCTTGGTGGGGTAGAGTCGGTTTGAGGGACAGTTACCTTGGTGGGATAGAATTGGTTTGCGGGCAGTTACCATGGTGGGGTAGAGTCGGTTTGCGATCAGTTACCTTGGTGGGGTAGAGTCGGTTTACGGGTAGTTACCTTGGTGGGGTAAAATTGGATTATGGGCTGTTACCTTGGTGGGGTAGAGTCGGTTTGAGGGACAGTTACCTTTGTGGGATAGAATTGGTTTATGGGCAGTTACTGTGGTGGGGTAGAGTCGGTTTGCGATCAGTTACCTTGGTGGGGTAGAGTCGGTTTACGGGTAGTTACCTTGGTGGGGTAAAATTGGATTATGGGCTGTTACCTTGGTGGGGTAGAGTCGGTTTGAGGGACAGTTACGTTTGTGGGATAGAATTGGTTTATGGGCAGTTACTGTGGTGGGGTAGAGTCGGTTTGCGATCAGTTACCTTGGTGGGGTAGAGTCGGTTTACGGGTAGTTACCTTGGTGGGGTAAAATTGGATTATGGGCTGTTACCTTGGTGGGGTAGAGTCGGTTTGAGGGACAGTTACCTTTGTGGGATAGAATTGGTTTATGGGCAGTTACTGTGGTGGGGTAGAGTCGGTTTGCGAGCAGTTACCTTGGTGTGGTAGAGTCAGTTTACGTCAGTTACCTTGGCGGGGTAGAGTCGGTTTGCGAGTAGTTACTTTTGTGGGGTAGAGTCGGTTAGTGGGACAGTTACCTTGGTGTGGTAGAGTCAGTTTTTGACAGTTACCTTGGTGGGATAGAATTGGTTTACGGGCAGCTACTGTGGTGGGGTAGAAACGGTTTAATGGACAGCTACTGTGGTGGGGTAGTCAGTTTACGGGACAGTTACCTGAGAGGGGTAGAATTGGTTTGCGGGACAGTTACCTTGGTGGGGTAGAGTCGGTTTGTGGGCAGTTACCTTGGTGGGGTAGAGTCGGTTTGAGGGACAGTTACCTTGCTGTGGTAGAGTCAGTTTACGACAGTTACCTTGGTGGGATAGATCTGGTTTACGGGCAGCTACTGTGGTGGGGTAGAGTCGGTTTACGGGACAGTTAAGCCTGTTCCATCCTCCACGAGAAGCAAGAACTGAGTTCTTGTTCTCGAGGCTGCAAGAACAAGAAAAAACGTGTACTTCGGCAGGTCCATACATACTCCACGAGAAGCACGTCTGCAGTGGGGAGGGATCACTGCGGGGGGCGATGTCTGCTTTATGTGCAATGAACCCGGTTGTTACGTCCGCCGAGGAGGTTGTTTTCCCAGGCGTCTTTTTGCTTAAGATAACTTAAAAGGTTATGGGGGGATTTTATAAATATTTCAAGAGTTGTTGCAAATGTAAAAATGAAGAACTGATTAAATTCTGGTGGTGATCAGGATCACCGTTTGGATCCAGGAATGTTTTAAAAGGATTCTTAAACATTGTGCTTGGTGGAGGTTTCCGCTCTCTGAGCTTCTAGTTTCATATTTAACGAGCAGCTTCGTCCGCGGCAGGGTGGGTTGTGCACGCGGCTGGATCCGAGTGTTTTATTGCCACATGTAAAAATGTTCGTACTTTCTCACCACCTCGATAAGCTGTTTTATCAAAACAATCCGTTTTACCAGCAACATCAAACACACGGAAGCAGCAACTCCGCTTCATGCTTTCTCTGTGTTAACGACGCCCACCTCCAATGTCCGGCCAATCACACGATACTTCTCGCAGCCCCGCAAGAAAAAAGTTCTGCCAGCCCGGTGTGTCAAGAACTGTCCTCAAACACGTCCGCGAGAACAAAACAACGTCATTTTCTTCTCGGAGCCTCGAGAACAAGAGAAAACTTCTCGCTTCTCGGGGAGTATGTAACAGGCTTTACCGTGGTGGGGTAGAATTGGTTTGCGGGCAGTTACTTTGGTGGGGTACAGTCAATTTACGGCAGTTACCTTGGTGTGGTAGAGTCAGCTTACGGCAGTTACCTTGGTGGGCTAGAGTCGGTTTGAGGGACAGTTACCATTGTGAGGTAGTCAGTTTACGGGACAGTTACCTGAGTGGGGTAGAATTGGTTTGCGGTCAGTTACCTTGGTGGGGTACAGTCAATTTACGGCAGTTACCTTGGTGTGGTAGAGTCAGCTTACGGCAGTTACCTTGGTGGGGTAGAGTCGGTTTGCAGGCAGTTACCTTGGTGGGGTAGAGTCGGCTTGCAGGCAGTTACCTTGGTGGGGTTGAATTGGTTTACGGGCAGTTACCATGGTGGGGTAGGGTCGGTTTACGGGCAGTTACCTTGGTGGGGTAGAGTCGGCTTGCAGGCAGTTACCTTGGTGGGGTTGAATTGGTTTACGGGCAGTTACCATGGTGGGGTAGGGTCGGTTTACGGGCAGTTACCTTGGTGGGGTAGAGTCGGCTTGCAGGCAGTTACCTTGGTGGGATTGAATTGGTTTGCGGGCAGTTACCATGGTGGGGTAGGGTCGGTTTGCGAGCAGTTACCTTGGTGGGGTAGAATTGGTTTGAGGGCAGTTACCTTGGTGGGGTAGAGTCGGTTTGAGGGACAGTTACCTTTGTGGGATAGAATTGGTTTACGGGCAGTTACTGTGGTGGGTAGAGTCGGTTTGCGAGCAGTTACCTTGGTGCGGTAGAGTCGGTTAGTGGGACAGTTACCTTGGTGGGGTAGAGTCGGTTTTCAGACAGTTACCTTGGTGGGGTAGAGTCGGTTTGCGAGCAGTTACTTTGGTGGGGAAGAGTCGGTTTGCAGGCAGTTACCTTGGTGGGGTAAAATTGGATTATGGGCTGTTACCCCGGTGGGGTAGAGTCGGTTTGAGGGACAGTTACCTTTGTGGGATAGAATTGGGTTACGGGCAGTTACTGTGGTGGGGTAGAGTCGGTTTGCGAGCAGATACCTTGGTGCGGTAGAGTTGGCTAGTGGTACAGTTCCCATGGTGTGGTAGAGTCAGTTTACGTCAGTTACCATGGCGGGGTAGAGTCGGTTTGCGAGTAGTTACTTTAGTGCGGTACAGTCGGTTAGTGGGACAGTTACCTTGGTGGGATAGAATTGGTTTACAGACAGTTACCGTGGTGGGGTAGAGCCGGTTTATGAGCTGTTACTTTTGTGCGGTAGAGTCGGTTAGTGGGACAGTTACCTTGGTGGGATAGAATTGGTTTACGGGCAGCTACTGTGGTGGGGTAGAGTCGGTTTATGGGACAGTTACCGTGGTGGGGTAGTCAGTTTACGGGACAGTTACCTGAGAGGGGTAGAATTGGTTTGCGGGCAGTTACCTTGGTGGGGTAGAGTCGGTTTGAGGGACAGTTACCTTGGTGTGGTAGAGTCCGTTTACGACAGTTACCTTGGTGGGATAGAATTGGTTTACGGGCAGTTACTGTGGTGAGGTAGAGTCGGTTTACGGGACAGTTGCCGTGGTGGGGTAGAATTGGTGTGCGGGCAATTACTTCGGTGGGCTAGAGTCAGTTTGAGGGACAGTTACCTTTGTGAGGTAGAGTCAGTTTACGGCAGTTACTGTGGTGTGGTAGAGTCAGTTTGCAGGCAGTTACCTTGGAGGGGTAGAGTCGGTTTGCAGGCAGTTACCTTGGTGGGGTAGAGTCGGTTTACAGGGAGTTACCTTGGTGGGGTAGAGTCGGTTTACAGGGAGTTACCTTGGTGGGGTAGAGTCGGTTTACAGGGAGTTACCTTGGTGGGGTAGCGTCAGTTTACGGCAGTTACTTTGGTGGGGTAGAGTCAGTTTGCAGGCAGTTACCTTGGTGGGGTAGCGTCAGTTTACGGCAGTTACTTTGGTGGGGTAGAGTCAGTTTGCAGGCAGTTAACTTGGAGGGGTAGAGTCAGTTTGCAGGCAGTTAACTTGGAGGGGTAGAGTCGGTTTGCAGGCAGTTGCCTTGGTGGGGTAGAGTCAGTTTACGGCAGTTACGTTGGTGGGGTAGAGTCAGTTTACGGCAGTTACGTTGGTGGGGTAGAATTGGTTTACGGGCAGTTACCTGGGTGAAGAAAAGTTGTCTTTATCCGACTTTCCTCCAGCAACAGGAAGCAGCTGCTATTCATTCCCGTCATTTCCTCTCCACTAACATCACAAGTCTTTACCAGGATGGGACCCTTCCCCCCCTTCAGATGGACCTGGATGCTGTCCTGCATCAACACACACAGGATCTGACTCAACATTGTTTATTCATACCAACCCTGAATGCATCATCCAGCTAGTATCAGATGTGTAGTATTTCCTGTAAAATGTATTCCAATCGGAAAATCAAAGCTTAAACTGGAACTCATCCTTTCAGAACTTTCAAAACTTTGGTTTTTACCTCTTTTGGTGCAGGAACCTCCAATCTGGTTTCCTCTGGAGCTTTAACTGCGATAACCGTCTGTTCCTGGAAGGATTCGAGACGGCTGATGTCCTCATGGGTCACATAGGCCAGGGTGCAGGAGAGGTTAAAAAAGTAAACACTTTCCTTTTTATATGTGGTAAAAACAACAAAAAAAGATGAAAGCTTCCTAAAATTGTCTTGGTGGCAGCAAAGAAAGTTACTCTGGTTTAATGCTGGAGAACACAGAACCAATGGATGGTCAGAATTTGAGATAAAAAGGTTCATATGAACTAAAAATGAGTTTTGTGAAGAACCAGGGAAATGGTTGAAATAAAAAAAGGTAACAAATAATCTTGATTCCTTAAAAGAATTTATTAAAATAAAATTTAAAAAAAATATGAGTTTGTCAACTGTCTCTGGACATTGATGTATTTTCCATTATTGTTGATGCTGTGAATAATGATAATTATATTTTCAGACAGCATAAAAAAACTGGAAGATGAAGGTGAGTCACTCGTGTTTAAAGATGTTAAAACTGATGATGGAAACATATATAGACATCTATATAGAACAGGAACCAGCACCTACCGAAGTCACAGAGCTAAGAGCTTATTTAGGCTTACTGAACTATTACAACAGATTCTCACCAAACCTGTCAACGTTGTTAGCTCCCTTGCACAAACTATTAAGAAAAGACACTCAGTGGAGTTGGCAGGAGGAGCAAGAGAAAGCTTTTATTGAATCTAAAAGACTAATGCAGTCGTCAGAGGTGTTAGGGCACTACGACAGCCAAAAAGACTTAATGCTGTCATGTGATGCATCGCCATTCGGAGTCGGGGTGATGTTGTCGCATGTCAGACGGGCAAGAGAGACCCATCGGCTTTATGTCACGAACACTCACGACTGCAGAATCCAACTACTCCCAACTGGACACAGAAAGACTGGCCGTGATGTTTGGCATTCAGCGCTTCCATAAATACCTATATGGAAGAAGATTTGTCATTTGCACTGACCACAAACCATGACTGTCACTTTTCAATGAGATGAAAAGTAGTGCCTCAAATGGCATCTCCCCGCATTCAATGTTGGGCAGTGACTTTGAGAGCTTATGAATATGAAATTGTTTATAAGCCAGATAAACACCACAGCAATGCTGATGCTTTGAGCTGACTACCTCTGCCGCAACCATCCACTAAGAGAGAGGAAGAAGACTGGGTGCTGATGATGGAGGACATGACGCTGGTGACAACAAGTGAACTGAGCCAGTGGACACACAAAGACCCAGCCCTATCCCGAGTACGACAGTTCATCCAACAGGGCTGGCCGCCGCAGCACTAAGATCCTGCATTCCAGCCTTAGTTGGTGAGAAAAACAGAGTTGAGTGTGCAAGATGATTGTGTATTGTGGTTTCACGCGTGGTGATACCTCCGCCAGGTCTAGAAGCAGTGCTACGCCAACTGCACCATGGTCACCAAGGAATCACAAGACATTCTCTACACAAGACAGTCCTCTACATTTGATATTTAATTGTTTTTACATTGAAGTTTCTTTCTTGTAGACAAAAAATTATTGCTGAATCAATAAAAGATGTTATGACCAGTTAACTAATCAGTACTCCGTGACCGTGGAAAAATAACGCATTTATAACAAAGTCTACTTAAAATTTATTACAAAGTATGTTTAAAAGTCCAAAATTAATTAGATCATTTTCATGCAAATACATGTTTTACATTACGGCAATAAGGACACGCAATAAAAACAAAACAAAACCGTAAGCCCATCAGGAAGGGCTTACGGTCCTCTGACCCAGTCTTCCATCAGGAAGGGCTTACGGTCCTCTGACCCCGTCTTCCATCAGGAAGGGCTTACGGTCCTCTGACCCCGTCTTCCATCAGGAAGGGCTTACGGTCCTCTGACCCCGTCTTCCATCAGGAAGGGCTTACGGTCCTCTGACCCCGTCTTCCATCAGGAAGGGCTTACGGTCCTCTGACCCCGTCTTCCATCAGGAAGGGCTTACGGTCCTCTGACCCAGTCTTCCATCAGGAAGGGCTTACGGTCCTCTGACCCCGTCTTCCATCAGGAAGGGCTTACGGTCCTCTGACCCAGTCTTCCATCAGGAAGGGCTTACGGTCCTCTGACCCAGTCTTCCATCAGGAAGGGCTTACGGTCCTCTGACCCAGTCTTCCATCAGGAAGGGCTTACGGTCCTCTGACCCCGTCTTCCATCAGGAAGGGCTTACGGTCCTCTGACCCCGTCTTCCATCAGGAAGGGCTTACGGTCCTCTGACCCCGTCTTCCATCAGGAAGGGCTTACGGTCCTCTGACCCCGTCTTCCATCAGGAAGGGCTTACGGTCCTCTGACCCCGTCTTCCATCAGGAAGGGCTTACGGTCCTCTGACCCAGTCTTCCATCAGGAAGGGCTTACGGTCCTCTGACCCAGTCTTCCATCAGGAAGGGCTTACGGTCCTCTGACCCCGTCTTCCATCAGGAAGGGCTTACGGTCCTCTGACCCCGTCTTCCATCAGGAAGGGCTTACGGTCCTCTGACCCCGTCTTCCATCAGGAAGGGCTTACGGTCCTCTGACCCCGTCTTCCATCAGGAAGGGCTTACGGTCCTCTGACCCCGTCTTCCATCAGGAAGGGCTTACGGTCCTCTGACCCCGTCTTCCATCAGGAAGGGCTTACGGTCCTCTGACCCCGTCTTCCATCAGGAAGGGCTTACGGTCCTCTGACCCCGTCTTCCATCAGGAAGGGCTTACGGTCCTCTGACCCCGTCTTCCATCAGGAAGGGCTTACGGTCCTCTGACCCCGTCTTCCATCAGGAAGGGCTTACGGTCCTCTGACCCAGTCTTCCATCAGGAAGGGCTTACGGTCCTCTGACCCCGTCTTCCATCATGAAGGGCTTACGGTCCTCTGACCCAGTCTTCCATCAGGAAGGGCTTACGGTCCTCTGACCCCGTCTTCCATCAGGAAGGGCTTACGGTCCTCTGACCCCGTCTTCCATCAGGAAGGGCTTACGGTCCTCTGACCCCGTCTTCCATCAGGAAGGGCTTACGGTCCTCTGACCCCGTCTTCCATCAGGAAGGGCTTACGGTCCTCTGACCCCGTCTTCCATCAGGAAGGGCTTACGGTCCTCTGACCCAGTCTTCCATCAGGAAGGGCTTACGGTCCTCTGACCCCGTCTTCCATCATGAAGGGCTTACGGTCCTCTGACCCAGTCTTCCATCAGGAAGGGCTTACGGTCCTCTGACCCCGTCTTCCATCAGGAAGGGCTTACGGTCCTCTGACCCCGTCTTCCATCAGGAAGGGCTTACGGTCCTCTGACCCCGTCTTCCATCATGAAGGGCTTACGGTCCTCTGACCCAGTCTTCCATCAGGAAGGGCTTACGGTCCTCTGACCCCGTCTTCCATCAGGAAGGGCTTACGGTCCTCTGACCCCGTCTTCCATCAGGAAGGGCTTACGGTCCTCTGACCCAGTCTTCCATCAGGAAGGGCTTACGGTCCTCTGACCCCGTCTTCCATCAGGAAGGGCTTACGGTCCTCTGACCCCGTCTTCCATCAGGAAGGGCTTACGGTCCTCTGACCCCGTCTTCCATCAGGAAGGGCTTACGGTCCTCTGACCCCGTCTTCCATCAGGAAGGGCTTACGGTCCTCTGACCCCGTCTTCCATCAGGAAGGGCTTACGGTCCTCTGACCCCGTCTTCCATCAGGAAGGGCTTACGGTCCTCTGACCCCGTCTTCCATCAGGAAGGGCTTACGGTCCTCTGACCCCGTCTTCCATCAGGAAGGGCTTACGGTCCTCTGACCCCGTCTTCCATCAGGAAGGGCTTACGGTCCTCTGACCCCGTCTTCCATCAGGAAGGGCTTACGGTCCTCTGACCCCGTCTTCCATCAGGAAGGGCTTACGGTCCTCTGACCCCGTCTTCCATCAGGAAGGGCTTACGGTCCTCTGACCCAGTCTTCCATCAGGAAGGGCTTACGGTCCTCTGACCCCGTCTTCCCTCAGGAAGGGCTTACGGTCCTCTGACCCAGTCTTCCATCAGGAAGGGCTTACTGTTGTGGCGCTCCGGGTCTGACCTGCTCCCCGCGTGAAATGGCGTGTCAGAAGAAAACCACAGCAATGCTGGAATGGGGGTTAGTGTCAGAGCAGTGACCTCTGACCTGGGTCTGATGTAAAGGATATGCAGCATTCTGCAGGTTGTCGGTCATGTCAAACAGCTGCTGGGCGCAGCTTTTAATGAGCGTGTCCAACGTGTCCTCCACCACCTTCAGGCTCTCCATCTCCCCCCGAGACTCCTCCTTCTCTAGGAAGCTGGAGACCGGACAGCGTCCTCTGGACATAGACAGAGACCGGTGCACCGGGCAGCCCATCCATGGTGTCAAACCTCCATCCATCCATCCATCTGTTCCTCCCTCCCTCCATCCATTCCTCCATCTGTTCATCCATCCATCTGTTCCTCCCTCCCTCCATCTGTTCATCCATCCATTCCTCCATCTGTTCATCCATCCATCCATACATCTGTTCCTCCATCCCTCCATCTGTTCCTCCATCCATTCCTCCATCTGTTCATCCATCCATTCCTCCATCCGTTCCTCCATCCATTCCTCCATCCGTTCCTCCATCCATTCCTCCATCCGTTCATCCATCCGTTCCTCCATCCGTTCATCCATCCATCCATACATCTGTTCCTCCCTCCCTCCATCCGTTCCTCCATCCATTCCTCCATCTTTTCATCCATCCATTCCTCCATCTGTTCATCCATCCATTCCTCCATCCGTTCATCCATCCATCCATACATCTGTTCCTCCCTCCCTCCATCCGTTCCTCCATCCATTCCTCCATCTGTTCATCCATCCATTCCTCCATCCATTCCTCCATCTGTTCATCCATCCATTCCTCCATCCGTTCCTCCATCCATTCCTCCATCCATCCATCCATCTGTTCCTCCCTCCCTCCATCTGTTCCTCCATCCATTCCTCCATCTGTTCATCCATCCATCCATACATCTGTTCCTCCCTCCCTCCATCTGTTCCTCCATCCATTCCTCCATCTGTTCATCCATCCATTCCTCCATCCGTTCCTCCATCCGTTCCTCCATCCATTCCTCCATCCGTTCCTCCATCCGTTCCTCCATCCGTTCATCCATCCATCCATACATCTGTTCCTCCCTCCCTCCATCCGTTCCTCCATCCATTCCTCCATCTTTTCATCCATCCATTCCTCCATCTGTTCATCCATCCATTCCTCCATCCGTTCATCCATCCATCCATACATCTGTTCCTCCCTCCCTCCATCCGTTCCTCCATCCATTCCTCCATCTGTTCATCCATCCATTCCTCCATCCATTCCTCCATCTGTTCATCCATCCATTCCTCCATCCATTCCTCCATCCGTTCCTCCATCCATTCCTCCATCCATTCCTCCATCCATCCATCCATCTGTTCCTCCCTCCCTCCATCCATTCCTCCATCTGTTCATCCATCCATTCCTCCATCCGTTCCTCCATCCATTCCTCCATCCGTTCATCCATCCATCCATCCATCTGTTCCTCCCTCCCTCCATCCGTTCCTCCATCCATCCATCCATCTGTTCCTCCATCTGTTCCTCCATCCATTCCTCCATCCGTTCCTCCATCCGTTCCTCCATCCATTCATCCATCCATTCCTCCATCTGTTCCTCCATCCATTCCTCCATCTGTTCCTCCATCCGTTCCTCCATCTGTTCCTCCATCCATTCCTCCATCTGTTCATCCATCCGTTCCTCCATCCGTTCCTCCATCCATTCCTCCATCCGTTCCTCCATCCATTCCTCCATCTGTTCCTCCATCCATTCCTCCATCTGTTCATCCATCCATTCCTCCATCTGTTCATCCATCCGTTCCTCCATCCGTTCCTCCATCCGTTCCTCCATCCATTCCTCCATCCATTCCTCCATCTGTTCATCCATCCATTCCTCCATCTGTTCATCCATCCGTTCCTCCATCCATTCCTCCATCTGTTCATCCATCCATTCCTCCATCCGTTCCTCCATCTGTTCATCCATTCCTCCATCTGTTCCTCCCTCCCTCCCTCCATCCATTCCTCCATCTGTTCATCCATCCATTCCTCCATCTGTTCATCCATCCATTCCTCCATCCGTTCCTCCATCTGTTCCTCCATCCATTCCTCCATCCGTTCCTCCATCTGTTCCTCCATCCATTCCTCCATCTGTTCATCCATCCATTCCTCCATCCGTTCCTCCATCCATTCCTCCATCCATTCCTCCATCCATTCCTCCATCCGTTCCTCCATCCATTCCTCCATCTGTTCATCCATCCATTCCTCCATCCGTTCATCCATCCATCCATACATCTGTTCCTCCCTCCCTCCATCCGTTCCTCCATCCATTCCTCCATCTGTTCATCCATCCATTCCTCCATCTGTTCCTCCATCCATTCCTCCATCTGTTCATCCATCCATTCCTCCATCCGTTCCTCCATCCATTCCTCCATCCATCCATCCATCTGTTCCTCCCTCCCTCCATCTGTTCCTCCATCCATTCCTCCATCTGTTCATCCATCCATCCATACATCTGTTCCTCCCTCCCTCCATCTGTTCCTCCATCTGTTCATCCATCCATTCCTCCATCCGTTCCTCCATCCGTTCCTCCATCCATTCCTCCATCCGTTCCTCCATCCGTTCCTCCATCCGTTCATCCATCCATCCATACATCTGTTCCTCCCTCCCTCCATCCGTTCCTCCATCCATTCCTCCATCTTTTCATCCATCCATTCCTCCATCTGTTCATCCATCCATTCCTCCATCCGTTCATCCATCCATCCATACATCTGTTCCTCCCTCCCTCCATCCGTTCCTCCATCCATTCCTCCATCTGTTCATCCATCCATTCCTCCATCTGTTCATCCATCCATTCCTCCATCCATTCCTCCATCCGTTCCTCCATCCATTCCTCCATCCATTCCTCCATCCATCCATCCATCTGTTCCTCCCTCCCTCCATCCATTCCTCCATCTGTTCATCCATCCATTCCTCCATCCGTTCCTCCATCCATTCCTCCATCCGTTCATCCATCCATCCATCCATCTGTTCCTCCCTCCCTCCATCCGTTCCTCCATCCATCCATCCATCTGTTCCTCCATCTGTTCCTCCATCCATTCCTCCATCCGTTCCTCCATCCGTTCCTCCATCCATTCATCCATCCATTCCTCCATCTGTTCCTCCATCCATTCCTCCATCTGTTCCTCCATCCATTCCTCCATCTGTTCCTCCATCCATTCCTCCATCTGTTCATCCATCCGTTCCTCCATCCGTTCCTCCATCCATTCCTCCATCCGTTCCTCCATCCGTTCCTCCATCCATTCCTCCATCTGTTCATCCATCCATTCCTCCATCCGTTCCTCCATCCATTCCTCCATCCGTTCCTCCATCCATTCCTCCATCCATTCCTCCATCTGTTCATCCATCCATTCCTCCATCTGTTCATCCATCCGTTCCTCCATCCATTCCTCCATCTGTTCATCCATCCATTCCTCCATCCGTTCCTCCATCTGTTCATCCATTCCTCCATCTGTTCCTCCCTCCCTCCCTCCATCCATTCCTCCATCTGTTCATCCATCCATTCCTCCATCTGTTCATCCATCCATTCCTCCATCCGTTCCTCCATCCATTCCTCCATCCGTTCCTCCATCTGTTCCTCCATCCGTTCCTCCATCTGTTCCTCCATCCATTCCTCCATCCATTCCTCCATCCGTTCCTCCATCCGTTCCTCCATCCATTCCTCCATCTGTTCATCCATCCATTCCTCCATCTGTTCCTCCATCCATTCCTCCATCTGTTCATCCATCCATTCCTCCATCCGTTCCTCCATCCATTCCTCCATCCATTCCTCCATCCATTCCTCCATCCGTTCCTCCATCCATTCCTCCATCTGTTCATCCATCCATTCCTCCATCTGTTCATCCATCCATTCCTCCATCCGTTCATCCATCCATCCATACATCTGTTCCTCCCTCCCTCCATCCGTTCCTCCATCCATTCCTCCATCTGTTCATCCATCCATTCCTCCATCTGTTCCTCCATCCGTTCCTCCATCTGTTCATCCATCAATTCCTCCATCCATCTGTTCCTCCCTCCCTCCATCCGTTCCTCCATCCATTCCTCCATCTGTTCATCCATCATTTCTCCATCCATTCCTCCATCTGTTCATCCATCCATTCCTCCATCCGTTCCTCCATCCATTCCTCCATCTGTTCATCCATCCATCCCTCCATCTGTTCATCCATCCATCCATCCCGCCATCTGTTCCTCCATCCATTCCTCCATCTGTTCATCCCTCCATCTGTTCCTCCATCCATTCCTCCATCCGTTCCTCCATCCATTCCTCCATCCATCCATCCATCTGTTCCTCCCTCCCTCCATCTGTTCCTCCATCCATTCCTCCATCTGTTCATCCATCCATTCCTCCATCTGTTCATCCATCCATTCCTCCATCCGTTCATCCATCCATCCATCCATCTGTTCCTCCCTCCCTCCATCCGTTCCTCCATCCATCCATCCTTCTATTCCACCCTCCCTCCATCCGTTCCTCCATCCATTCCTCCATCTGTTCCTCCATCCATTCCTCCATCTGTTCCTCCATCCATTCCTCCATCTGTTCATCCATCCATTCCTCCATCCATTCCTCCATCTGTTCCTCCATCCATTCCTCCATCTGTTCATCCATCTGTTCCTCCATCCATTCCTCCATCTGTTCCTCCATCCATTCCTCCATCTGTTCATCCATCCATTCCTCCATCTGTTCCTCCATCCATTCCTCCATCCATTCCTCCATCTGTTCATCCATCCATTCCTCCATCTGTTCATCCATCCATTCCTCCATCCGTTCATCCATCCATCTGTTCCTCCATCCGTTCCTCCATCCGTTCCTCCATCCATTCCTCCATCCGTTCCTCCATCCATTCCTCCATCTGTTCCTCCATCCATTCCTCCATCTGTTCCTCCATCCATTCCTCCATCCGTTCATCCATCCATCTGTTCCTCCATCCGTTCCTCCATCCGTTCCTCCATCCATTCCTCCATCTGTTCATCCATCCATTCCTCCATCTGTTCATCCATCCATTCCTCCATCTGTTCATCCATCCATTCCTCCATCCGTTCCTCCATCTGTTCATCCATCCATCCATCTGTTCCTCCCTCCCTCCATCCGTTCCTCCATCCATTCCTCCATCTGTTCCTCCCTCCCTCCCTCCATCCATTCCTCCATCCATTCCTCCATCTGTTCCTCCCTCCCTCCCTCCATTCCTCCATCTGTTCCTCCCTCCCTCCCTCCATCCATTCCTCCATCTGTTCATCCATCCATTCCTCCATCTGTTCATCCATCCATTCCTCCATCTGTTCCTCCATCCATTCCTCCATCTGTTCATCCATCCATTCCTCCATCCATTCCTCCATCCGTTCCTCCATCCATTCCTCCATCTGTTCCTCCATCCATTCCTCCATCCGTTCCTCCATCCATTCCTCCATCTGTTCATCCATCCATTCCTCCATCTGTTCATCCATCCATTCCTCCATCCGTTCATCCATCCATCCATACATCTGTTCCTCCCTCCCTCCATCCGTTCCTCCATCCATTCCTCCATCTGTTCCTCCATCCATTCCTCCATCTGTTCCTCCATCCATTCCTCCATCTGTTCATCCATCCATTCCTCCATCTGTTCCTCCATCCATTCCTCCATCTGTTCATCCATCCATTCCTCCATCCATCTGTTCCTCCCTCCCTCCATCCGTTCCTCCATCCATTCCTCCATCTGTTCATCCATCATTTCTCCATCCATTCCTCCATCTGTTCATCCATCCATTCCTCCATCCATTCCTCCATCTGTTCATCCATCCATCCATCCCGCCATCTGTTCCTCCATCCATTCCTCCATCTGTTCATCCATCATTTCTCCATCCATTCCTCCATCTGTTCATCCATCCATTCCTCCATCCATCCCTCCATCTGTTCATCCATCCATCCATCCCGCCATCTGTTCCTCCATCCATTCCTCCATCTGTTCATCCATCCATCCATCCCTCCATCTGTTCCTCCATCCATCCCTCCATCTGTTCCTCCATCCATCCATCCATCCATCCATCCATCCATCCCTCCATCCCTGAAGACATTCAGATGGACATGGAGGTCCACTTACACCCACTGGACCAAATTGGCCGACTTCTTGTCCAGCAGTTTAATTCCCTCCAGCACGTTGGTGATGTCATAGACGCGCCGCCGTCGTGTCTGCAAGCTGCTGATGGCCGTCCTGATGTCCAGCGAGTTGTCCGGCGTTTTCAGGAACAGGCTGAGGAAACGCTGCGTCAGCAGTCCCAGGGACACGTCTGAGAGGAGGACAGGAAGATGAACAGCTTGCAATGTTTTTCTGGGGCTTGCTTCCATCTGAGACAAACCTTCTCTGGTCCGAGCGCCGGCTGCAGTCGTCGTCTTCCGCTTCAGTCCACTGCAGACACAACATGTCATCATCAGCCTGGGACCACCGCTGGCAAAAATATATCCTTCATTGTTAATAACGTCTTTCTAAGAGGACCTCTGTCCCCAACGTTTACTACGGTGTCTCTGAATGGACAAACTGGTACAAAAACTGTAATAACGTCTTTCTAAGAGGACCTCTGTCCCCAACGTTTACTACGGTGTCTCTGAATGGACAAACTGGCTTCAAAACTGCAATAACGTCTTTCTAAGAGGACTTCTGTCCCCAACGTTTACTACGGTGTCTCTGAATGGACAAACTGGCTTCAAAACTGCAATAACGTCTTTCTAAGAGGACTTCTGTCCCCAACGTTTACTACGGTGTCTCTGAATGGACAAACTGGCTTTAAAACTGTAATAACGTCTTTCTAAGAGGACCCATGTCCCCAACGTTTACTACGGTGTCTCTGAATGGACAAACTGGCTTTAAAACTGTAATAACGTCTTTCTAAGAGGACCCATGTCCCCAACGTTTACTACGGTGTCTCTGAATGGACAAACTGGTACTAAAACTGTAATAACGTCTTTCTAAGAGGACCCATGTCCCCAACAATTACTACAGTGTCTCTGAACGGACAAACTGGTACTAAAACTGTAATAACGTCTTTCTAAGAGGACATCTGTCCCCAACGTTTACTACGGTGTCTCTGAATGGACAAACTGGTACTAAAACTGTAATAACGTCTTTCTAAGAGGACCCATGTCCCCAACGTTTACTACGGTGTCTCTGAATGGACAAACTGGTACTAAAACTGTAATAACGTCTTTCTAAGAGGACCCATGTCCCCAACAATTACTACAGTGTCTCTGAACGGACAAACTGGTACTAAAACTGTAATAACGTCTTTCTAAGAGGACCTATGTCCCCAACGTTTACTACGGTGTCTCTGAATGGAAAAAACTGGTACTAAAACTGTAATAACGTCTTTCTAAGACGACCCATGTCCCCAACGTTTACTACGGTGTCTCTGAATGGACAAACTGGTACTAAAACTGTAATAACGTCTTTCTAAGAGGACCTATGTCCCCAACGTTTACTACGGTGTCTCTGAATGGAAAAAACTGGTACTAAAACTGTAATAACGTCTTTCTAAGAGGACCTATGTCCCCAACGTTTACTACGGTGTCTCTGAATGGACAAACTGGCTTTAAAACTGTGATAACGTCTTTCTAAGTTGATCTATGTCCCCAACGTTTACTACGGTGTCTCTGAATGGACAAACTGGTACTAAAACTATATTAACGTCTTTCTAAGAGGACCCATGTCCCCAACGTTTACTACGGTGTCTCTGAATGGACAAACTGGCTTTAAAACTGTAATAACGTCTTTCTAAGAGGACCCATGTCCCCAACGTTTACTATGGTGTCTCTGAATGGAAAAAACTGGTACTAAAACTGTAATAACGTCTTTCTAAGAGGACCTCTGTCCCCAACGTTTACTACGGTGTCTCTGAATGGACAAACTGGTACTAAAACTGTAATAACGTCTTTCTAAGAGGACCCATGTCCCCAACGTTTACTACGGTGTCTCTGAATGGACAAACTGGCTTTAAAACTGTAATAACGTCTTTCTAAGTGGATCTATGTCCCCAACGTTTACTACGGTGTCTCTGAATGGACAAACTGGTACTAAAACTGTAATAACGTCTTTCTAAGAGGACCTCTGTCCCCAACGTTTACTACGGTGTCTCTGAATGGACAAACTGGCTTTAAAACTGTAATAACGTCTTTCTAAGAGGACCTCTGTCCCCAACGTTTACTACGGTGTCTCTGAATGGACAAACTGGCTTTAAAACTGCAATAACGTCTTTCTAAGAGGACCCATGTCCCCAACGTTTACTACGGTGTCTCTGAATGGACAAACTGGTACTAAAACTGTAATAACGTCTTTCTAAGAGGACCCATGTCCCCAACGTTTACTACGGTGTCTCTGAATGGACAAACTGGTACTAAAACTGTAATAACGTCTTTCTAAGAGGACCCATGTCCCCAACGTTTACTACAGTGTCTCTGAATGGACAAACTGGCTTTAAAACTGTAATAACATCTTTCTAAGAGGATCCATGTCCCCAACGTTTACTACGGTGTCTCTGAATGGACAAACTGGCTTTAAAACTGCAATAACGTCTTTCTAAGAGGACCTATGTCCCCAACGTTTACTACGGTGTCTCTGAATGGACAAACTGGCTTTAAAACTGTAATAACGTCTTTCTAAGAGGACCCATGTCCCCAACGTTTACTACGGTGTCTCTGAATGGACAAACTGGCTTTAAAACTGTAATAACGTCTTTCTAAGAGGAACTCTGTCCCCAACGTTTACTACGGTGTCTCTGAATGGACAAACTGGCTTTAAAACTGTAATAACGTCTTTCTAAGAGGAACTCTGTCCCCAACGTTTACTACGGTGTCTCTGAATGGACAAACTGGCTTTAAAACTGTAATAACGTCTTTCTAAGACGACCCATGTCCCCAACGTTTACTACGGTGTCTCTGAATGGACAAACTGGTACTAAAACTGTAATAACGTCTTTCTAAGAGGACCTCTGTCCCCAACGTTTACTACGGTGTCTCTGAATGGACAAACTGGCTTTAAAACTGTAATAACGTCTGTCTAAGAGGACCCATGTCCCCAAAGTTTACTACGGTGTCTCTGAATGGACAAACTGGCTTTAAAACTGTAATAACGTCTTTCTAAGAGGACCTCTGTCCCCAACGTTTACTACGGTGTCTCTGAATAGACAAACTGGCTTTAAAACTGTAATAACGTCTTTCTAAGAGGACCCATGTCCCCAACGTTTACTACGGTGTCTCTGAATGGACAAACTGGCTTTAAAACTAATAACGTCTTTCTAAGAGGACCTCTGTCCCCAACGTTTACTACGGTGTCTCTGAATGGACAAACTGGCTTTAAAACTGTAATAACGTCTTTCTAAGAGGACCTCTGTCCCCAACGTTTACTACGGTGTCTCTGAATGGAAAAAACTGGTACTAAAACATTAATAACGTCTTTCTAAGAGGACCCATGTCCCCAACGTTTACTACGGTGTCTCTGAATGGACAAACTGGTACTAAAACTGTAATAACGTCTTTCTAAGAGGACCTATGTCCCCAACGTTTACTACGGTGTCTCTGAATGGAAAAAACTGGTACTAAAACTGTAATAACGTCTTTCTAAGAGGACCTCTGTCCCCAACGTTTACTACGGTGTCTCTGAATGGACAAACTGGCTTGAAAACTGTAATAACGTCTTTCTAAGAGGACCTATGTCCCCAACGTTTACTACGGTGTCTCTGAATGGACAAACTGGTACTAAAACTGTAATAACGTCTTTCTAAGAAGACCCATGTCCCCAACGTTTACTACGGTGTCTCTGAATGGACAAACTAGTACTAAAACTGTAATAACGTCTTTCTAAGTGGATCTATGTCCCCAACGTTTACTACGGTGTCTCTGAATGGACAAACTGGTACTAAAACTGTAATAACGTCTTTCTAAGAGGACCTCTGTCCCCAACGTTTACTACGGTGTCTCTGAATGGACAAACTGGTACTAAAACTGTAATAACGTCTTTCTAAGAGGACCTATGTCCCCAACGTTTACTACGGTGTCTCTGAATGGACAAACTGGCTTTAAAACTGTGATAACGTCTTTCTAAGTTGGTCTATGTCCCCAACGTTTACTACGGTGTCTCTGAATGGACAAACTGGCTTTAAAACTGTAATAACGTCTTTCTAAGAGGAACTCTGTCCCCAACGTTTACTACGGTGTCTCTGAATGGACAAACTGGCTTTAAAACTGTAATAACGTCTTTCTAAGAGGACCTATGTCCCCAACGTTTACTACGGTGTCTCTGAATGGACAAACTGGTACTAAAACTGTAATAACGTCTTTCTAAAAGGACCCATGT
The DNA here is from genome assembly GCF_933228915.1 of Telmatherina bonti. Taxonomy (NCBI): domain Eukaryota; kingdom Metazoa; phylum Chordata; class Actinopteri; order Atheriniformes; family Telmatherinidae; genus Telmatherina; species Telmatherina bonti. The sequence goes on from NC_136614.1 coordinate 1,603,941, forward strand.
CCCCAACGTTTACTACGGTGACTCTGAATGGACAAACTGGTACTAAAACTGTAATAACGTCTTTCTAAGAGGACCTCTGTCCCCAACGTTTACTACGGTGTCTCTGAATGGACAAACTGGTACTAAAACTGTAATAACGTCTTTCTAAAAGGACCCATGTCCCCAACGTTTACTACGGTGACTCTGAATGGACAAACTGGTACTAAAACTGTAATAACGTCTTTCTAAGAGGACCTCTGTCCCCAACGTTTACTACGGTGTCTCTGAATGGACAAACTGGCTTTAAAACTGTAATAACGTCTTTCTAAGAGGACCTCTGTCCCCAACGTTTACTACGGTGTCTCTGAATGGACAAACTGGCTTTAAAACTGTAATAACGTCTTTCTAAGTGGATCTATGTCCCCAAAGTTTACTACGGTGTCTCTGAATGGACAAACTGGCTTTAAAACTGTAATAACGTCTTTCTAAGAGGACCCATGTCCCCAACGTTTACTACGGTGTCTCTGAATGGAAAAAACTGGTACTAAAACTGTAATAACGTCTTTCTAAGAGGACCCATGTCCCCAACGTTTACTACGGTGTCTCTGAATGGACAAACTGGCTTTAAAACTGTAATAACGTCTTTCTAATAGGACCTCTGTCCCCAACGTTTACTACGGTGTCTTTGAATGGACAAACTGGCTTTAAAACTGTAATAACGTCTTTCTAAGAGGACCTCTGTCCCCAACGTTTACTAAGGTGTCTCTGAAAGGAAAAAACTGGCTTTAAAACTGTAATAACGTCTTTCTAAGAGGACCTCTGTCCCCAACGTTTACTACGGTGTCTCTGAATGGACAAACTGGCTTTAAAACTGTAATAACGTCTTTCTAAGAGGACCTCTGTCCCCAACGTTTACTAAGGTGTCTCTGAATGGAAAAAACTGGCTTTAAAACTGTAATAACGTCTTTCTAAGAGGACCCATGTCCCCAACGTTTACTACGGTGTCTCTGAATGGACAAACTGGCTTTAAAATTGCAATAACGTCTTTCTAAGAGGACCTATGTCCCCAACGTTTACTACGGTGTCTCTGAATGGACAAACTGGCTTTAAAACTGCATAACGTCTTTCTAAGAGGACCTATGTCCCCAACGTTTACTACGGTGTCTCTGAATGGACAAACTGGCTTTAAAACTGCAACAACGTCTTTCTAAGAGGACCTCTGTCCCCAACGTTTACTAAGGTGTCTCTGAATGGAAAAAACTGGCTTTAAAACTGTAATAACGTCTTTCTAAGAGGACCTCTGTCCCCAACGTTTACTACGGTGTCTCTGAATGGACAAACTGGCTTTAAAACTGTAATAACGTCTTTCTAAGAGGACCTCTGTCCCCAACGTTTACTAAGGTGTCTCTGAATGGACAAACTGGCTTTAAAACTGTAATAACGTCTTTCTAAGTGGATCTATGTCCCCAACGTTTACTACGGTGTCTCTGAATGGAAAAAACTGGCTTTAAAACTGTAATAACGTCTTTCTAAGAGGACCCATGTCCCCAACGTTTACTACGGTGTCTCTGAATGGACAAACTGGCTTTAAAATTGCAATAACGTCTTTTTAAGAGGACCTATGTCCCCAACGTTTACTACGGTGTCTCTGAATGGACAAACTGGCTTTAAAACTGCATAACGTCTTTCTAAGAGGACCTATGTCCCCAACGTTTACTACGGTGTCTCTGAATGGACAAACTGGCTTTAAAACTGCAACAACGTCTTTCTAAGAGGACCTCTGTCCCCAACGTTTACTAAGGTGTCTCTGAATGGAAAAAACTGGCTTTAAAACTGTAATAACGTCTTTCTAAGTGGATCTATGTCCCCAACGTTTACTACGGTGTCTCTGAATGGACAAACTGGCTTTAAAACTGTAATAACGTCTTTCTAAGAGGAACCTGTCCCCAACGTTTACTACGGTGTCTCTGAATGGACAAACTGGCTTTAAAACTGTAATAACGTCTTTCTAAGAGGACCTCTGTCCCCAACGTTTACTACGGTGTCTCTGAATGGACAAACTGGCTTTAAAACTGTAATAACGTCTTTCTAAGAGGACCCATGTCCCCAACGTTTACTACGGTGTCTCTGAATGGAAAAAACTGGAACTAAAACTGTAATAACGTCTTTCTAAGAGGACCTCTGTCCCCAACGTTTACTACGGTGTCTCTGAATGGAAAAAACTGGTACTAAAACTGTAATAACGTCTTTCTAAGACGACCCATGTCCCCAACGTTTACTACGGTGTCTCTGAATGGACAAACTGGTACTAAAACTGTAATAACGTCTTTCTAAGAGGACCTCTGTCCCCAACGTTTACTACGGTGTCTCTGAATGGACAAACTGGCTTTAAAACTGTAATAACGTCTGTCTAAGAGGACCCATGTCCCCAAAGTTTACTACGGTGTCTCTGAATGGACAAACTGGCTTTAAAACTGTAATAACGTCTTTCTAAGAGGACCTCTGTCCCCAACGTTTACTACGGTGTCTCTGAATAGACAAACTGGCTTTAAAACTGTAATAACGTCTTTCTAAGAGGACCCATGTCCCCAACGTTTACTACGGTGTCTCTGAATGGACAAACTGGCTTTAAAACTGTAATAACGTCTTTCTAAGAGGACCTCTGTCCCCAACGTTTACTACGGTGTCTCTGAATGGACAAACTGGCTTTAAAACTGTAATAACGTCTTTCTAAGAGGACCTCTGTCCCCAACGTTTACTACGGTGTCTCTGAATGGACAAACTGGCTTTAAAACTGTAATAACGTCTTTCTAAGAGGACCTCTGTCCCCAACGTTTACTACGGTGTCTCTGAATGGACAAACTGGCTTTAAAACTGTAATAACGTCTTTCTAAGAGGACCCATGTCCCCAACGTTTACTACGGTGTCTCTGAATGGACAAACTGGCTTTAAAACTGTAATAACGTCTTTCTAAGAGGACCTCTGTCCCCAACGTTTACTACGGTGTCTCTGAATGGACAAACTGGCTTTAAAACTGTAATAACGTCTTTCTAAGAGGACCCATGTCCCCAACGTTTACTACGGTGTCTCTGAATGGAAAAAACTGGTACTAAAACATTAATAACGTCTTTCTAAGAGGACCCATGTCCCCAACGTTTACTACGGTGTCTCTGAATGGACAAACTGGTACTAAAACTGTAATAACGTCTTTCTAAGAGGACCTCTGTCCCCAACGTTTACTACGGTGTCTCTGAATGGACAAACTGGTACTAAAACTGTAATAACGTCTTTCTAAGAGGACCTCTGTCCCCAACGTTTACTACGGTGTCTCTGAATGGACAAACTGGCTTTAAAACTGCAATAACGTCTTTCTAAGAGGACCTATGTCCCCAACGTTTACTACGGTGTCTCTGAATGGACAAACTGGTACTAAAACTGTAATAACGTCTTTCTAAGTGGATCTATGTCCCCAACGTTTACTACGGTGTCTCTGAATGGACAAACTGGCTTTAAAACTGTAATAACGTCTTTCTAAGAGGACCCATGTCCCCAACGTTTACTACGGTGTCTCTGAATGGACAAACTGGCTTTAAAACTGCAATAACGTCTGTCTAAGAGGACCTCTGTCCCCAACGTTTACTACGGTGTCTCTGAATGGACAAACTGGCTGTAAAACTGTAATAACGTCTTTTTAAGAGGACCTATGTCCCCAAACTTTCCTACGGTGTCTCTGAATGGACAAACTGGCTTTAAAACTTAAAAAACGTCTTTCTAAGAGGACCTCTGTCCCCAACGTTTACTACGGTGTCTCTGAATGGACAAACTGGCTGTAAAACTGTAATAACGTCTTTCTAAGAGGACCTCTGTCCCCAACGTTTACTACGGTGTCTCTGAATGGACAAACTGGCTTTAAAACTGTAATAACGTCTTTCTAAGAGGACCCATGTCCCCAACGTTTACTACGGTGTCTCTGAATGGACAAACTGGTACTAAAACTGTAATAACGTCTTTCTAAGAGGACCCATGTCCCCAACGTTTACTACGGTGTCTCTGAATGGACAAACTGGCTTTAAAACTGTAATAACGTCTTTCTAAGAGGACCCATGTCCCCAACGTTTACTACGGTGTCTCTGAATGGACAAACTGGCTTTAAAATTGCAATAACGTCTTTTTAAGAGGACCTATGTCCCCAACGTTTACTACGGTGTCTCTGAATGGACAAACTGGCTTTAAAACTGCATAACGTCTTTCTAAGAGGACCTATGTCCCCAACGTTTACTACGGTGTCTCTGAATGGACAAACTGGCTTTAAAACTGCAACAACGTCTTTCTAAGAGGACCTCTGTCCCCAACGTTTACTAAGGTGTCTCTGAATGGAAAAAACTGGCTTTAAAACTGTAATAACGTCTTTCTAAGTGGATCTATGTCCCCAACGTTTACTATGGTGTCTCTGAATGGACAAACTGGCTTTAAAACTGTAATAACGTCATTCTAAGAGGACCCATGTCCCCAACGTTTACTACGGTGTCTCTGAATGGACAAACTGGTACTAAAACTGTAATAACGTCTTTCTAAGAGGACCTCTGTCCCCAACGTTTACTACGGTGTCTCTGAATGGACAAACTGGCTTTAAAACTGTAATAACGTCTTTCTAAGAGGACCCATGTCCCCAACGTTTACTACGGTGTCTCTGAATGGACAAACTGGTACTAAAACTGTAATAACGTCTTTCTAAGAGGACCCATGTCCCCAACGTTTACTACGGTGTCTCTGAATGGACAAACTGGCTTTAAAACTGTAATAACATCTTTCTAAGAGGACCTCTGTCCCCAACGTTTACTACGGTGTCTCTGAATGGACAAACTGGCTTTAAAACTGTAATAACGTCTTTCTAAGAGGATCCATGTCCCCAACGTTTACTACGGTGTCTCTGAATGGACAAACTGGCTTTAAAACTGCAATAACGTCTTTCTAAGAGGACCTATGTCCCCAACGTTTACTACGGTGTCTCTGAATCGACAAACTGGTACTAAAACTGTAATAACGTCTTTCTAAGAGGACCTCTGTCCCCAACGTTTACTACGGTGTCTCTGAATGGAAAAAACTGGTACTAAAACTGTAATAACGTCTTTCTAAGAGGACCTCTGTCCCCAACGTTTACTACGGTGTCTCTGAATGGACAAACTGGTACTAAAACTGTAATAACGTCTTTCTAAGAGGACCCATGTCCCCAACGTTTACTACGGTGTCTCTGAATGGACAAACTGGTACTAAAACTGTAATAACGTCTTTCTAAGAGGACCTCTGTCCCCAACGTTTACTACGGTGTCTCTGAATGGAAAAAACTGGTACTAAAACTGTAATAACGTCTTTCTAAGAGGACTTCTGTCCCCAACGTTTACTACGGTGTCTCTGAATGGACAAACTGGCTTTAAAACTGTAATAACGTCTTTCTAAGAGGACCTCTGTCCCCAACGTTTACTACGGTGTCTCTGAATGGACAAACTGGCTTTAAAACTGTAATAACGTCTTTCTAAGAGGACCTCTGTCCCCAACGTTTACTACGGTGTCTCTGAATGGACAAACTGGCTTTAAAACTGTAATAACGTCTTTCTAAGAGGACCTCTGTCCCCAACGTTTACTACGGTGTCTCTGAATGGACAAACTGGCTTTAAAACTGTAATAACGTCTTTCTAAGAGGACCCATGTCCCCAACGTTTACTACGGTGTCTCTGAATGGAAAAAACTGGAACTAAAACTGTAATAACGTCTTTCTAAGAGGACCTCTGTCCCCAACGTTTACTACGGTGTCTCTGAATCGACAAACTGGTACTAAAACTGTAATAACGTCTTTCTAAGAGGACCTCTGTCCCCAACGTTTACTACGGTGTCTCTGAATGGACAAACTGGCTTTAAAACTGTAATAACGTCTTTCTAAGAGGACCTATGTCCCCAACGTTTACTACGGTGTCTCTGAATGGACAAACTGGTACTAAAACTGTAATAACGTCTTTCTAAGAGGACCCATGTCCCCAACGTTTACTACGGTGTCTCTGAATGGACAAACTGGCTTTAAAACTGTAATAACGTCTTTCTAAGAGGAACTCTGTCCCCAACGTTTACTACGGTGTCTCTGAATGGACAAACTGGCTTTAAAACTGTAATAACATCTTTCTAAGAGGATCCATGTCCCCAACGTTTACTACGGTGTCTCTGAATGGACAAACTGGCTTTAAAACTGCAATAACGTCTTTCTAAGAGGACCTATGTCCCCAACGTTTACGACGGTGTCTCTGAATGGACAAACTGGTACTAAAACTGTAATAACGTCTTTCTAAGAGGACCTCTGTCCCCAACGTTTACTACGGTGTCTCTGAATGGACAAACTGGTACTAAAACTGTAATAACGTCTTTCTAAGTGGACCCATGTCCCCAACGTTTACTACGGTGTCTCTGAATGGACAAACTGGTACTAAAACTGTAATAACGTCTTTCTAAGAGGAACTCTGTCCCCAACGTTTACTACGGTGTCTCTGAATGGACAAACTGGCTTTAAAACTGTAATAACGTCTTTCTACGAGGTCCTATGTCCCCAACGTTTACTACGGTGTCTCTGAATGGACAAACTGGCTTTAAAACTGTAATAACGTCTTTCTAAGAGGACCTCTGTCCCCAACGTTTACTACGGTGTCTCTGAATGGACAAACTGGCTTTAAAACTGTAATAACGTCTTTCTAAGAGGAACTCTGTCCCCAACGTTTACTACGGTGTCTCTGAATGGAAAAAACTGGTACTAAAACTGTAATAACGTCTTTCTAAGAGGACCTCTGTCCCCAACGTTTACTACGGTGTCTCTGAATGGACAAACTGGTACTAAAACTGTAATAACGTCTTTCTAAGAGGACCCATGTCCCCAACGTTTACTACGGTGTCTCTGAATGGACAAACTGGTACTAAAACTGTAATAACGTCTTTCTAAGAGGACCTCTGTCCCCAACGTTTACTACGGTGTCTCTGAATGGAAAAAACTGGTACTAAAACTGTAATAACGTCTTTCTAAGAGGACTTCTGTCCCCAACGTTTACTACGGTGTCTCTGAATGGACAAACTGGCTTTAAAACTGTAATAACGTCTTTCTAAGAGGACCTCTGTCCCCAACGTTTACTACGGTGTCTCTGAATGGACAAACTGGCTTTAAAACTGTAATAACGTCTTTCTAAGAGGACCTCTGTCCCCAACGTTTACTACGGTGTCTCTGAATGGACAAACTGGCTTTAAAACTGTAATAACGTCTTTCTAAGAGGACCTCTGTCCCCAACGTTTACTACGGTGTCTCTGAATGGACAAACTGGCTTTAAAACTGTAATAACGTCTTTCTAAGAGGACCCATGTCCCCAACGTTTACTACGGTGTCTCTGAATGGAAAAAACTGGAACTAAAACTGTAATAACGTCTTTCTAAGAGGACCTCTGTCCCCAACGTTTACTACGGTGTCTCTGAATCGACAAACTGGTACTAAAACTGTAATAACGTCTTTCTAAGAGGACCTCTGTCCCCAACGTTTACTACGGTGTCTCTGAATGGACAAACTGGCTTTAAAACTGTAATAACGTCTTTCTAAGAGGACCTATGTCCCCAACGTTTACTACGGTGTCTCTGAATGGACAAACTGGTACTAAAACTGTAATAACGTCTTTCTAAGAGGACCCATGTCCCCAACGTTTACTACGGTGTCTCTGAATGGACAAACTGGCTTTAAAACTGTAATAACGTCTTTCTAAGAGGAACTCTGTCCCCAACGTTTACTACGGTGTCTCTGAATGGACAAACTGGCTTTAAAACTGTAATAACGTCTTTCTAAGAGGATCCATGTCCCCAACGTTTACTACGGTGTCTCTGAATGGACAAACTGGCTTTAAAACTGCAATAACGTCTTTCTAAGAGGACCTATGTCCCCAACGTTTACGACGGTGTCTCTGAATCGACAAACTGGTACTAAAACTGTAATAACGTCTTTCTAAGAGGACCCATGTCCCCAACGTTTACTACGGTGTCTCTGAATGGACAAACTGGCTTTAAAACTGCAATAACGTCTTTCTAAGAAGACCTATGTCCCCAACGTTTACTACGGTGTCTCTGAATGGACAAACTGGCTTTAAAACTGCAATAACGTCTTTCTAAGAGGACCTATGTCCCCAACGTTTACTACGGTGTCTCTGAATGGACAAACTGGTACTAAAACTGTAATAACGTCTTTCTAAGAGGACCTCTGTCCCCAACGTTTACTACGGTGTCTCTGAATGGACAAACTGGCTTTAAAACTGCAATAACGTCTTTCTAAGAGGACCTATGTCCCCAACGTTTACTACGGTGTCTCTGAATGGACAAACTGGTACTAAAACTGTAATAACGTCTTTCTAAGAGGACCTCTGTCCCCAACGTTTACTACGGTGTCTCTGAATGGACAAACTGGCTTTAAAACTGCATACAGTCTTTCTAAGAGGACCTATGTCCCCAACGTTTACTACGGTGTCTCTGAATGGACAAACTGGCTTTAAAACTGTAATAACGTCTTTCTAAGAGGACCTCTGTCCCCAACGTTTACTACGGTGTCTCTGAATGGACAAACTGGCTTTAAAACTGCATAACGTCTTTCTAAGAGGACCTATGTCCCCAACGTTTACTACGGTGTCTCTGAATGGACAAACTGGCTTTAAAACTGTAATAACGTCTTTCTAAGAGGACCTCTGTCCCCAACGTTTACTACGGTGTCTCTGAATGGACAAACTGGCTTTAAAACTGTAATAACGTCTTTCTAAGAGGACCTCTGTCCCCAACGTTTACTACGGTGTCTCTGAATGGAAAAAACTGGTACTAAAACTGTAATAACGTCTTTCTAAGAGGACCCATGTCCCCAACGTTTACTACGGTGTCTCTGAATGGACAAACTGGTACTAAAACTGTAATAACGTCTTTCTAAGAGGACCTCTGTCCCCAACGTTTACTACGGTGTCTCTGAATGGACAAACTGGCTTTAAAACTGTAATAACGTCTTTCTAAGAGGACCCATGTCCCCAACGTTTACTACGGTGTCTCTGAATGGACAAACTGGTACTAAAACTGTAATAACGTCTTTCTAAGAGGACCTCTGTCCCCAACGTTTACTACGGTGTCTCTGAATGGAAAAAACTGGTACTAAAACTGTAATAACGTCTTTCTAAGAGGACTTCTGTCCCCAACGTTTACTACGGTGTCTCTGAATGGACAAACTGGCTTTAAAACTGTAATAACGTCTTTCTAAGAGGACCTATGTCCCCAACGTTTACTACGGTGTCTCTGAATGGACAAACTGGTACTAAAACTGTAATAACGTCTTTCTAAGAGGACTTCTGTTCCCAACGTTTACTACGGTGTCTCTGAATGGACAAACTGGTACTAAAACTGTAATAACGTCTTTCTAAGAGGACCTCTGTCCCCAACGTTTACTACGGTGTCTCTGAATGGACAAACTGGTACTAAAACTGTAATAACGTCTTTCTAAGAGGACCTCTGTCCCCAACGTTTACTACGGTGTCTCTGAATGGAAAAAACGGGTACTAAAACTGTAATAACGTCTTTCTAAGAGGACTTCTGTTCCCAACGTTTACTACGGTGTCTCTGAATGGACAAACTGGTACTAAAACTGTAATAACGTCTTTCTAAGAGGACCTCTGTCCCCAACGTTTACTACGGTGTCTCTGAATGGACAAACTGGCTTTAAAACTGCAATAACGTCTTTCTACGAGGACCTCTGTCCCCAACGTTTACTACGGTGTCTCTGAATGGACAAACTGGCTTTAAAACTGTAATAACGTCTTTCTAAGAGGACCTCTGTCCCCAACGTTTACTACGGTGTCTCTGAATGGACAAACTGGCTTTAAAACTGCAATAACGTCTTTCTAAGAGGACCTATGTCCCCAACGTTTACTACGGTGTCTCTGAATGGACAAACTGGTACTAAAACTGTAATAACGTCTTTCTAAGAGGACCTATGTCCCCAACGTTTACTACGGTGTCTCTGAATGGACAAACTGGTACTAAAACTGTAATAACGTCTTTCTAAGAGGACTTCTGTTCCCAACGTTTACTACGGTGTCTCTGAATGGACAAACTGGTACTAAAACTGTAATAACGTCTTTCTAAGAGGACCTCTGTCCCCAACGTTTACTACGGTGTCTCTGAATGGACAAACTGGTACTAAAACTGTAATAACGTCTTTCTAAGAGGACCTCTGTCCCCAACGTTTACTACGGTGTCTCTGAATGGAAAAAACGGGTACTAAAACTGTAATAACGTCTTTCTAAGAGGACTTCTGTTCCCAACGTTTACTACGGTGTCTCTGAATGGACAAACTGGTACTAAAACTGTAATAACGTCTTTCTAAGAGGACCTCTGTCCCCAACGTTTACTACGGTGTCTCTGAATGGACAAACTGGCTTTAAAACTGCAATAACGTCTTTCTACGAGGACCTCTGTCCCCAACGTTTACTACGGTGTCTCTGAATGGACAAACTGGCTTTAAAACTGTAATAACGTCTTTCTAAGAGGACCTCTGTCCCCAACGTTTACTACGGTGTCTCTGAATGGACAAACTGGCTTTAAAACTGCAATAACGTCTTTCTAAGAGGACCTATGTCCCCAACGTTTACTACGGTGTCTCTGAATGGACAAACTGGTACTAAAACTGTAATAACGTCTTTCTAAGAGGACCTCTGTCCCCAACGTTTACTACGGTGTCTCTGAATGGACAAACTGGCTTTAAAACTGTAATAACGTCTTTCTAAGAGGACCTCTGTCCCCAACGTTTACTACGGTGTCTCTGAATGGACAAACTGGCTTTAAAACTGTAATAACGTCTTTCTAAGAGGACCTCTGTCACCAACGTTTACTACGGTGTCTCTGAATGGACAAACTGGTACTAAAACTGTAATAACGTCTTTCTAAGAGGACCCATGTCCCCAACGTTTACTACGGTGTCTCTGAATGGACAAACTGGCTTTAAAACTGCAATAACGTCTTTCTAAGAGGACCTCTGTCCCCAACGTTTACTACGGTGTCTCTGAATAGACAAACTGGCTTTAAAACTGTAATAACGTCTTTCTAAGAGGACCTCTGTCCCCAACGTTTACTACGGTGTCTATGAATGGACAAACTGGCTTTAAAACTGTAATAACGTCTTTCTAAGAGGACCTCTGTCCCCAACGTTTACTACGGTGTCTCTGAATGGACAAACTGGCTTTAAAACTGCAATAACGTCTTTCTAAGAGGACCTCTGTCCCCAACGTTTACTACGGTGTCTCTGAATAGACAAACTGGCTTTAAAACTGTAATAACGTCTTTCTAAGAGGACCTCTGTCCCCAACGTTTACTACGGTGTCTATGAATGGACAAACTGGCTTTAAAACTGCAATAACGTCTTTCTAAGAGGACTTCTGTCCCAAACGTTTACTACGGTGTCTCTGAATGGACAAACTGGCTTTAAAACTGTAATAACGTCTTTCTAAGAGGACCTCTGTCCCCAACGTTTACTACGGTGTCTCTGAATGGACAAACTGGCTTTAAAACTGTAATAACGTCTTTCTACGAGGACCTCTGTCCCCAACGTTTACTACGGTGTCTCTGAATGGACAAACTGGCTTTAAAACTGTAATAACGTCTTTCTAAGAGGACCTCTGTCCCCAAAGTTTACTACGGTGTCTCTGAATGGACAAACTGGCTATAAAACTGCAATAACGTCTTTCTAAGGGGACCTCTGTCCCCAACGTTTACTACGGTGTCTCTGAATGGACAAACTGGCTTTAAAACTGTAATAACGTCTTTCTAAGAGGACCCATGTCCCCAACGTTTACTACGGTGTTTCTGAATGGACAAACTGGCTTTAAAACTGTAATAACGTCTTTCTAAGAGGACCTCTGTCCCCAACGTTTACTACGGTGTCTATGAATGGACAAACTGGCTTTAAAACTGCAATAACGTCTTTCTAAGAGGACTTCTGTCCCAAACGTTTACTACGGTGTCTCTGAATGGACAAACTGGCTTTAAAACTGTAATAACGTCTCTCTAAGAGGACCTCTGTCCCCAACGTTTACTACGGTGTCTCTGAATGGACAAACTGGCTTTAAAACTGTAATAACGTCTTTCTACGAGGACCTCTGTCCCCAACGTTTACTACGGTGTCTCTGAATGGACAAACTGGCTTTAAAACTGTAATAACGTCTTTCTAAGAGGACCTCTGTCCCCAACGTTTACTACGGTGTCTCTGAATGGACAAACTGGCTTTAAAACTGTAATAACGTCTTTCTAAGAGGACCTCTGTCCCCAAAGTTTACTACGGTGTCTCTGAATGGACAAACTGGCTATAAAACTGCAATAACGTCTTTCTAAGGGGACCTCTGTCCCCAACGTTTACTACGGTGTCTCTGAATGGACAAACTGGCTTTAAAACTGTAATAACGTCTTTCTAAGAGGACCCATGTCCCCAACGTTTACTACGGTGTTTCTGAATGGACAAACTGGCTTTAAAACTGTAATAACGTCTTTCTAAGAGGACCTCTGTCCCCAACGTTTACTACGGTGTCTCTGAATGGAAAAAACTGGCTTTAAAACTGTAATAACGTCTTTCTAAGAGGACATCTGTCCCCAACGTTTACTACGGTGTCTCTGAATGGACAAACTGGCTTTAAAACTGTAATAACGTCTTTCTAAGAGGACATCTGTCCCCAACGTTTACTACGGTGTCTCTGAATGGAAAAAACTGGTACTAAAACTGTAATAACGTCTTTCTAAGAGGACCCATGTCCCCAACGTTTACTACGTGTCTCTGAATGGACAAACTGGCTTTAAAACTGTAATAACGTCTTTCTAAGAGGACCTCTGTCCCCAACGTTTACTACGGTGTCTCTGAATGGACAAACTGGTTTTAAAACTGTAATAACGTCTTTCTAAGTGGATCTATGTACCCAACGTTTACTACGGTGTCTCTGAATGGACAAACTGGCTTTAAAACTGCAATAACGTCTTTCTAAGAGGACCTCTGTCCCCAACGTTTACTACGGTGTCTCTGAATGGACAAACTGGCTTTAAAACTGCAATAACGTCTTTCTAAGAGGACCTCTGTCCCCAACGTTTACTACGGTGTCTCTGAATGGACAAACTGGCTTTAAAACTGTAAAAACGTCTTTCTAAGAGGACCCATGTCCCCAACGTTTACTACGGTGTCTCTGAATGGACAAACTGGTACTAAAACTGTAATAACGTAATTCTAAGAGGACCCATGTCCCCAACGTTTACTACGGTGTCTCTGAATGGACAAACTGGCTTTAAAACTGCAATAACGTCTTTCTAAGAGGACCTCTGTCCCCTACGTTTACTACGGTGTCTCTGAATGGACAAACTGGCTTTAAAACTGTAATAACGTCTTTCTAAGAGGACCTCTGTCCCCAACGTTTACTACGGTGTCTCTGAATGGACAAACTGGTTTTAAAACTGTAATAACGTCTTTCTAAGTGGATCTATGTACCCAACGTTTACTACGGTGTCTCTGAATGGACAAACTGGCTTTAAAACTGCAATAACGTCTTTCTAAGAGGACCTCTGTCCCCAACGTTTACTACGGTGTCTCTGAATGGACAAACTGGCTTTAAAACTGTAAAAACGTCTTTCTAAGAGGACCCATGTCCCCAACGTTTACTACGGTGTCTCTGAATGGACAAACTGGTACTAAAACTGTAATAACGTAATTCTAAGAGGACCCATGTCCCCAACGTTTACTACGGTGTCTCTGAATGGACAAACTGGCTTTAAAACTGCAATAACGTCTTTCTAAGAGGACCTCTGTCCCCTACGTTTACTACGGTGTCTCTGAATGGACAAACTGGCTTTAAAACTGTAATAACGTCTTTCTAAGAGGACCCATGTCCCCAACGTTTACTACGGTGTCTCTGAATGGACAAACTGGCTTTAAAACTGTAATAACGTCTTTCTAAGAGGACCTCTGTCCCCAACGTTTACTACGGTGTCTCTGAATGGAAAAAACTGGCTTTAAAACTGTAATAACGTCTTTCTAAGAGGACATCTGTCCCCAACGTTTACTACGGTGTCTCTGAATGGACAAACTGGCTTTAAAACTGTAATAACGTCTTTCTAAGAGGACATCTGTCCCCAACGTTTACTACGGTGTCTCTGAATGGAAAAAACTGGTACTAAAACTGTAATAACGTCTTTCTAAGAGGACCCATGTCCCCAACGTTTACTACGTGTCTCTGAATGGACAAACTGGCTTTAAAACTGTAATAACGTCTTTCTAAGAGGACCTCTGTCCCCAACGTTTACTACGGTGTCTCTGAATGGACAAACTGGTTTTAAAACTGTAATAACGTCTTTCTAAGTGGATCTATGTACCCAACGTTTACTACGGTGTCTCTGAATGGACAAACTGGCTTTAAAACTGCAATAACGTCTTTCTAAGAGGACCTCTGTCCCCAACGTTTACTACGGTGTCTCTGAATGGACAAACTGGCTTTAAAACTGTAAAAACGTCTTTCTAAGAGGACCCATGTCCCCAACGTTTACTACGGTGTCTCTGAATGGACAAACTGGTACTAAAACTGTAATAACGTAATTCTAAGAGGACCCATGTCCCCAACGTTTACTACGGTGTCTCTGAATGGACAAACTGGTACTAAAACTGTAATAACGTCTTTCTAAGAGGACCCATGTCCCCAACGTTTACTACGGTGTCTCTGAATGGACAAACTGGCTTTAAAACTGCAATAACGTCTTTCTAAGAGGACCTCTGTCCCCTACGTTTACTACGGTGTCTCTGAATGGACAAACTGGCTTTAAAACTGTAATAACGTCTTTCTAAGAGGACCCATGTCCCCAACGTTTACTACGGTGTCTCTGAATGGACAAACTGGCTTTAAAACTGCAATAACGTCTTTCTAAGAGGACCTCTGTCCCCAACGTTTACTACGGTGTCTCTGAATGGACAAACTGGCTTTAAAACTGTAATAACGTCTTTCTAAGTGGATCTATGTACCCAACGTTTACTACGGTGTCTCTGAATGGACAAACTGGTACTAAAACTGTAATAACGTCTTTCTAAGAGGACCTCTGTCCCCAACGTTTACTACGGTGTCTCTGAATGGACAAACTGGCTTTAAAACTGTAATAACGTCTTTCTAAGAGGACCCATGTCCCCAACATTTACTACGGTGTCTCTGAATGGACAAACTGGTACTAAAACTGTAATAACGTAATTCTAAGAGGACCCATGTCCCCAACGTTTACTACGGTGTCTCTGAATGGACAAACTGGCTTTAAAACTGCAATAACGTCTTTCTAAGAGGACCTCTGTCCCCTACGTTTACTACGGTGTCTCTGAATGGACAAACTGGCTTTAAAACTGTAATAACGTCTTTCTAAGAGGACCCATGTCCCCAACGTTTACTACGGTGTCTCTGAATGGACAAACTGGCTTTAAAACTGTAATAACGTCTTTCTAAGAGGACCTATGTCCCCAACGTTTACTACGGTGTGTCTGAATGGACAAACTGGCTTTAAAACTGTAATAACGTCTTTCTAAGAGGACCTATGTCCCCAACGTTTACTACGGTGTCTCTGAATGGACAAACTGGCTTTAAAACTGTAATAACGTCTTTCTAAGAGGACCTATGTCCCCAACGTTTACTACGGTGTCTCTGAATGGACAAACTGGCTTTAAAACTGTAATAACGTCTTTCTAAGAGGACCTCTGTCCCCAACATTTACTACAGTGTCTCTGAATGGACAAACTGGCTTTAAAACTGTAATAACGTCTTTCTAAGAGGACCCATGTCCCCAACGTTTACTACGGTGTCTCTGAATGGACAAACTGGCTTTAAAACTGTAATAACGTCTTTCTAAGAGGACCTATGTCCCCAACGTTTACTACGGTGTCTCTGAATGGACAAACTGGCTTTAAAACTGTAATAACGTCTTTCTAAGAGGACCCATGTCCCCAACGTTTACTACGGTGTCTCTGAATGGACAAACTGGCTTTAAAACTGTAATAACGTCTTTCTAAGAGGACCTCTGTCCCCAACGTTTACTACGGTGTCTCTGAATGGACAAACTGGCTTTAAAACTGTAATAACGTCTTTCTAAGAGGACTTCTGTCCCCAACGTTTACTACGGTGTCTCTGAATGGACAAACTGGCTATAAAACTGCAATAACGTCTTTCTAAGAGGACTTCTGTCCCCAACGTTTACTACGGTGTCTCTGAATGGACAAACTGGCTTTAAAACTGTAATAACGTCTTTCTAAGAGGACTTCTGTCCCCAACGTTTACTACGGTGTCTCTGAATGGACAAACTGGCTTTAACACTGCAGCTGTTTGACAGCTAGACCACTGTGTGGGATCAGTGACGCCCTCGAAGCAACATAGAAGAAGACAGTGCACGTTAAGTTAGCTGTACCTCAATCCACTCACATAAAAACATCTTTATGTCCACTGACAGCCACCGTACATCATGCAGTTCCCACCTCTTCCACCAGAGGTTAGTGTTTGTACAGTCTGGACCTTGAACAGGTCCATCCTACCAGAAACGCAAGGAAAGATTTTCTCACCGGGTTTCATCTGCTGCCGCTGGGCCGGTGGCGGGAACCTGGGGATCAAACGTCAGAACCAACTGGGTCAGAGCGGAGTAAGAGCAGACATCACCGTGGCAACCATTTCCTGACCTGCTCCAGGGGATCCAGTGGGGGGATTCCCGGGACGGGAATCTTGGTGTTGAAGGGAATTCTGAATCCACCTTCATCTTCGAACTCCTCCCTACCGCCCGCAGCGGCCCACTGGTCCTCATCCCCGGAGGACCCGGCCCCCCAGCACCCCATCAGGTCCAGGGGCCCGTCCAGGCAGGGGGGCATGAGGGGGATGGCGTCGCTTCTCACCCCGCTGCTGGAGATGTCCTCTGAAAGGAAGTGGTCCTCACAGATCCAGCGCTGTTCCGCGCCATCCTTCTGCTCCGTCTGCCGCAGAGCCGCCAGCCAGACCTGCACACAGACCAGACTTACTGGACCGGACCAGAACCTGCACACAGACCAGACTTACTGGACCGGACCAGAACCTGCACACAGGCAAGACTTACTGGACCGGACCAGAACCTGCACACAGGCCAGACTTACTGGACCGGACCGGACCAGAACCTGCACACAGACCAGACTTACTGGACCGGACCAGAACCTGCACACAGGCCAGACTTACTGGACCGGACCAGAACCTGCACACAGACCAGACTTACTGGACCGGACCAGAACCTGCACACAGGCAAGACTTACTGGACCGGACCAGAACCTGCACACAGGCCAGACTTACTGGACCGGACCGGACCAGAACCTGCACACAGGCCAGACTTACTGGACCGGACCGGACCAGAACCTGCACACAGACCAGATTTACTGGACCGGACCGGACCAGAACCTGCACACAGGCCAGACTTACTGGACCGGACCGGACCAGAACCTGCACACAGACCAGACTTACTGGACCGGACCGGACCAGAACCTGCACACAGGCCAGACTTACTGGACCGGACCGGACCAGAACCTGCTCACAGGCCAGACTTACTGGACCGGACCGGACCAGAACCTGCACACAGACCAGACGCACTGGACAGGACCAGAACCTGCACACAGACCAGACGCACTGGACCGGACCAGAACCTGCACACAGACCAGACTTACTGGACCGGACCAGAACCTGCACACAGACCAGACTTACTGGACCGGACCAGAACCTGCACACAGACCAGACTTACTGGACCGGACCGGACCAGAACCTGCTCACAGGCCAGACTTACTGGACCGGACCGGACCAGAACCTGCACACAGACCAGATTTACTGGACCGGACCGGACCAGAACCTGCACACAGGCCAGACTTACTGGACCGGACCGGACCAGAACCTGCTCACAGGCCAGACTTACTGGACCGGACCGGACCAGAACCTGCACACAGACCAGACTTACTGGACCGGACCGGACCAGAACCTGCTCACAGACCAGACGCACTGGACCAGACCAGAACCTGCACACAGACCAGACTTACTGGACCGGACCAGAACCTGCACACAGACCAGACTTACTGGACCGGACCAGAACCTGCACACAGACCAGACTTACTGGACCGGACCGGACCAGAACCTGCACACAGACCAGACTTACTGGACCGGACCAGAACCTGCACACAGACCAGACTTACTGGACCGGACCAGAACCTGCACACAGACCAGACTTACTGGACCGGACCAGAACCTGCACACAGGCAAGACTTACTGGACCGGACCAGAACCTGCACACAGGCCAGACTTACTGGACCGGACCAGAACCTGCACACAGACCAGACTTACTGGACCGGACCAGAACCTGCACACAGACCAGACTTACTGGACCGGACCAGAACCTGCACACAGGCAAGACTTACTGGACCGGACCAGAACCTGCACACAGGCCAGACTTACTGGACCGGACCGGACCAGAACCTGCACACAGACCAGACTTACTGGACCGGACCAGAACCTGCACACAGGCCAGACTTACTGGACCGGACCAGAACCTGCACACAGACCAGACTTACTGGACCGGACCAGAACCTGCACACAGGCAAGACTTACTGGACCGGACCAGAACCTGCACACAGGCCAGACTTACTGGACCGGACCGGACCAGAACCTGCACACAGGCCAGACTTACTGGACCGGACCGGACCAGAACCTGCACACAGACCAGATTTACTGGACCGGACCGGACCAGAACCTGCACACAGGCCAGACTTACTGGACCGGACCGGACCAGAACCTGCACACAGACCAGACTTACTGGACCGGACCGGACCAGAACCTGCACACAGGCCAGACTTACTGGACCGGACCGGACCAGAACCTGCTCACAGGCCAGACTTACTGGACCGGACCGGACCAGAACCTGCACACAGACCAGACTTACTGGACCGGACCAGAACCTGCACACAGACCAGACTTACTGGACCGGACCAGAACCTGCACACAGACCAGACTTACTGGACCGGACCGGACCAGAACCTGCTCACAGGCCAGACTTACTGGACCGGACCGGACCAGAACCTGCACACAGACCAGATTTACTGGACCGGACCGGACCAGAACCTGCACACAGGCCAGACTTACTGGACCGGACCGGACCAGAACCTGCTCACAGGCCAGACTTACTGGACCGGACCGGACCAGAACCTGCACACAGACCAGACTTACTGGACAGGACCAGAACCTGCACACAGACCAGACGCACTGGACCGGACCAGAACCTGCACACAGACCAGACTTACTGGACCGGACCAGAACCTGCACACAGACCAGACTTACTGGACCGGACCACAACCTGCACACAGACCAGACTTACTGGACCGGACCGGACCAGAACCTGCTCACAGGCCAGACTTACTGGACCGGACCAGAACCTGCACACAGACCAGACTTACTGGACCGGACCGGACCAGAACCTGCACACAGACCAGACTTACTGGACCGGACCAGAACCTGCACACAGACCAGACTTACTGGACCGGACCAGAACCTGCACACAGACCAGACTTACTGGACCGGACCAGAACCTGCACACAGGCCAGACTTACTGGACCGGACCGGACCAGAACCTGCACACAGACCAGACTTACTGGACCGGACCAGAACCTGCACACAGGCCAGACTTACTGGACCGGACCAGAACCTGCACACAGGCCAGACTTACTGGACCGGACCAGAACCTGCACACAGGCCAGACTTACTGGACCGGACCGGACCAGAACCTGCACACAGGCCAGACTTACTGGACCGGACCAGAACCTGCACACAGACCAGACTTACTGGACCGGACCAGAACCTGCACACAGGCCAGACTTACTGGACCGGACCAGAACCTGCACACAGGCCAGACTTACTGGACCGGACCGGACCAGAACCTGCACACAGGCCAGACTTACTGGACCGGACCGGACCAGAACCTGCACACAGACCAGACTTACCGGACCGGACCAGAACCTGCTCACAGGCCAGACTTACTGGACCGGACCGGACCAGAACCTGCACACAGACCAGACTAACTGGACTGGACCAGAACCTGCACACAGGCCAGACGCACTGGACCGGACCGGACCAGAACCTGCACACAGACCAGACTTATCGGACCGGACCGGACCAGAATCTGCACACAGACCAGACTTACTGGACCGGACCAGAACCTGCACACAGACCAGACTTACTGGACCGGACCAGAACCTGCACACAGACCAGACTTACTGGACCGGACCGGACCAGAACCTGCACACAGGCCAGACTTACTGGACCGGACCGGACCAGAACCTGCAGACATACCAGACTAACTGGACCAGACCGGACCAGAACCTGCACACAGACCAGACTTACTGGACCGGACCGGACCAGAACCTGCACACAGGCCAGACTTACTGGACCGGACCAGAACCTGTACACAGACCAGACTTACTGGACCGGACCAGAACCTGCACACAGGCCAGACTTACTGGACCGGACCGGACCAGAACCTGCACACAGACCAGACTTACTGGACCGGACCAGAACCTGCACACAGGCCAGACTTACTGGACCGGAGCAGAACCTGCACACAGACCAGACTTACTGGACCGGACCAGAACCTGCACACAGGCCAGACTTACCGGACCGGACCAGAACCTGCACACAGACCAGACTTACCGGACCGGACCAGAACCTGCACACAGACCAGACTTACCGGACCGGACCAGAACCTGCACACAGACCAGACTTACCGGACCGGACCAGAACCTGCACACAGGCCAGACTTACCGGACCGGACCAGAACCTGCACACAGACCAGACTTACCGGACCGGACCAGAACCTGCACACAGGCCAGACTTACTGGACCGGACCGGACCAGAACCTGCACACAGACCAGACTTACCGGACCGGACCAGAACCTGCACACAGGCCAGACTTACTGGACCGGACCGGACCAGAACCTGCACACAGACCAGACTTACTGGACCGGACCAGAACCTGCACACAGACCAGACTTACTGGACCGGACCAGAACCTGCACACAGACCAGACTTACTGGACCGGACCGGACCAGAACCTGCACACAGACCAGACTTACCGGACCGGACCAGAACCTGCACACAGACCAGACTTACTGGACCGGACCAGAACCTGCACACAGGCCAGACTTACTGGACGGGACCGGACCAGAACCTGCACACAGACCAGACTTACTGGACCGGACCAGAACCTGCACACAGGCCAGACTTACTGGACCGGACCAGAACCTGCACACAGGCCAGACTTACTGGACCGGACCAGAACCTGCACACAGGCCAGACTTACTGGACCGGACCGGACCAGAACCTGCACACAGGCCAGACTTACTGGACTGGACCAGAACCTGCACACAGGCCAGACTTACTGGACCGGACCGGACCAGAACCTGCTCACAGGCCAGACTAACTGGACCGGACCGGACCAGAACCTGCACACAGACCAGACTTACTGGACCGGACCAGAACCTGCACACAGGCCAGACGTACTGGACCGGACCGGACCAGAACCTGCACACAGACCAGACTTATCCGACCGGACCGGACCAGAATCTGCACACAGACCAGACTTACTGGACCGGACCAGAACCTGCACACAGACCAGACTTACTGGACCGGACCAGAACCTGCACACAGGCCAGACTTACTGGACCGGACCAGAACCTGCACACAGGCCAGACTTACTGGACCGGACCAGAACCTGCACACAGGCCAGACTTACTGGACCGGACCGGACCAGAACCTGCACACAGGCCAGACTTACTGGACCGGACCGGACCAGAACCTGCACACATACCAGACTAACTGGACCGGACCGGACCAGAACCTGCACACAGGCCAGACTTACTGGACCGGACCAGAACCTGCACACATACCAGACTAACTGGACCGGACCGGACCAGAACCTGCACACATACCAGACTAACTGGACCGGACCGGACCAGAACCTGCACACAGGCCACACTTACTGGACCGGACCAGAACCTGCACACAGGCCAGACTTACTGGACCGGACCAGAACCTGCACACAGACCAGACTTACTGGACCGGACCAGAACCTGCACACAGGCCAGACTTACTGGACCGGACCGGACCAGAACCTGCACACAGGCCAGACTTACTGGACCGGACCAGAACCTGCACACAGACCAGACTTACTGGACCGGACCGGACCAGAACCTGCACACAGACCAGATTTACTGGACCGGACCGGACCAGAACCTGCTCACAGGCCAGACTTACTGGACCGGACCGGACCAGAACCTGCACACAGACCAGACTTACCGGACCGGACCGGACCAGAACCTGCACACAGGCCAGACTTACTGGACCGGACCAGAACCTGCACACAGACCAGACTTACTGGACCGGACCAGAACCTGCACACAGACCAGACTTACTGGACCGGACCGGACCAGAACCTGCACACATACCAGACTTACTGGACCGGACCAGAACCTGCACACAGACCAGACTTACTGGACCGGACCAGAACCTGCACACACACCTGGACTCAGCAGTCTGACCACCAGTCGACTTTGATTGTTCGATTCCCTGCTTGTGTTGCTCTCAGATAGAACTGGCTTTGGAGAAAAGGATCTGTTGATGACCTTAGAGTAGAACAGAGTAGAGCTAAACAGGGTAGAGCAGAACAGAGTAGAGTAGAACAGGGTAGAGTAGAACAGGGTAGAGCAGAACAGAGTAGAGTAGAACAGAGTAGAGTAGAACAGAGTAGAGCAGAACAGAGTAGAGTAGAACAGAGTAGAGTAGAACAGAGTAGAGCAGAACAGGGTAGAGTAGAACAGAGTAGAGCAGAACAGGGTAGAGTAGAACAGAGTAGAGCAGAACAGAGTAGAGTAGAACAGGGTAGAGTAGAACAGAGTAGAACAGAGTAGAGTAGAACAGAGTAGAGTAGAACAGGGTAGAGTAGAACAGGGTAGAGCAGAACAGAGTAGAGTAGAACAGGGTAGAGTAGAACAGAGTAGAGCAGAACAGAGTAGAACAGAGTAGAGTAGAACAGAGTAGAGTAGAACAGGGTAGAGTAGAACAGGGTAGAGTAGAACAGAGTAGAGTAGAACAGAGTAGAGTAGAACAGAGTAGAGTAGAACAGGGTAGAGCAGAACAGAGTAGAGTAGAACAGGGTAGAGCAGAACAGAGTAGAGTAGAACAGGGTAGAGTAGAACAGAGTAGAGCAGAACAGAGTAGAACAGAGTAGAGTAGAACAGAGTAGAGTAGAACAGGGTAGAGTAGAACAGGGTAGAGCAGAACAGAGTAGAACAGAGTAGAGTAGAACAGGGTAGAGTAGAACAGGGTAGAGCAGAACAGAGTAGAACAGAGTAGAGTAGAACAGAGTAGAGTAGAACAGGGTAGAGTAGAACAGGGTAGAGCAGAACAGAGTAGAACAGAGTAGAGTAGAACAGGGTAGAGCAGAACAGAGTAGAGCAGAACAGAGTAGAGTAGAACAGAGTAGAGTAGAACAGGGTAGAGTAGAACAGGGTAGAGCAGAACAGAGTAGAGTAGAACAGGGTAGAGTAGAACAGAGTAGAGTAGAACAGAGTAGAGTAGAACAGGGTAGAGTAGAACAGAGTAGAGTAGAACAGGGTAGAGTAGAACAGGGTAGAGTAGAACAGAGTAGAGCAGAACAGAGTAGAGTAGAACAGGGTAGAGTTCTTCTCACCCCTTCTCATCCCCTTTTTTTAAATCCTCAGTTTATCCCCAGTTTATCCCAGTTTATCCTCAGTTTATCCCCAGTTTATCCCAGTTTATCCTCAGTTTATCCCAGTTTATCCCCAGTTTATCCCCAGTTTATCCCCAATTTATCCTCAGTTTATCCCAGTTTATCCTGTTTATCCCCAGTTTATCCTCATTTTATCCTCAGTTTATTCCCAGTTTATCCCCAGTTTATCCTCAGTTTATCCCAAGTTAATCCCCAGTTTATCCCCAGTTTATCCCAGTTTATCCCCAGTTTATCCTCAGTTTATCCCCAGTTTATCCCCAGTTTATCCCCATTTTATCCTCAGTTTATCCTCAGTTTATCCTCAGTTTATCCCAGTTTATCCTCAGTTTATCCCAGTTTATCCCAGTTTATCCTCAGTTTATCCTCAGTTTATCCCCAGTTTATCCCAGTTTATCCCCAGTTTATCCTCAGTTTATCCCCAGTTTATCCCAGTTTATCCCCAGTTTATCCTCAGTTTATCCCCAGTTTATCCCCAGTTTATCCCAGTTTATCCCAGTTTATCCCCAGTTGATCCCCAGTTGATCCCAGTTTATCCCCAGTTTATCCCCAGTTTATCCCCAGTTTATCCCCAGTTTATCCCGTTTATCCTCAGTTTATCCCAGTTTATCCTCAGTTTATCCCAGTTTATCCCAGTTTATCCTCAGTTTATCCTCAGTTTATCCTCAGTTTATCCCCAGTTTATCCCGTTTATCCTCAGTTTATCCTCAGTTTATCCCAGTTTATCCTCAGTTAATCCCCAGTTTATCCCAGTTTATCCTCAGTTAATCCCCAGTTTATCCTCAGTTTATCCCAGTTTATCCTCAGTTTATCCTCAGTTTATCCCCAGTTTATCCCCAGTTTATCCCAGTTTATCCCAGTTGATCCCCAGTTGATCCCCAGTTGATCCCCAGTTTATCCCCAGTTTATCCCCAGTTTATCCCGTTTATCCTCAGTTTATCCTCAGTTTATCCCAGTTTATCCTCAGTTTATCCCAGTTTATCCCAGTTTATCCTCAGTTTATCCTCAGTTTATCCTCAGTTTATCCCCAGTTTATCCCGTTTATCCTCAGTTTATCCTCAGTTTATCCCAGTTTATCCTCAGTTAATCCCCAGTTTATCCCAGTTTATCCTCAGTTAATCCCCAGTTTATCCTCAGTTTATCCCCAGTTTATCCTCAGTTTATCCTCAGTTAATCCCAGTTTATCCTCAGTTAATCCCCAGTTAATCCCCAGTTTATCCCCAGTTTATTCCCAGTTTATCCCCAGTTTATCCTCAGTTTATCCCAAGTTAATCCCCAGTTTATCCCCAGTTTATCCCAGTTTATCCTCAGTTTATCCCAGTTTATCCTCAGTTAATCCCCAGTTTATCCCCAGTTTATCCCAGTTTATCCTCAGTTTATCCCCAGTTTATCCCAGTTATCCCCAGTTTATCCCAGGTTATCCTCAGTTTATCCCCAGTTTATCCCAGTTTATCCCAATTTATCCCAATTTATCCCCAGTTTATCCTCAGTTTATCCCCAGTTTATCCTCAGTTTATCCCAGTTTATCCTCAGTTTATCCTCAGTTTATCCCAGTTTATCCTCAGTTAATCCCCAGTTTGTCCTCAGTTAATCCCCAGTTTATCCCCAGTTTATCCTCAGTTTATCCCAGATTATCCTCAGTTTATTCCCAATTTATCCCCAATTTATCCGCAGTTTATCCCCAGTTTTTCCTCAGTTTATCCCCAGTTTCTCCCCAGTTTCTCCCCAGTTTCTCCCCAGTTTATCCCAGTTTATCCCAGTTTATCTCAGTTTATCCTCAGTTTATCCTGTTTATCCCAGTTTATCCCCAGTTTATCCTCAGTTTATCCCCAGTTTCTCCCCAGTTTATCCCCAGTTTATCCCAGTTTATCCCAGTTTATCCCCAGTTTATCCCGTTTTTCCTCAGTTTATCCTCAGTTTATCCTGTTTATCCCAGTTTATCCCCAGTTTATCCCCAGTTTATCCTCAGTTTATCCCCAGTTTCTCCCCAGTTTATCCCCAGTTTATCCCCAGTTTATCCCAGTTTATCCCAGTTTATCCCCAGTTTATCCCAGTTTATCCCAGTTTATCCTCAGTTTATCTCCAGACACGCCGGAGTCCAGATACTTTTCACCGGTGATTCTCCGCGACTACACCCCAGCGACTCCCCCCGCGACTACAACCATGTGACTACACCCCAGCGACTACACCCCAGCGACTCCCCCCGCGACTACAACCATGCGACTACACCCCAGCGACTCCCCCCGCGACTACACCCCCGCGACTACAACCCCGCGACTACACCCCCGCGACTACAACCCCGCGACTACAACCCCGCGACTACACCCCCGCGACTACAACCCCGCGACTCCCCCTGCGACTACAACCCCGCGACTCCACCCCAGCGACTCCCCCTGCGACTACAACCCCGCGACTCCACCTCAGCGACTCCCCCAGCGACTACAACCCCGCGACTACAACCCCGCGACTCCACCTCAGCGACTCCCCCAGCGACTACAACCCCGCGACTCCACCCCAGCGACTCCCCCTGCGACTACAACCCCGCGACTCCACCCCAGCGACTCCCCCAGCGACTACAACCCCGCGACTCCCCCTGCGACTACAACCCCGCGACTACACCCCAGCGACTCCCCTCCGCCACTCCCCTCCCCGCGACTACACCCCAGCGACTCCCCCCGCGACTACACCCCAGCGACTCCCCCCGCGACTACAACCATGCGACTACACCCCCCGCGACTCCCCCAGCGACTACAACCCCGCGACTCCCCCTGCGACTACACCCCAGCGACTCCCCCCGCGACTATAACCATGCGACTACACCCCCGCGACTCCCCCAGCGACTACAACCCCGCGACTCCCCCTGCGACTACAACCCAGCGACTCCCCCCCCGCGACTCCCCCCGCGACTACAACCCCGCGACTCCCCCTGCGACTACAACCCAGCGACTACACCCCAGCGACTCCCCCCGCGACTACACCCCAGCGACTCCCCCCGCGACTACACCCCAGCGACTACACCCCAGCGACTCCCCCCGCGACTACAACCATGCGACTACAACCCCGCGACTCCCCCTGCGACTACACCCCCGCGACTCCCCCCGCGACTACAACCCCGCGACTACACCCCCGCGACTCCCCCAGCGACTACAACCCCGCGACTCCCCCTGCGACTACACCCCTGCGACTACACCCCAGCGACTCCCCCCGCGACTACACCCCTGCGACTCCCCCAGCGACTACAACCCCGCGACTCCCCCTGCGACGACAACCATGCGACTACACCCCCGCGACTCCCCCAGCGACTACAACCCCGCGACTACACCCCCGCGACTACAACCCCGCGACTACACCCCCGCGACTCCCCCAGCGACTACAACCCCGCGACTACACCCCAGCGACTCCCCTCCGCCACTCCCCTCCCCGCGACTACAACGCCGCCACTCCAGCGACTACAACCATGCGACTACACCCCCGCGACTCCCCCCGCGACTACAACCATGCGACTACACCCCCGCGACTCCCCCCGCGACTACACCCCAGCGACTACAACCCCGCGACTCCCCCCGCGACTACACCCCAGCGACTACAACCCCGCGACTACACCCCAGCGACTACAACCCCGCGACTACACCCCAGCGACTCCCCTCCCCGCGACTACACCCCAGCGACTCCCCTCCCCGCGACTACACCCCTGCGACTCCCCCTGCGACTACACCCCCGCGACTACACCCCAGCGACTCCCCTCCCCGCGACTACAACCCCGCGACTACACCCCAGCGACTCCCCCTGCGACTACACCCCCGCGACTACACCCCAGCGACTCCCCTCCCCGCGACTACAACCCCGCGACTACACCCCAGCGACTCCCCCTGCGACTACACCCCAGCGACTACACCCCAGCGACTACACCCCAGCGACTACACCCCCTCGACTCCCCCAACACATTCGCTGTTTGCCGGCGCACTTCGGAAAGCAACAGTGGTTTAAAATGCCTATAGATATGTACACTTGCTCCCGCCACATGAAGATCTGGCTGTCTGGGAACATGGTCACATGAAGACGGCTGGAGTGTTGGCACGACCTGATGTGATGTGACTTCATCACCTCTAGGACCCACAGTGTCTCCGCTTCAAGCACTTCATTGTTGGCAGAAACGCGGACAGTTTCTGCTTCGTTGCCGTGTGAACAACTGCTTCTGGATGCCCCAGCTTTCAGTAAATCACCTTTTATCACTGCGCTGTTCGCCCGTGCAACTCCAGCTTGGTGTTTCTTTCCTCACGAGCGCCAATTCGCCCAGATTTGATCAGTCAAAAGATTTAACAGAAAGTTTCCATGTGGCCGTCTCGGGTCAGCGTCCCGTCCAGCCGCACATTGTTCTGAAAATGACATTTTCCTGGCATGATGTCGCGGTCACCTTCACTGTTCCCTGAACTCGGGCCGGTCTCCCCGACCATCCAAACTGAATTTCACCACCAACACAGAGACTGCCCGAGGCAACTTGCTTTTCACAGAGACACATTTTATTTGGATATTTGATTATATATTCCCATGACTTTTCCAAAACTTCTGACAAAATAAATATTTTAATAACTTTTCCAGGGCCTGGAAATTTAATTTAAAAATTCCATAACTTTTCCAGGTTTTTCATGACCGTATGAACCCTGTTGAGTCTATCTGTATGAATGTTTATTCTAGAGCATTAAAAACGTAGAAATTAAGTACATTAAAGAGACATTTTTTACTCTAATCAAGTACTGACCCACACTTTGTATAAAGATGTTCCACTACGCATCAAAGTCTCCAAATTTCACACAGAATTTCATGAGAAGAGAAAAAGTCACAAGTTAATGATTCCCGGGGAAGAAAAGTGCTACAGTGAGAAACCTTGGAGTAATATTTGACCCTGACCTGTCCTTTGGTCCACATATTAAGCAGGTTACTAAAACAGCCTTCTTTCATTTACGTAATATAGCCAAAATTAGGGACATTCTGTCTCAGAGTGATGCAGAAAAACTGGTTCATGCTTTTGTTACTTCGAGACTAGATTACTGTACCTCTCTATTACTGGGCTGTCCTAAATATGCCCTGAAAAGCCTTCAGCTGATCCAGAATTCTGCAGCCAGAGTCCTGACCAGAACCAGCAGGAGAGATCATATTTCTCCAGTTTTAGCCTCTCTTCATTGGCTGCCTGTTGAATCTAGAATAGAATTTAAAATCCTTCTCCTTACATATAAAGCCCTCCACAACCAGGCACCACTATATATCAAAGACCTCATAGTTCCTTATATACCAAGCAGAGTACTTCGTTCGCAGACTGCAGGCTTACTTGTGGTTCCTAGAGTCTCAAAGAGCCGAGCAGGAGGCAGAGCCTTTGGTTATCAGGCCCCTCTCTTATGGAATAAGCTCCCAGTTAGTGTTAGGGAAGCAGACACCCTCCCCACCTTTAAGACTAGGCTGAAGACTTATCTTTTTGATAAGTCCTATAGCTAGGGATGGTTAGCATCCCTTAGTTATGCTGCTATAGGTTTAGACTGCTGAGGGACATTTCCTGATAACCCTAACCCTAAACTGACCCATAATGTAAAGGTTAACCCTTTAACCCACCGTCTCCAGACTTTACCTACACCCCCCAACCCCCTGCAGGGGCTTCAGGCTCCTCTCCTGCCGTTAGCTGCTGGCTAACCCGTGAGCATGTTTAATCAATGTACACCACGGAGCTGGTTAAACTGGTTTATACTGGTCTAACTGGTTAAACTGGTCTAACTGGTTAAACTAGGTTAAACTGGTCTAACTGGGAACCCACCTTGACGCGCGCAGGGTCTGCGGGGAAGCTGAAAAACCTCTTGGGGGGTCTGCTGAAGCCCCCCCTCCTCTCCGCGCGGTTCGGACACCCCGAGACGACACACTTCACCATGGCAACCCGCTGCTGTCTGCCCGAACCGGGACGAACCGTTGATCGGAACCTAGCCGTGCCAGTCCAGGTTAACGCGCCACGAGCCAGGTGGTCGCACAGGAAATACGCACACACACCCGGAAGTTAAAGGACGGAGGGAAACGCAGCGTGTTGAGGTCATAATTACGGATCAGGCACCATCCAAACGTTTCTTTTTTTCTGCTTTTGTTTTTATACAATTTAATCATCTCTTTTTATAACAATAAAGAAAGTAAAAGTTTCTTAAACAAACAAAACTGACAAGCTCCATCTGGTGCTGATGTTTATCCACCAGATGTTCAGTTATGAACAATTTTTTGTGAAACTCAAAAGTTTCTCAACAAATCTTGATAGGTGCACCAGTGTGGCAGACATTTTACAACACTGGAACTTAACGCTGAAGAAAGCCGAAACAACAAAGAAGCTGAATAGCCGAAGCACTTCAAACACAAACTGAAATTTAAATGTGGTGAAAATGGTTTAAATCCATCCATCTTCCACCACTTATCCGGGGTCGGGTTGCGGGGGCAGCAGCCTAAGCAGGGAAGCCCAGACTTCCCTCTCCCCAGCCACATTTGCCAACTCTGCGGGGGGGATCCCGAGGCGTTCCCAGGCTAGCCGAGAGATATAATCCCTCCAGCGTGTCCTGGGTCTTCCCCGGGGTCTCCTCCCAGAGGGATGTGCCTGGAACACCTCACCAGGGAGGCGTCCAGGAGGCATACTGACCAGATGCCTGAGTCACCTTAACTGGTTCTTCTCGATGCGGAGGAGCAGCAGCTCTACTCTGATCTCCTCCCAGATGACCGAGCTCCTCACCCTATCTCTAAGGGAGAGCCCGGCCACCCTGCAGAGGAAACTCATTTCAGCCGTCTGTATACGAGATCTCGTTCTTTCGGTCACGACCCACAGCTCATGACCATAGGTGAGGGTAGGAACGTAGATCGACTGGTAAATCGAGAGCTTCGCCTTCTGGCTCAGCTCCTTCTTCACCACGACAGACCGGCGCAGAGTCCGCATTACTGCAGACGCCGCACCGATCCGTCTGTCGATCTCACGCTCCATCCTTCCCTCACTCGTGAACAAGACCCCGAGATATTTAAACTCCTCCACTTGAGGCAGGACCTGACTCCCGACCCGGAGAGGGCAATCCACCCTATTCCGGCTGAGGACCATGGTCTCAGATTTGGAGGTGCTGATTCTCATCCCAGCCGCTTCACACTCGGCTGCGAATCGCTCAAGTGAGAGCTGGAGATCACGACCAGATGAAGCCAACAGGACCACGTCATCTGCAAAAAGCAGGGACCCAATCCTGAGGCCACCAAGTCGGATCCCCTCAACACCTCGGCTGCACCTAGAAATTCTGTCCATATAAGTTATGAACAGAATCGGTGATAAAGGGCAGCCTTGGCGGAGTCCAATCCTCACCGGAAACGAATCCGACTTACTACCGGCAATGCGGACCAAGCTCTGACACCTGTCGTACAGGGACCGGACAGCTCGTACAAGGGGGTCCGGTACCCCATACTCTGGGAGTACCCCCCACAGGAGCCCCCGGGGGACACGGTCGAATGCCTTCTCCAGGTCCATAAAGCACATGTAGACTGGTTGGGCAAACTCCCATGCCCCCTCCAGGACCCCAAAGAGGGTATAGAACTAGTCCACTGTTCCGCGACCAGGACGAAAACCACACTGCTCCTCCTCAATCCAGGATTCGACTATCCGGCGGACCCTCCTCTCCAGGACCCCTGATAGACCTTACCAGGGAGGCTGAGGAGTGTGATTCCCCTGTAATTGAAACACACCTTCCGGTCCCCCTTCTTAAAAAGGGGGACCACCACCCCAGTCTGCCAGTCCAGCGGTACTGTCCCCGATGTCCACGCGATGCTGCAGAGGCATGTCAGCCAGGACAGCCCCACAGCATCCAGAGCCTTAAGGAACTCCGGGCGGATCTCATCCACCCCCGGGGCCTTGCCGCCAAGGAGCTTTTTGACCACCTCAGCGACTTCAGCCCCAGAGATAGGAGAGTCCACCCCTGAGTCCACCAGCTCTGCTTCCTCATCGGAAGACGTGTTGGTAGGATTGAGAAGGTCTTCTAAGTATTCCCTCCACCGACCCACAACGTCCCGAGTTGAGGTCAGCAGCTCCCCACCTCCACTGTACACAGTATTGATGGAGCACTGCTTCCCCCTCCTGAGCCGCCGGATGGTGGACCAGAATCTCCTCGAAGCCGTCCGGAAGTCTTTCTCCATGGCCTCGCCAAACTCCTCCCATGCCAGAGTTTTTGCCTCGGCAACAGCCGAAGCCGCATGCCGCTTAGCCCGTCGGTACCCATCAGCTGCCTCCAGAGTCCCACAGGCCAAGAAGGCCCGATAGGACTCCTTCTTCAGCTTGACGGCATCCCTCACTGCTGGTGTCCACCAACGAGTCCTGGGATTACCGCCACGACAGGCACCAACGACCTTACAGCCACAGCTCCGGCTGGCCGCCTCAACAATAGAGGCACGGAACACAGCCCATTCAGACTCAACGTCCCCCGCCTCACTCGGGACATGGTTGAAGCTCTGCTGAAGGTGGGAGTTGAAGCTCGCTCTGATGGGGGACTCAGCCAGACGTTCCCAGCAGACCCTCACAACACGTTTGGGCCTGCCAGATCTGACCGGCTTCCTCCCCCACCACCTGAGCCAACTCACCACCAGGTGGTGATCAGTTGAAGCTCCGCCCCCCTCTTCACCCGAGTGTCCAAGGCATGTGGCCGCAGGTCCGACGATACGACTACAAAATCCATCATCAAACTGCGGCCCAGGGAATCCTGATGCCAGGTGTACATATGGACACTCTTATGCTGGAACATGGTGTTCGTTATAGACAATCCATGACGAGCACAGAAGTCCAATAACAAAACACCATTTGGGTTCAGAGGGGGGGGACCATGCCTCCCAATCACTCCCCTCCAGGTCTCACTGTCATTGCCCACGTGAGCATTGAAGTCCCCCAGCAGAACAATGGAGTCCCCAGAAGGAGCACCCTCCAGCACTCCCTCCAAGGACTCCAGAAAGGGTGGGTACTCTGAACTGCTGTTCGGTGCATAAGCACAGACATCAGTCAGGACCCGTCCCCCCACCCGGAGGCGGAGGGAAACTACCCTTTCATCCACCGGGGTAAACCCCAACGTGCAGGCACCAAGCTGGGGGCTGATGAGAATGCCCACACCTGCTCGGCGCCTCTCACCATGAGCAACTCCAGAGTGGAAGAAGGTCCAGCCCCTCTCGAGGGTTCTGGTTCCAGAGCCCAAGCCATGCGTCGAGGTGAGTCCAACTATATCTAGCCGGAACCGCTCAACCTTGCGCACAAGCTCAGGCTCCTTCCCCACCAGAGAGGTGACGTTCCACGTCCCTAGAGCCAGCTTCTGCAGCCGGGGATCGGACCGCCAGGGTCCCCGCCTCTTGCTGCCGCCCAGCTCACACTGCACCCGACCCCTATGGCTCCTCCCGCAGATGGTGAGCCCACGGGAGGTGGGGCCCATGTAACCCTTTCAGGCTGAGCCCGAATGGGCCCCATGGGCGAAGGCCCGGCCACCAGACACTCGCGCTCGTACCCCACCTCCAGGCCTGGCTCCAGAGGGGGGTCCCGGTAACCCGCGTCCCGGCAAGGGAACATTTATGCCCAGGTTTGTCGTCATCATAGAGGTTGATGATCCGTGCTTGGTCTGGTCCCTCTCCTAGACACCTGTTTCCATGGTGACCCTACCAGGGGCATAAAGCCCCCGACAACATAGCTGCTAGGATCTTCGGGACGCACATACCCCTCCACCACCATAAGGTGACGGCTCAGGGAGGGGATTTATTTTATATTTATATATTTATTTCTGTTTCTAATTTAGCTTGTTAGTTTCTGGTCCAGCCTCATCCACTAGGGGCTGCAAAACAAATCCCCATAGACTCCCATGTTAAAAAGACCAACTTCACAGCAGAAATAAACATGTTTACAGCAAAAATAAACACGTTTACAGCAGGAATAAACATGTTTACAGCAGGAATAAACATGTTTAAAGCAGGAATAAACATGTTCACAGCAGGAATAAACATGTTTAAAGCAGGAATAAACATGTTTACAGCAGGAATTAACATGTTTAAAGCAGGAATAAACATGTTTACAGCAGGAATAAACATGTTTAAAGCAGGAATAAACATATTTACAGCAGGAATAAACATGTTTAAAGCAGGAATAAACATGTTTACAGCAGGAATAAACATGTTTATAGCAGAAATAAACATGTTTACAGCAGGAATAAACATGTTTAAAGCAGGAATAAACATGTTTACAGCAGAAATAAACATGTTTAAAGCAGGAATAAACATGTTTACAGCAGGAATAAACATGTTTACAGCAGGAATAAACATGTTTAAAGCAGGAATAAACATGTTTACAGCAGAAATAAACATGTTTAAAGCAGGAATAAACATGTTTACAGCAGGAATAAACATGTTTATAGCAGAAATAAACATGTTTACAGCAGGAACAAACATGTTTACAGCAGGAATAAACATGTTTATAGCAGAAATAAACATGTTTACAGCAGGAATTAACATGTTTACAGCAGGAATAAACATGTTTACAGCAGGAATAAACATGTTTAAAGCAGGAATAAACATGTTTACAGCAGAAATAAACATGTTTAAAGCAGGAATAAACATGTTTACAGCAGGAATAAACATGTTTATAGCAGAAATAAACATGTTTACAGCAGGAACAAACATGTTTACAGCAGGAATAAACATGTTTACAGCAGGAATAAACATGTTCAAAAATCCATTTTAGGTTTAATAGGTCAGGTTTACTTTCATGACAACTTGGGGTTGAGTGAATTTTTTTCTAACTCGCCATTTAAAAGTAATTTAATCTCGAAGTTCGGTATATTTAGGGGCGTGTCCTTTTGATTGACAGGTACCCGATCTCCCGCTTCAAGTCAGAAGAACATAGAACAACCGCGGTTTTTAGCCGGTTAACAACGTGACTTTTAAGCTTTAGCCCGCTTACCCCCGTTAGCTGGTTAGCTCCTGTTATCTCCGGGTTAGCTCGGTTAGCTCTTAGCTACAGAAAGCTCGGAGTTCGCTCGATGTCAATCATCCACCATGACGCTCACAGCTCCCCTCTCAGCTCCACCTCTTTGCGCAGTCTATGGTCAAGACCCGTTTAAACTTCGAATGACGTTCCTAGGTGAAAGCATGGCTGGGCTGCATTTTTCCAAAGTGGGCCGAGTTCCTACCTTGTCTTGGCCAAATTCTTCATTTCAATGAGAGAAACTGCAGTGTCTTTGCAAATTATGTAAATACTGTAAGACATTTGTGGAGACAAAATTGGTGGCTGGGGTTAATGGTGGCCTGTCTGTGTGTAGTTTGCATGTTCTCCCCATGTATGTGAGCTTGAATGGTAGTTTGTCTCTCTGTGATGAACTGGCGACCCGTCCAGGTATACCTGCCTATCGCCTGATGCTTGCTGGGCTCCAGCTTCCTGCGACCCTTTAATGGACCAAGTGGTTAAGAAAATGAAAATCAAAGCTAAGGATTCAAGATCGAGATGCTTTTGAAAATAAATTTTTTGGGGGTGCTGGCAAAGGCCTAAGAGGAGTACTGTGCAAAAATATGAGGCAGAAACTGAACCGCTTCCTGCAATTAGGGTCGCGGCAAAGCTGGAGTCTATCCCAGCAGTCATTGTGTGAGAAGCAGGTACACCTGGACATGTCGCCAGTCCACTGCAGGTACACCTGGACATGTCGCCAGTCCACTGCAGGTACACCTGGACATGTCGCCAGTCCACTGCAGGTACACCTGGACATGTCGCCAGTCCACTGCAGGTACACCTGGACATGTCGCCAGTTCACTGCAGGTACACCTGGACATGTCGCCAGTCCACTGCAGGTACACCTGGACATGTCGCCAGTCCACCGCAGGTACACCTGGACAGGTCGCCAGTCCACCGCAGGTACACCTGGACATGTCGCCAGTTCACCGCAGGTACACCTGGACATGTCGCCAGTCCACCGCAGGTACACCTGGACATGTCGCCAGTCCACCGCAGGTACACCTGGACATGTCGCCAGTCCACCGCAGGTACACCTGGACATGTCGCCAGTCCACCGCAGGTACACCTGGACATGTCGCCAGTCCACCGCAGGTACACCTGGACATCGCCAGTTCACCGCAGGTACACTTGGACATGTCGCCAGTCCACCGCAGGTACACCTGGACATGTCGCCAGTCCACCGCAGGTACACCTGGACATGTCGCCAGTCCACCGCAGGTACACCTGGACAGGTCGCCAGTCCACCGCAGGTACACCTGGACATGTCGCCAGTCCACCGCAGGTACACCTGGACATGTCGCCAGTCCACCGCAGGTACACCTGGACATGTCGCCAGTCCACCGCAGGTACACCTGGACATGTCGCCAGTCCACCGCAGGTACACCTGGACATGTCGCCAGTCCACCGCAGGTACACTTGGACATGTCGCCAGTCCACCGCAGGTACACCTGGACATCGCCAGTTCACCGCAGGTACACTTGGACATGTCGCCAGTCCACCGCAGGTACACCTGGACATGTCGCCAGTCCACCGCAGGTACACCTGGACATGTCGCCAGTCCACCGCAGGTACACCTGGACAGGTCGCCAGTCCACCGCAGGTACACCTGGACATGTCGCCAGTCCACCGCAGGTACACCTTGACATGTCGCCAGTCCACCGCAGGTACACCTGGACATGTCGCCAGTCCACCGCAGGTACACCTGGACATGTCGCCAGTCCACCGCAGGTACACCTGGACAGGTCGCCAGTCCACCGCAGGTACACCTGGACATGTCGCCAGTCCACCGCAGGTACACCTGGACATGTCGCCAGTCCACCGCAGGTACACTTGGACATGTCGCCAGTCCACCGCAGGTACACCTGGACATCGCCAGTTCACCGCAGGTACACTTGGACATGTCGCCAGTCCACCGCAGGTACACCTGGACATGTCGCCAGTTCACCGCAGGTACACCTGGACATGTCGCCAGTTCACCGCAGGTACACCTGGACATGTCGCCAGTTCACCGCAGGTACACCTGGACATGTCGCCAGTTCACCGCAGGTACACCTGGACATGTCGCCAGTCCACCGCAGGTACACCTGGACAGGTCGCCAGTCCACTGCAGGTACACCTGGACATGTCGCCAGTTCACCGCAGGTACACCTGGACATGTCGCCAGTCCACCGCAGGTACACCTGGACAGGTCGCCAGTCCACCGCAGGTACACCTGGACATGTCGCCAGTTCACCGCAGGTACACCTGGACATGTCGCCAGTTCACCGCAGGTACACCTGGACATGTCGCCAGTCCACCGCAGGTACACCTGGACATGTCGCCAGTTCACCGCAGGTACACCTGGACATGTCGCCAGTCCACCGCAGGTACACCTGGACATGTCGCCAGTCCACCGCAGGTACACCTGGACATGTCGCCAGTCCACCGCAGGTACACCTGGACATGTCGCCAGTCCACCGCAGGTACACTTGGACATGTCGCCAGTCCACCGCAGGTACACTTGGACATGTCGCCAGTCCACCGCAGGTACACCTGGACATGTCGCCAGTTCACCGCAGGTACACTTGGACATGTCGCCAGTCCACCGCAGGTACACCTGGACATGTCGCCAGTTCACCGCAGGTACACTTGGACATGTCGCCAGTCCACCGCAGGTACACCTGGACATCGCCAGTTCACCGCAGGTACACCTGGACATGTCGCCAGTCCACCGCAGGTACACCTGGACATGTCGCCAGTTCACCGCAGGTACACCTGGACATGTCGCCAGTTCACCGCAGGTACACCTGGACATCGCCAGTTCACCGCAGGTACACCTGGACATGTCGCCAGTCCACAGCAGGTACACCTGGACATGTCGCCAGTTCACCGCAGGTACACCTGGACAGGTCGCCAGTTCACCGCAGGTACACCTGGACATGTCGCCAGTCCACCGCAGGTACACCTGGACAGGTCGCCAGTCCACTGCAGGTACACCTGGACATGTCGCCAGTCCACTGCAGGTACACCTGGACATGTCGCCAGTCCACTGCAGGTACACCTGGACATGTCGCCAGTTCACTGCAGGTACACCTGGACATGTCGCCAGTCCACCGCAGGTACACCTGGACATGTCGCCAGTCCACCGCAGGTACACCTGGACATGTCGCCAGTTCACCGCAGGTACACCTGGACATGTCGCCAGTTCACCGCAGGTACACCTGGACATCGCCAGTTCACCGCAGGTACACCTGGACATGTCGCCAGTCCACAGCAGGTACACCTGGACATGTCGCCAGTTCACCGCAGGTACACCTGGACAGGTCGCCAGTTCACCGCAGGTACACCTGGACATGTCGCCAGTCCACCGCAGGTACACCTGGACAGGTCGCCAGTCCACTGCAGGTACACCTGGACATGTCGCCAGTCCACTGCAGGTACACCTGGACATGTCGCCAGTCCACTGCAGGTACACCTGGACATGTCGCCAGTTCACTGCAGGTACACCTGGACATGTCGCCAGTCCACTGCAGGTACACCTGGACATGTCGCCAGTCCACTGCAGGTACACCTGGACATGTCGCCAGTCCACCGCAGGTACACTTGGACATGTCGCCAGTCCACCGCAGGTACACCTGGACATGTCGCCAGTCCACTGCAGGTACACCTGGACATGTCGCCAGTCCACTGCAGGTACACCTGGACATGTCGCCAGTCCACTGCAGGTACACCTGGACATGTCGCCAGTCCACTGCAGGTACACCTGGACATGTCGCCAGTCCACTGCAGGTACACCTGGACAGGTCGCCAGTTCACCGCAGGTACACCTGGACATGTCGCCAGTCCACCGCAGGTACACCTGGACAGGTCGCCAGTTCACCGCAGGTACACCTGGACATGTCGCCAGTCCACCGCAGGTACACCTGGACATGTCGCCAGTCCACCGCAGGTACACCTGGACATGTCGCCAGTCCACCGCAGGTACACCTGGACATGTCGCCAGTCCACCGCAGGTACACCTGGACATGTCGCCAGTCCACCGCAGGTACACTTGGACATGTCGCCAGTCCACCGCAGGTACACCTGGACAGGTCGCCAGTCCACCGCAGGTACACCTGGACATGTCGCCAGTCCACCGCAGGTACACTTGGACATGTCGCCAGTCCACCGCAGGTACACCTGGACAGGTCGCCAGTCCACCGCAGGTACACCTGGACATGTCGCCAGTCCACCGCAGGTACACTTGGACATGTCGCCAGTCCACCGCAGGTACACCTGGACATGTCGCCAGTCCACCGCAGGTACACTTGGACATGTCGCCAGTCCACCGCAGGTACACCTGGACATGTCGCCAGTTCACCGCAGGTACACTTGGACATGTCGCCAGTCCACCGCAGGTACACCTGGACATGTCGCCAGTTCACCGCAGGTACACCTGGACATCGCCAGTTCACCGCAGGTACACCTGGACATCGCCAGTTCACCGCAGGTACACCTGGACATGTCGCCAGTTCACCGCAGGTACACCTGGACAGGTCGCCAGTTCACCGCAGGTACACCTGGACATGTCGCCAGTCCACCGCAGGTACACCTGGACAGGTCGCCAGTCCACCGCAGGTACACTTGGACATGTCACCAGTCCACCGCAGGTACACCTGGACAGGTCGCCAGTCCACCGCAGGTACACCTTGACATGTCGCCAGTCCACCGCAGGTACACTTGGACATGTCGCCAGTCCACCGCAGGTACACCTGGACAGGTCGCCAGTCCACCGCAGGTACACTTGGACATGTCGCCAGTCCACCGCAGGTGCACTTGGACATGTCGCCAGTCCACCGCAGGTACACCTGGACAGGTCGCCAGTCCACAGCAGGTACACCTGGACATGTCGCCAGTCCACCGCAGGTACACTTGGACATGTCGCCAGTCCACCGCAGGTACACCTGGACATGTCGCCAGTTCACCGCAGGTACACTTGGACATGTCGCCAGTCCACGGCAGGTACACCTGGACATGTCGCCAGTTCACCGCAGGTACACCTGGACATGTCGCCAGTTCACCGCAGGTACACCTGGACATGTCGCCAGTTCACCGCAGGTACACCTGGACAGGTCGCCAGTTCACCGCAGGTACACCTGGACATGTCGCCAGTTCACCGCAGGTACACCTGGACATGTCGCCAGTTCACCGCAGGTACACCTGGACATGTCGCCAGTTCACCGCAGGTACACCTGGACATGTCGCCAGTCCACCGCAGGTACACCTGGACATGTCGCCAGTTCACCGCAGGTACACCTGGACAGGTCGCCAGTTCACCGCAGGTACACCTGGACATGTCGCCAGTCCACCGCAGGTACACCTGGACATGTCGCCAGTTCACCGCAGGTACACCTGGACATGTCGCCAGTCCACCGCAGGTACACCTGGACATGTCGCCAGTTCACCGCAGGTACACCTGGACATGTCGCCAGTTCACCGCAGGTACACCTGGACATCGCCAGTTCACCGCAGGTACACCTGGACATGTCGCCAGTCCACCGCAGGTACACCTGGACATGTCGCCAGTTCACCGCAGGTACACTTGGACATGTCGCCAGTCCACCGCAGGTACACCTGGACATGTCGCCAGTCCACCGCAGGTACACCTGGACATGTCGCCAGTCCACCGCAGGTACACCTGGACATGTCGCCAGTTCACCGCAGGTACACCTGGACATGTCGCCAGTCCACCGCAGGTACACCTGGACATGTCGCCAGTCCACCGCAGGTACACCTGGACATGTCGCCAGTCCACCGCAGGTACACCTGGACATGTCGCCAGTCCACCGCAGGTACACCTGGACATGTCGCCAGTTCACCGCAGGTACACCTGGACAGGTCGCCAGTTCACCGCAGGTACACCTGGACATGTCGCCAGTTCACCGCAGGTACACCTGGACATGTCGCCAGTCCACCGCAGGTACACCTGGACATGTCGCCAGTCCACCGCAGGTACACCTGGACATGTCGCCAGTTCACCGCAGGTACACCTGGACATGTCGCCAGTCCACAGCAGGTACACCTGGACATGTCGCCAGTTCACCGCAGGTACACCTGGACATGTCGCCAGTCCACCGCAGGTACACCTGGACATGTCGCCAGTCCACCGCAGGTACACCTGGACATGTCGCCAGTCCACCGCAGGTACACTTGGACATGTCGCCAGTCCACCGCAGGTACACCTGGACATGTCGCCAGTCCACCGCAGGTACACCTGGACATGTCGCCAGTCTACCGCAGGTACACCTGGACATGTCGCCAGTCCACCGCAGGTACACCTGGACATGTCGCCAGTCCACCGCAGGTACACCTGGACATGTCGCCAGTCCACCGCAGGTACACCTGGACATGTCGCCAGTCCACCGCAGGTACACCTGGACATGTCGCCAGTCCACCGCAGGTACACCTGGACATGTCGCCAGTCCACCGCAGGTACACCTGGACATGTCGCCAGTCCACCGCAGGTACACCTGGACATGTCGCCAGTCCACCGCAGGTACACCTGGACATGTCGCCAGTCCACCGCAGGACCACACAGACAAACTACTCACCTTCACTCCTAGAGACAGGTAGAGTAACCAGTTATCCTAAGGGAAACTGGAAGACTATACTAAGCATGATAAACTAAAAGCGATGGTAATATGTGTGCTGAAACCAAAACAGCTCGTTTTACATGTAGATTTTTAAATAGTAAAAATACAAATTATTTACATTATGTTGAACCAAGAGAAAAAATGATTAATGCAACTTTTTGCTTTTATTTGATCCCAGTTAACAAAATAATATTCTGGTTCAATAGAGTTTGTTTATTTACAGCTTTATTCAGCTATTTTCAGTGGCAGATTTTTTGTTTATTACTGCCAGTAATTAATTTTAATCATTTAAATTACACTAGTTTCCAGCTTTTTTGCATATGAACAATAATCAGCTTCCAAAAAAAACAACAGTTTGTAATCATTGTCTCAACACAAAATTTATTCAGAGCCAAAGAGAAGCCAACACCAGCATGATCAAAAATAGTAAAAACTTCACTATGTAAATGAAAATTTCACGTAGCAACACGTTACCATACAGCAGAAATACACCACGCTGGAGGAGGAAAACTGTAGAAAAACCCTCATCACAGCAGAAAAACATCAATTCATGATGTCACAAATACTCATATGCATTGCATTCGAGCATGTCACATGTTGAGACTATTTATGTAAATTCTTACATTTTATATTTTACATCTGATTCAATATATTGGCTGTATTTAAATAAGAGCATTGTGCTTTAACTCATCTCTGGTGTCACAAAAAAAATCATAAAAACAGAAGTTTACTGGCAGGAAGCTGCAGACACGAAGCTGAAAGGAAAATGTCCTGTTCACGTTGGCTGGAAAGGTAGAAGGAAACAACAACAACAACAATAATAATAATCTTATTGAAACATTATTATCAATATTATTATGATGATAATGTTGAACAATTCTTGTTTGGAAATTCGACTTTGCCTTTAATCCACCACAAGAGGAAAACTTTTTAGATTAGAAGCAAACGTTGTGGATTAGATGCAACTCTTCCAGATGTCGCAGTAGTTGAGAATTTATCTCCTGAAACAATCAGTGAGGAAGTCTTTCATTAAACATCGGCTGTTTCTCAGTCCAGGGTCTGCACATTTCCAAGTGTGGATCCGTCGGCTGCATGTGTCATCGTGGCGCACCAAGTGCTGTCTCAATTCAAAGGCTCCTTCGAATCCACCCTTCAAATGCGCACTTCGCTTGGCTCCAGATCAGCTTAAAACCAAGGCTACCAGAGATGCATCCTAAGCACCCTCTCCTATCCCAGAATCCATTGTGTTCCTGATAGAACAGAATGAGCAGCAGAGCACCGCTGTAGGTACCACACCAGCCAGAGCGTTTATTTATTTATTTCTATGTAATCATTTATTTATTTCTATTTCCCCTTTCATTAAAGAAAAGGCTGAATTTATTCCAGTCACTCAGATAACTGGAGACTGGAATAATGAACAGTAATTAAACATGTTAAATTATAATCCAGTCATATAAGACACTATCATTTAATGAGAAAAAAAACAAATTAGAGCATTTTTCTGATGAACAGTGGGACAAAATACCTGTCAATTCAATTCAATTCAATTCAATTCAATTCAACTTTATTTATATAGCGTCAAATCATGGCAATGCCATCTCAAGACGCTTTACAGACAGAGGGGAAAACATAATGAAGGCCAATTCATAACAGCCTATATAAGGAAACCAACAGATTGAGTTGAGTCCAACTCAATCTCCCATCCTGAGCAAGCACACTGGGAAGGAAAAAACTCCCTTTTAACAGGAAGGAAACCTCCGGCAGAATCCGGCTCAGGACAGGCAGCCATCTGCCTCTGCTGTGTGGGGGGAAGAGGACAGAAAGACAACAGACAACAGGTGCAGAAGTCTGACAGGGAGGAACAAAAAACACCTGACTAGTGAAAACAAAGGATTTATATATATATATATATATATATATATATATATATATATATATATATATACATATGAGGACGACTGTATATGTGTCTAACGAGGATTATTTTGCACTGAAGTTAACGTCAGCTTGACAGGATGAGCCGTCAGCCAGAGGAGAGCTCGTCTAAACCGCCTCATGTTGCTCATTTACACACAAAGGAAAATGACAATAAATCACAGTTTAATTACTGGCACCATTTTCTGCCATTTAAAAACTATTTTTGTGTCTTTTTGTGGAAGAATGGGATCAGTAACTAGATAAAGTTGTCCTATGTAGTTGCTAGGCAACGGAGGACTGGAACACTATGGGTAATTCTCGTCCACTAGAGAGGCCTTCTCATTTTCCTGGCAGGAAGCCACTTCGGTGTGCAGACCATGAAGAACACTTTGTTGTCTACACAGTCTGCGCACTTGGAGGTGTGCAGACCCTGAATTGAGAAACACCGGATGTCTGGGACCGGCTAGCGGGACACTTCTGGCTGCATCTGCCACATGATGGCAGGTAAATGAAGGAACGTGGTTGACGGGTTTCAGAGCTGAATCTCCTTTTCTGTCTTCTCCAATATCAGAATTCTGGTTTGAAGAAACGCTCGGCTGCGGATCGGTGACGACTGGAGAATGGGGATGATTACCAGTAAGGGTCCGTTGGGATAAAACACCAGAACGTGGAAACGGAGGCGTCCCACATGTGTCCTACATGACAAAACCAACATTGTCCAACCCGTGTCAGAAACATGAATGGAGTAAAAGTTAATTACAAAACACAACGCAGCAGCAGTACAAAGATCTCAGCTTCCTGCTAGTTTGATTCATAAGAAATTGCATACTCCCAAACGTTCCTCGTATAGGCTGACCCCGCCTGCAGGACGGCGTGGTAGCTGCACTGCGGACACCGCGTCCCACCAGCTTCAGGACGAGGGAAGTCCAGGATGGAAGATTGTCTCCTACGATGTCCAGAGGGGGGATGGGATCTGCACCGCCAAGCTTCCGCCGGGATGTTTAAATGAATTCATCTGGAGATTTCCAACAACGTCCAAACGTGAAGAGGGACGTTGCAGCCGGGCTGCAGGTGGATTTACCTGCGTCGCCATGTTCCTCATGAATACCAGATGATTCCAGTCAAATGCGTCCATTTCCAGCAGAACGTCACGCGACGCTGCGGCACGTCCGAAACACCTGGAGCCGGGTTACACCTGGAGCCGGGTTACACCTGGAGCCGGGCTGCACCTGGAGCCGGGCGGCACCTGGAGCCGGGTTACACCTGGAGCCGGGCTGCACCTGGAGCCGGGTTACACCTGGAGCCGGGCGGCACCTGGAGCCGGGCTGCACCTGGAGCCGGGTTACACCTGGAGCCGGGTTACACCTGGAGCCGGGCTGCACCTGGAGCCGGGCGGCACCTGGAGCCGGGTTACACCTGGAGCCGGGTTACACCTGGAGCCGGGCGGCACCTGGAGCCGGGTTACACCTGGAGCCGGGCTGCACCTGGAGCCGGGTTACACCTGGAGCCGGGCTGCACCTGGAGCCGGGTTACACCTGGAGC
This sequence comes from Telmatherina bonti, assembly GCF_933228915.1. Taxonomy (NCBI): domain Eukaryota; kingdom Metazoa; phylum Chordata; class Actinopteri; order Atheriniformes; family Telmatherinidae; genus Telmatherina; species Telmatherina bonti. Next base: position 1,648,881 of record NC_136614.1, read on the forward strand.
CGGGCGGCACCTGGAGCCGGGCGGCACCTGGAGCCGGGCTGCACCTGGAGCCGGGTTACACCTGGAGCCGGGCGGCACCTGGAGCCGGGTTACACCTGGAGCCGGGCTGCACCTGGAGCCGGGCGGCACCTGGAGCCGGGTTACACCTGGAGCCGGGTTACACCTGGAGCCGGGCTGCACCTGGAGCCGGGTTACACCTGGAGCCGGGCGGCACCTGGAGCCGGGTTACACCTGGAGCCGGGTTACACCTGGAGCCGGGCGGCACCTGGAGCCGGGTTACACCTGGAGCCGGGCTGCACCTGGAGCCGGGCGGCACCTGGAGCCGGGTTACACCTGGAGCCGGGCGGCACCTGGAGCCGGGCTGCACCTGGAGCGTAACCTGGAGCCGGGTTACACCTGGAGCCCAGCTGCACCTGGAGCCGGGCGGCACCTGGAGCCGGGCGGCACCTGGAGCCGGGCTGCACCTGGAGCCGGGTTACACCTGGAGCCGGGCGGCACCTGGAGCCGGGTTACACCTGGAGCCGGGCGGCACCTGGAGCCGGGTTACACCTGGAGCCGGGTTACACCTGGAGCCGGGTTGCACCTGGAGCCGGGTTACACCTGGAGCCGGGTTACACCTGGAGCCGGGCGGCACCTGGAGCCGGGTTACACCTGGAGCCGGGTTACACCTGGAGCCGGGCGGCACCTGGAGCCGGGTTACACCTGGAGCCGGGTTGCACCTGGAGCCGGGCTGCACCTGGAGCCGGGTTACACCTGGAGCCGGGTTACACCTGGAGCCGGGCGGCACCTGGAGCCGGGTTACACCTGGAGCCGGGCGGCACCTGGAGCCGGGTTACACCTGGAGCCGGGTTACACCTGGAGCCGGGCGGCACCTGGAGCCGGGTTACACCTGGAGCCGGGCGGCACCTGGAGCCGGGCTGCACCTGGAGCCAGGTTACACCTGGAGCCGGGCCGCACCTGGAGCCGGGTTGCACCTGGAGCCGGGTTACACCTGGAGCCCAGCTGCACCTGGAGCCGGGCGGCACCTGGAGCCGGGCGGCACCTGGAGCCGGGCGGCACCTGGAGCCGGGCGGCACCTGGAGCCACCTGGAGCCGGGCGGCACCTGGAGCCGGGTTACACCTGGAGCCGGGCGGCACCTGGAGCCGGGTTACACCTGGAGCCGGGCTACACCTGGAGCCGGGCGGCACCTGGAGCCGGGTTACACCTGGAGCCGGGTTACACCTGGAGCCGGGCGGCACCTGGAGCCGGGTTACACCTGGAGCCGGGTTACACCTGGAGCCGGGTTGCACCTGGAGCCGGGTTGCACCTGGAGCCGGGCTGCACCTGGAGCCGGGTTACACCTGGAGCCGGGTTACACCTGGAGCCGGGCTGCACCTGGAGCCGGGTTACACCTGGAGCCGGGCCGCACCTGGAGCCGGGCTGCACCTGGAGCCGGGTTGCACCTGGAGCCGGGCGGCACCTGGAGCCGGGCGGCACCTGGAGCCGGGCGGCACCTGGAGCCGGGCTGCACCTGGAGCCGGGCGGCACCTGGAGCCGGGCTGCACCTGGAGCCGGGTTGCACCTGGAGCCGGGTTACACCTGGAGCCGGGCTGCACCTGGAGCCGGGCGGCACCTGGAGCCGGGCGGCACCTGGAGCCGGGCTACACCTGGAGCCACCTGGAGCCGGGTTACACCTGGAGCCGGGTTACACCTGGAGCCACCTGGAGCCGGGTTACACCTGGAGCCGGGCCGCACCTGGAGCCGAGCGGCACCTGGAGCCGGGCGGCACCTGGAGCCGGGTTACACCTGGAGCCGGGCGGCACCTGGAGCCGGGCTACACCTGGAGCCACCTGGAGCCGGGTTACACCTGGAGCCGGGTTACACCTGGAGCCACCTGGAGCCGGGTTACACCTGGAGCCGGGCCGCACCTGGAGCCGAGCGGCACCTGGAGCCGGGCGGCACCTGGAGCCGGGTTACACCTGGAGCCGGGCGGCACCTGGAGCCGGGCTACACCTGGAGCCACCTGGAGCCGGGTTACACCTGGAGCCGGGCGGCACCTGGAGCCGGGTTACACCTGGAGCCGGGCGGCACCTGGAGCCGGGTTACACCTGGAGCCGGGTTACACCTGGAGCCGGGCGGCACCTGGAGCCGGGCGGCACCTGGAGCCGGGCTACACCTGGAGCCACCTGGAGCCGGGTTACACCTGGAGCCGGGTTACACCTGGAGCCGGGCGGCACCTGGAGCCGGGTTACACCTGGAGCCGGGCGGCACCTGGAGCCGGGCTACACCTGGAGCCACCTGGAGCCGGGTTACACCTGGAGCCGGGCCGCACCTGGAGCCGAGCGGCACCTGGAGCCGGGTTACACCTGGAGCCGGGCGGCACCTGGAGCCGGGCTACACCTGGAGCCACCTGGAGCCGGGTTACACCTGGAGCCGGGCGGCACCTGGAGCCGGGTTACACCTGGAGCCGGGCGGCACCTGGAGCCGGGTTACACCTGGAGCCGGGTTACACCTGGAGCCGGGCGGCACCTGGAGCCGGGTTACACCTGGAGCCGGGTTACACCTGGAGCCGGGCGGCACCTGGAGCCGGGCGGCACCTGGAGCCGGGCGGTACCTGGAGCCACCTGGAGCCGGGCGGCACCTGGAGCCGGGCTACACCTGGAGCCACCTGGAGCCGGGTTACACCTGGAGCCGGGTTACACCTGGAGCCGGGTTACACCTGGAGCCGGGCGGCACCTGGAGCCGAGCGGCACCTGGAGCCGGGTTACACCTGGAGCCGGGCGGCACCTGGAGCCGGGCGGCACCTGGAGCCACCTGGAGCCGGGCGGCACCTGGAGCCGGGCTACACCTGGAGCCACCTGGAGCCCGGTTACACCTGGAGCCGGGCCGCACCTGGAGCCGAGCGGCACCTGGAGCCGGGTTACACCTGGAGCCGGGTTGCACCTGGAGCCGGGTTACACCTGGAGCCTGGCCGCACCTGGAGCCGGGCCGCACCTGGAGCCGGGTTGCACCTGGAGCCGGGCCGCACCTGGAGCCGGGCCGCACCTGGAGCCGGGTTGCACCTGGAGCCGGGCTGCACCTGGAGCGTAACCCGGAGCCGGGTTACACCTGGAGCCCAGCGGCACCTGGAGCCGGGTTACACCTGGAGCCGGGCGGTACCTGGAGCCGGGTTACACCTGGAGCCGGGCTGCACCTGGAGCCGGGCGGCACCTGGAGCCGGGCGGCACCTGGAGCCGGGCTGCACCTGGAGCCGGGTTACACCTGGAGCCGGGCGGCACCTGGAGCCGGGTTGCACCTGGAGCCGGGCTACACCTGGAGCCGGGTTACACCTGGAGCCGGGCGGCACCTGGAGCCGGGCTGCACCTGGAGCCGGGTTACACCTGGAGCCGGGCTACACCTGGAGCCGGGTTACACCTGGATGCCCTGGACCGCCTGCCGGATGTTCTCCAGCAGAGCCTTGTTCTCCAGGCTCTGGTCCTGCTGGGTGTACATGTCGGTCAGCGCACTCACATACGAGTCAAAGTTCTGCTCGTTCATCGGTTCCTGCGGAAGAAGGAGAAACACGGGTTAGACCAGCATCCAGACCAGCATCCAGACCAGCATCCAAATCAGCATCCAGACCAGGACCCAGACCAGCATCCAAATCAGCATCCAGACCAGGACCCAGACCAGCATCCAAATCAGCATCCAGACCAGCATCCAGACCAGGACCCAGACCAGCATCCAAATCAGCATCCAGACCAGCATCCAGACCAGGATCCAGACCAGGACCCAAATCAGGACCCAGACCAGGATCCAGACCTGGACCCAGACCAGGATCCAGACCAGGACACACATCAGCATCTAGTAAAGACCCAGACCAGGACCCAGACCAGGACCCAGACCAGGACCCAGACCAGGATCCAGAGCATGACGTAAACCAGGACCCACACAAGGATCCAGACCAGCATCCAGACCAGGATTCAGACCAGGACCCAAAGCAGGACCCAGACCAGGATGCAGACCAGGACCCAAAGGAGGACCCAGACCAGGTTCCAGACCAGGACCCAGACCAGGACCAGACCAGAACCCAGACCAGGATCCAGAGCAGGACGTGGACCAGGACCCAGACCAGGACCCAGACCAATACCCACACCAGGACCCACACCAGGATCCAGACAAGCATCCAGACCAGGACCCAGACCAGGATCCAGACCAGTACCCAGACCAGTACCCAGACCAGCATCCAGACCAGCACCTGAAGCAGGACCCAGACCAGGACCCAGACCAGCATCTAGTCAAGACCCAGACCAGGACCCAGATCAGGATCCAGACCAGGACCCAGACCAGGACCCAGACCAGCATCCACACCAGGACTCACACCAGGATCCAGACAAGCATCCAGACCAGGATCTAGAACAGGATCCAGACCAGGATCCAAAGCAGGATCCAGACCAGGCTCCAGACCAGCATCTCGTCAAGACCCAGACCAGGACCCAGACCAGTACCCAGACCAGGACCCACACTAGGATCCAGACAAGCATAAAGACCAGGACCCAGACCAGGATCCAGACCAGGACCCAGACCAGGACCCAGACCAGCATCAAGACCAGGACCCACACCAGGATCCAGACCAGGACCCAGACCACCATCCAGACCAGGACCCACACAAGGATCCAGACCAGGGCACACACCAGGATCCAGAGCAGGACGTAGACCAGGATCCAGACCAGGACACACACCAGCATCTAGTCAAGACCCAGACCAGGATCCAGACCAGTACCCAGACCAGGACCCACACCAGGATCCAGACAAGCATCCAGACCAGGACCCAGACCAGGATCCAGACCAGGACCCGGACCAGGACCCAGACCAGCATCCAGACCAGGACCCAGACCAGGATCCAGACCAGGACCCAGACCAGCATCTAGTCAAGACCCAGACCAGGACCCAGACCAGGACCCAGACCAGCAACTATTCAAGACCCAGACCAGGACCCAGACCAGGATTCAGAGCAGGACGTAGACCAGGACCCAGACCAGGACCCAGACCAGGATCCAGACCAGGAAAAACACCAGGACCCAGACCAGGACCCAAACCAGCATCCAGACCAGGACCCAGACCAGCATCGAGTTAAGATCCAGACCAGGAACCAGACCAGGACCCAAAGCAGGACCCAGACCAGCATCCAGACCAGGACGCAGACCAGGACCCAGACCAGGACCCAGACCTGGACGTAGACCAGGAACCAGACCAGGAAACAGACCAGGATCCAGAGAGGGACGTAGACCAGTACCCAGACCAGGATCCAGACCAGGACCCAGACCAGCCTCCAGACCAGGACCAAGACCAGCATCCAGACCAGGACCAAGACCAGCATCGAGTTAAGATCCAGACCAGGAACCAGACCAGGACCCAAAGCAGGACCCAGACCAGCATCCAGACCAGGACCCGGACCAGCATCGAGTCAAGACCCAGACCAGGATCCAGACCAGGACCCAAAGCAGAACCCAGACCAGGATGCAGACCAGGACCCAGACCAGGATCCAGACCAGTACACACACCAGCATCTAGTCAAGACCCAAACCAGGACCCAGACCAGGAACCAAACCAGGATCCAGACCAGGACCCAGACCAGGATCCAGACAAGCATCCAGACCAGGACCCAGACCAGGACCCAGACCAGCATCCAGACCAGGACCCAGACCAGGATCCAGACCAGGACCCAAAGCAAGACCCAGACCAGGATCCAGACCAGGACCCACACCAGGATCCAGACCAGGACACACACTTGCATCTAGTCCAGACCCGAACCAGGACCCAGACCAGTAACCAGACCAGGACCCACACCAGGACCCAGACCAGTACCCAGACCAGGACCCACACCAGGACCCAGACCAGGACCCAGACCAGGATCCAGAGCAGGACGTAGACCAGTACCCAAACCAGAACCCAGACCAGGACCCACACCAGGACCCAGACCAGCATCTAGTCAAGACCCAGACCAGCATCCAGACCAGGACCCAGACCAGCATCCAGACCAGGACCCAGACCAGTACCCAGACGAGGACCCAAACCAGGATCCAGACCAGGACCCAGACCAGGACCCAGACCAGGACCCAGACAAGTACCCAGACCAGGACCCACACCAGGACCCAGACCAGGACCCAGACCAGGACCCAGACCAGCATCCAGACCAGCATCCAGACCAGGACCCAGACCAGCATGGAGTCAAGACCCAGACCAGGACCCAGACCAGGATCCAGATCAGGACCCAAAGCAGGACCCAGACCAGGTTCCAGACCAGGACCCAGACCAGGATCCAGACCAGGACCCAAAGCAGGACCCAGACCAGGTTCCAGACCAGGACCCAGACCAGGATCCAGAGCAGGACGTAGACCAGAACCCAGACCAGGACCCAGACCAGGACCCAGACCAGCATCCTGACCAGTACCCAGACCAGGACCCACACCAAGACCCAGACCAGGACCCAGACCAATACCCAGACACGGACCCACACCAGGATCCAGACCAGGACCAAGACCAGGACCCAGACCAGCATCCAGACCAGGACCCAGATCAGGATCCAGACAAGCATCTAGACCAGGACCCAGACCAGGATCCAGACCAGGACCCAGACCAGGACCCAGACCAGGACCCACAGCAGGTCCCAGACCAGGACCCAGAGCAGTACCTAGACCAGGACCCAGACCAGTACCCAGACCAGGACCCACAGCAGGACCCAGACCAGTACCCAGACCAGGACCCAGACCAGGATCCAGAACAGGAAAAACACCAGGACCCAGACCAGGACCCAAACCAGCATCCAGACCAGGACCCAGACCAGCATCGAGTCAAGACCCAGACCAGGACCCAGACCAGGATACAGACAAGGACCCAAAGCAGGACCCAGACCAGAATCCAGACCAGGACCTAGAACAGGACCCAGACCAGGACCCAGACCAATACCCAGACCAGGACCCAGACCAGGAAACAGACCAGGACCCAGACCAGGATCCAGACCAGCATCAAGACCAGGATCCAGACCAGGACCCAGACCAGCATCCAGACCAACATCTAGTCAAGACCCAGACCAGGACCCAGACCAGGACCCAGAACAGGATCCAGACCTGGACCCAGACCAGGATCCAGACAAGCATCCAGACCAGGACCCAGACCAGCATCCAGACCAGGATCCAGACCAGGACCCACACCAAGACCCAGACTGGGACCCAGACCAGCATCTAGTCAAGACTCAGACCAGGACCCAGACCAGGACCCAGACAAAGACGTAGACCAGGACCCAGACCAGGATCCAGACCAGGACGTAGACCAGGATCCAGACCAGTAACCAGACCAGGATCTAGACCAGGACACACACCAGCATCTAGTCAAGACCCAGACCAGGACCCAGACCAGGACCCAGACCAGGATCCAGACCAGGACCCAGACCAGGATCCAGACCAGGACACACACCAGCATCTAGTCAAGACCCAGACCAGGACCCAGACCAGGATTCAGAGCAGGACGTAGACCAGGACCCAGACCAGCATCCAGACCAGGACCAAGAGCAGCATCGAGTTAAGATCCAGACCAGGAACCAGACCAGCATCGAGTCAAGACCCAGACCAGGATCCAGACCAGGACCCAAAGCAGGACCCAGACCAGGATGCAGACCAGGACCCAGACCAGGATCCAGACCAGTACACACACCAGCATCTAGTCAAGACCCAGACCGGGAACCAGACCAGGAACCAGACCAGGACCCAGACCAGGGTCCAAACCAGGACCCAGACCAGGATCCAAACCAGGACCCAGACCAGGGTCCAAACCAGGACCCAAACCAGGATCCAGACCAGGACCCAGACCAGGATCCAGACAAGCATCCAGACCAGGACCCAGACCAGCATCCAGACCAGGAACCAGACCAGGAACCAGACCAGGACCCAGACGAAGACCCAGACCAGGACCCACACCAGGATCCAGACAAGCATCCAGACCAGGACCCAGACCAGCATCCAGACCAGGACCCAGACCAGGATCCAGACCAGGACCCAAAGCAAGACCCAGACCAGGATCCAGACCAGGACCCACACCAGGATCCAGACCAGGACACACACTTGCATCTAGTCCAGACCCAAACCAGGACCCAGACCAGTACCCAGACCAGGACCCACACCAGGACCCAGACCGGGATCCAGATCAGGATCCAGAGCAGGACGTAGACCAGTACCCAAACCAGAACCCAGACCAGGACCCACACCAGGATCCAGACCAGGACACACACTTGCATCTAGTCCAGACCCAAACCAGGACCCAGACCAGTACCCAGACCAGGACCCACACCAGGATCCAGACCGGGAAACACACCAGCATCTAGTCCAGACCCAAACCAGGACCCAGACCAGTACCCAAACCAGGACCTACACCAGGACCCAGACCAGTACCCAGACCAGGACCCAGACCGGGAAACACACCAGCATCTAGTCCAGACCCAAACCAGAACCCAGACCAGGACCCACACCAGGATCCAGACCAGGACCCAGACCAGCATCGAGTCAAGACCCAGACCAGGACCCAGACCAGGATCCAGATCAGGACCCAAAGCACTACCCAGACCAGGTTCAAGACCAGGACCCAGACCAGGATCCAGAGCAGGACGTAGACCAGGACCCAGACCAGGACCCAGACCAGCATCCTGACCAGTACCCAGACCAGCATCTAGTCAAGACCCAGACCAGGACCCAGACCAGGATTCAGAGCAGGACGTAGACCAGGACCCAGACCAGGTTCCAGACCATGATCGAGAGCAGGACGTAGACCAGGACCCAGACCAGGACCCAGACCAGGACCCAGACCAGCATCCTGACCAGTACCCAGACCAGGACACACACCAGGACCCAGACCAGGATCCAGACCAGGAAACACACCAGAATCTAGTCAAGACCCAGACCAGGACCCAGACCAGGACCCAGGCCAGGATCCAGAGCAGGACCCAGACCAATACCCAGACCAATACCCAGACCAGCATCGAGTCAAGACCCAGACCAGGACCCTGAGCAGGATCCAGAACGGGACCCAGGCCAGGATCCAGAGCAGGACCCAGACCAATACCCAGACCAATACCCAGACCAGCATCGAGTCAAGACCCAGACCAGGACCCTGAGCAGGATCCAGAACGGGACCCAGACCAGGATCCAGACCAGGACCCAGACCAGGACCCAGACAAGCATCCAGACCAGGACCCAGACCAGGATCCAGACCAGGACCCAGACCAGGACCCAGACCAGGACCCAGACCAGGATCCAGACAAGCATCCAGACCAGGACCCAGACCAGGTTGTAGACCAGGACCCAGACCAGGACCCTGGCCGGGATCCAGCGCAGGACCCAGAGCAGGACCCACACCAGAATCCAGACAAGCATCCAGACCAGGACCCAGACCAGGATCCAGACCAGGACCCAGACCAGGACCCAGACCAGCATCCAGACCAGGACCCAGATCAGGACCCAGACCAGTACCCAGACCAGGACCCACACCAGGACCCAGACCAGTACCCAGACCAGGATCCAGACCAGGATCCAGACCAGGACCCAAACCAGCATCCAGACCAGGACCCACACCAGGACCCAGACCAGTACCCAGACCAGGACCCAGACCAGGATCCAGACCAGGACCCAAACCAGCATCCAGACCAGGACCCACACCAGCATCGAGTCAAGACCCAGACCAGGACCCAGACCAGGATCCAGACCAGGACCCAAAGCAGGACCCCGACCAGGATCCAGACCAGGACCCAGACCAGGACCCAGACCAGGATCCAGAGAGGGACGTAGACCAGGACCCAGACCAGCATCCAGACCAGGACCAAGAGCAGCATCGAGTTAAGATCCATACCAGGAACCAGACCAGCATCCAGACCAGGACCCGGACCAGCATCGAGTCAAGACCCAGACCAGGATCCAGACCAGGACCCAAAGCAGGACCCAGACCAGGATGCAGACCAGGACCCAGACCAGTACACACACCAGCATCTAGTCAAGACCCAGACCAGGACCCAGACCAGGAACCAGACCAGGACCCAGACCAGGGTCCAAACCAGGACCCAGACCAGGATCCAAACCAGGACCCAGACCAGGGTCCAAACCAGGACCCAGACCAGGATCCACACCAGGACCCACACCAGGATCCAGACAAGCATCCAGACCAGGACCCAGACCAGCATCCAGACAAGCATCCAGACCAGGACCCAGACCAGCATCCAGACCAGGACCCAGACCAGGATCCAGACCAGGACCCAAAGCAAGACCCAGACCAGGATCCAGACCAGGACCCACACCAGGATCCAGACCAGGACACACACTTGCATCCAGACCAGGACCCAGACCAGGACCCAGACAAGCATCCAGACCAGGACCCACACCAGGATCCAGACCAGGACCCAGACCAGGACCCAGACCAGGACCCAGACCAGGATCCAGACAAGCATCCAGACCAGGACCCAGACCAGGTTGTAGACCAGGACCCAGACCAGGACCCTGGCCGGGATCCAGCGCAGGACCCAGAGCAGGACCCACACCAGAATCCAGACAAGCATCCAGACCAGGACCCAGACCAGGATCCAGACCAGGACCCAGACCAGGACCCAGACCAGCATCCAGACCAGGACCCAGATCAGGACCCAGACCAGTACCCAGACCAGGACCCACACCAGGACCCAGACCAGTACCCAGACCAGGATCCAGACCAGGATCCAGACCAGGACCCAAACCAGCATCCAGACCAGGACCCACACCAGGACCCAGACCAGTACCCAGACCAGGACCCAGACCAGGATCCAGACCAGGACCCAAACCAGCATCCAGACCAGGACCCACACCAGCATCGAGTCAAGACCCAGACCAGGACCCAGACCAGGATCCAGACCAGGACCCAAAGCAGGACCCCGACCAGGATCCAGACCAGGACCCAGACCAGGACCCAGACCAGGATCCAGAGAGGGACGTAGACCAGGACCCAGACCAGCATCCAGACCAGGACCAAGAGCAGCATCGAGTTAAGATCCATACCAGGAACCAGACCAGCATCCAGACCAGGACCCGGACCAGCATCGAGTCAAGACCCAGACCAGGATCCAGACCAGGACCCAAAGCAGGACCCAGACCAGGATGCAGACCAGGACCCAGACCAGTACACACACCAGCATCTAGTCAAGACCCAGACCAGGACCCAGACCAGGAACCAGACCAGGACCCAGACCAGGGTCCAAACCAGGACCCAGACCAGGATCCAAACCAGGACCCAGACCAGGGTCCAAACCAGGACCCAGACCAGGATCCACACCAGGACCCACACCAGGATCCAGACAAGCATCCAGACCAGGACCCAGACCAGCATCCAGACAAGCATCCAGACCAGGACCCAGACCAGCATCCAGACCAGGACCCAGACCAGGATCCAGACCAGGACCCAAAGCAAGACCCAGACCAGGATCCAGACCAGGACCCACACCAGGATCCAGACCAGGACACACACTTGCATCTAGTCCAGACCCAAACCAGGACCCAGACCAGTACCCAGACCAGGACCCACACCAGGACCCAGACCGGGATCCAGATCAGGATCCAGAGCAGGACGTAGACCAGTACCCAAAACAGAACCCAGACCAGGACCCACACCAGGATCCAGACCAGGACACACACTTGCATCTAGTCCAGACCCAAACCAGGACCCAGACCAGTACCCAGACCAGGACCCACACCAGGACCAAGACCAGTACCCAGACCAGGACCCACACCAGGACCCAGACCGGGAAACACACCAGCATCTAGTCCAGACCCAAACCAGGACCCAGACCAGTACCCAGACCAGGACCCAAAGCAGGACCCACACCAGGATCCAGACCAGGACCCACACTTGCATCTAGTCCAGACCCAAACCAGGACCCAGACCAGTACCCAGACCAGGACCCACACCAGGACCAAGACCAGTACCCAGACCAGGACCCACACCAGGATCCAGACCGGGAAACACACCAGCATCTAGTCCAGACCCAAACCAGGACCCAGACCAGTACCCAGACCAGGACCTACACCAGGACCCAGACCAGTACCCAGACCAGGACCCAGACCGGGAAACACACCAGCATCTAGTCCAGACCCAAACCAGAACCCAGACCAGGACCCACACCAGGATCCAGACCAGGACCCAGACCAGCATCGAGTCAAGACCCAGACCAGGACCCAGACCAGGATCCAGATCAGGACCCAAAGCACTACCCAGACCAGGTTCAAGACCAGGACCCAGACCAGGATCCAGAGCAGGACGTAGACCAGGACCCAGACCAGGACCCAGACCAGCATCCTGACCAGTACCCAGACCAGCATCGAGTCAAGACCCAGACCAGGACCCAGACCAGGATCCAGACCAGGACCCAAAGCAGGACCCAGACCAGGTTCCAGACCATGATCGAGAGCAGGACGTAGACCAGGACCCAGACCAGGACCCAGACCAGGACCCAGACCAGCATCCTGACCAGTACCCAGACCAGGACACACACCAGGACCGAGACCAGGATCCAGACCAGGAAACACACCAGAATCTAGTCAAGACCCAAACCAGGACCCAGACCAGGACCCAGGCCAGGATCCAGAGCAGGACCCAGACCAATACCCAGACCAATACCCAGACCAGCATCGAGTCAAGACCCAGACCAGGACCCTGAGCAGGATCCAGAACGGGACCCAGACCAGGATCCAGACCAGGACCCAGACCAGGACCCAGACCAGAACGTAGACCAGGACCCAGACCAGGATCCAGACAAGCATCCAGACCAGGACCCAGACCAGGATCCAGACCAGGACCCAGACCAGGACCCAGACCAGGATCCAGACCAGGACCCAGACCAGGACCCAGACCAGGATCCAGACAAGCATCCAGACCAGGACCCAGACCAGGTTGTAGACCAGGACCCAGACCAGGACCCTGGCCGGGATCCAGCGCAGGACCCAGAGCAGGACCCACACCAGAATCCAGACAAGCATCCAGACCAGGACCCAGACCAGGATCCAGACCAGGACCCAGACCAGGACCCAGACCAGCATCCAGACCAGGACCCAGATCAGGACCCAGACCAGTACCCAGACCAGGACCCAGACCAGTACCCAGACCAGGACCCAGACCAGGATCCAGACCAGGACCCAAACCAGCATCCAGACCAGGACCCACACCAGGACCCAGACCAGTACCCAGACCAGGACCCAGACCAGGATCCAGACCAGGACCCAAACCAGCATCCAGACCAGGACCCACACCAGCATCGAGTCAAGACCCAGACCAGGACCCAGACCAGGATCCAGACCAGGACCCAAAGCAGGACCCCGACCAGGATCCAGACCAGGACCCAGACCAGGACCCAGACCAGGATCCAGAGAGGGACGTAGACCAGGACCCAGACCAGCATCCAGACCAGGACCAAGAGCAGCATCGAGTTAAGATCCATACCAGGAACCAGACCAGCATCCAGACCAGGACCCGGACCAGCATCGAGTCAAGACCCAGACCAGGATCCAGACCAGGACCCAAAGCAGGACCCAGACCAGGATGCAGACCAGGACCCAGACCAGGATCCAGACCAGTACACACACCAGCATCTAGTCAAGACCCAGACCAGGACCCAGACCAGGAACCAGACCAGGACCCAGACCAGGGTCCAAACCAGGACCCAGACCAGGATCCAGACAAGCATCCAGACCAGGACCCAGACCAGGACCCAGACCAGGATCCACACCAGGAACCAGACCAGGACCCAGACGAGGACCCAGACCAGGACCCACACCAGGATCCAGACAAGCATCCAGACCAGGACCCAGACCAGCATCCAGACCAGGACCCAGACCAGGATCCAGACCAGGACCCAAAGCAAGACCCAGACCAGGATCCAGACCAGGACCCACACCAGGATCCAGACCAGGACACACACTTGCATCTAGTCCAGACCCAAACCAGGACCCAGACCAGTACCCAGACCAGGACCCACACCAGGACCCAGACCGGGATCCAGATCAGGATCCAGAGCAGGACGTAGACCAGTACCCAAAACAGAACCCAGACCAGGACCCACACCAGGATCCAGACCAGGACACACACTTGCATCTAGTCCAGACCCAAACCAGGACCCAGACCAGTACCCAGACCAGGACCCACACCAGGACCCAGACCAGTACCCAGACATGGACCCACACCAGGACCCAGACCGGGAAACACACCAGCATCGAGTCAAGACCCAGACCAGGACCCAGACCAGGATCCAGACCAGGACCCAAAGCAGGACCCCGACCAGGATCCAGACCAGGACCCAGACCAGGACCCAGACCAGGATCCAGAGCAGGACGTAGAACAGGAACCAGACCAGGATCCAGACCAGGACCCAAACCAGGACCCAGACCAGCATCCAGACCAGGACCCAGACCAGGATCCAGACCAGGACAAACAACAGGACCCACAACAGGACCCAGACCAGCATCCAGACCAGGACCCAGACCAGGATCCAGACCAGGACCCAAACCAGGACCCAGACCAGCATCCAGACCAGGACCCAGACCAGGATCCAGACCAGGACCAAAAGCAGGATCCAGACCAGGACCTAGACCAGGATCCAGACCAGGATCCAGACCAGGACCCAGACCAGGATCCAGACCAGGACCAAAAGCAGGACCCAGACCAGGACCCAGACCAGGATCCAGACCAGTACCAAAAGCAGTATCCAGACCAGGACCCAGACCAGGACCCAGACCAGGATCCAGACCAGGACCAAAAGCAGGACCCACACCAGGACCTAGACCAGGATCCAGACCAGGATCCAGACCAGGATCCAGACCAGGACCAAAAGCAGTATCCAGACCAGGACCCAGACCAGGATCCAGACCAGGACCAAAAGCAGGAGCCACACCAGGACCTAGACCAGGATCCAGACCAGGATCCAGACCAGGACCCAGACCAGGATCCAGACCAGGACCAAAAGCAGGACCCAGACCAGGACCCAGACCAGGATCCAGACCAGGACCAAAAGCAGGACCCAGACCAGGATCCAGACCAGGACCCACACCAGGATCCAGACCAGGACCAAAAACAGGACCCAGACCAGGATCCAGACCAGGACCTAGACCAGGACCCACACCAGGATCCAGACCAGGATCCAGACCAGGACCAAAAGCAGGACCCAGACCAGGATCCAGACCAGGACCCAGACCAGGACCCACACCAGGATCCAGACCAGGACCAAAAGCAGGACCGAGACCAGGATCCAGACCAGGACCCAGACCAGGACCCACACCAGGATCCAGACCAGGACAAACACCAGGACCCACACCAGGACCCAGACCAGCATCCAGACCAGGACCCAGACCAGGATCTAGACCAGGTCCACAACAGGACCCAGACCAGGATCCAGACCAGGACCCAGACCAGGATCCAGACCAGGACCCAGACCAAGACCCACACCAGGATCTAGACCAGGACCCAGACCAGGATCCAGAGCAGGACGTAGACCAGGATCCAGACCAGGACCCAGACCAGGACCCAGACCAGCATCCAGACCAGGACCCAGACCAGGATCCAGACCAGGACCAAAAGCAGGACCCAGACCAGGACCTAGACCAGGATCCAGACCAGGATCCAGACCAGGACCAAGACCAGGATCCAGACCAGGACCAAAAGCAGGACCCAGACCAGGACCCAGACCAGGACCCAGACCAGGATCCAGACCAGGACCCAGACCAGGATCCAGACCAGGACCCAAACCAGCATCCAGACCAGGACCCACACCAGGACCCAGACCAGTACCCAGACCAGGACCCAGACCAGGATCCAGACCAGGACCCAAACCAGCATCCAGACCAGGACCCACACCAGCATCGAGTCAAGACCCAGACCAGGACCCAGACCAGGATCCAGACCAGGACCCAAAGCAGGACCCCGACCAGGATCCAGACCAGGACCCAGACCAGGACCCAGACCAGGATCCAGAGAGGGACGTAGACCAGGACCCAGACCAGCATCCAGACCAGGACCCGGACCAGCATCGAGTCAAGACCCAGACCAGGATCCAGACCAGGACCCAAAGCAGGACCCAGACCAGGATGCAGACCAGGACCCAGACCAGGATCCAGACCAGTACACACACCAGCATCTAGTCAAGACCCAGACCAGGACCCAGACCAGGAACCAGACCAGGACCCAGACCAGGGTCCAAACCAGGACCCAGACCAGGATCCAGACAAGCATCCAGACCAGGACCCAGACCAGGACCCAGACCAGGATCCACACCAGGAACCAGACCAGGACCCAGACGAGGACCCAGACCAGGACCCACACCAGGATCCACACAAGCATCCAGACCAGGACCCAGACCAGCATCCAGACCAGGACCCAGACCAGCATCCAGACCAGGACCCAAAGCAAGACCCAGACCAGGATCCAGACCAGGACCCACACCAGGATCCAGACCAGGACACACACTTGCATCTAGTCCAGACCCAAACCAGGACCCAGACCAGTACCCAGACCAGGACCCACACCAGGACCCAGACCGGGATCCAGATCAGGATCCAGAGCAGGACGTAGACCAGTACCCAAAACAGAACCCAGACCAGGACCCACACCAGGATCCAGACCAGGACACACACTTGCATCTAGTCCAGACCCAAACCAGGACCCAGACCAGTACCCAGACCAGGACCCACACCAGGACCCAGACCAGTACCCAGACCAGGACCCACACCAGGACCCAGACCGGGAAACACACCAGCATCGAGTCAAGACCCAGACCAGGACCCAGACCAGGATCCAGACCAGGACCCAAAGCAGGACCCCGACCAGGATCCAGACCAGGACCCAGACCAGGACCCAGACCAGGATCCAGAGCAGGACGTAGAACAGGAACCAGACCAGGATCCAGACCAGGACCCAAACCAGGACCCAGACCAGCATCCAGACCAGGACCCAGACCAGGATCCAGACCAGGACAAACAACAGGACCCACAACAGGACCCAGACCAGCATCCAGACCAGGACCCAGACCAGGATCCAGACCAGGACCCAAACCAGGACCCAGACCAGCATCCAGACCAGGACCCAGACCAGGATCCAGACCAGGACCAAAAGCAGGATCCAGACCAGGACCTAGACCAGGATCCAGACCAGGATCCAGACCAGGACCCAGACCAGGATCCAGACCAGGACCAAAAGCAGGACCCAGACCAGGACCCAGACCAGGATCCAGACCAGTACCAAAAGCAGTATCCAGACCAGGACCCAGACCAGGACCCAGACCAGGATCCAGACCAGGACCAAAAGCAGGACCCACACCAGGACCTAGACCAGGATCCAGACCAGGATCCAGACCAGGATCCAGACCAGGACCAAAAGCAGTATCCAGACCAGGACCCAGACCAGGACCCAGACCAGGATCCAGACCAGGATCCAGACCAGGACCCAAACCAGGACCCAGACCAGGATCCAGACCAGGATCCAGACCAGGATCCAGACCAGGACCAAAAGCAGTATCCAGACCAGGACCCAGACCAGGACCCAGACCAGGATCCAGACCAGGATCCAGACCAGGACCCAAACCAGGACCCAGACCAGGATCCAGACCAGGATCCAGACCAGGACCCAGACCAGGATCCAGACCAGGACCCAGACCAGGACCCACACCAGGATCCAGACCAGGACAAAAACCAGGACCCACACCAGGACCCAGACCAGCATCCAGACCAGGACCCAGACCAGGATCTAGACCAGGTCCACAACAGGACCCAGACCAGGATCCAGACCAGGACCCAGACCAGGATCCAGACCAGGACCCAGACCAAGACCCACACCAGGATCTAGACCAGGACCCAGACCAGGATCCAGAGCAGGACGTAGACCAGGATCCAGACCAGGACCCAGACCAGGACCCAGACCAGCATCCAGACCAGGACCCAGACCAGGATCCAGACCAGGACCAAAAGCAGGACCCAGACCAGGACCTAGACCAGGATCCAGACCAGGATCCAGACCAGGACCCAGACCAGGATCCAGACCAGGACCAAAAGCAGGACCCAGACCAGGACCCAGACCAGGACCCAGACCAGGATCCAGACCAGGACCCAGACCAGGATCCAGACCAGGACCCAAACCAGCATCCAGACCAGGACCCACACCAGGACCCAGACCAGTACCCAGACCAGGACCCAGACCAGGATCCAGACCAGGACCCAAACCAGCATCCAGACCAGGACCCACACCAGCATCGAGTCAAGACCCAGACCAGGACCCAGACCAGGATCCAGACCAGGACCCAAAGCAGGACCCCGACCAGGATCCAGACCAGGACCCAGACCAGGACCCAGACCAGGATCCAGAGAGGGACGTAGACCAGGACCCAGACCAGCATCCAGACCAGGACCCGGACCAGCATCGAGTCAAGACCCAGACCAGGATCCAGACCAGGACCCAAAGCAGGACCCAGACCAGGATGCAGACCAGGACCCAGACCAGGATCCAGACCAGGAACCAGACCAGGACCCAGACCAGGGTCCAAACCAGGACCCAGACCAGGATCCAGACAAGCATCCAGACCAGGACCCAGACCAGGACCCAGACCAGGATCCACACCAGGAACCAGACCAGGACCCAGACGAGGACCCAGACCAGGACCCACACCAGGATCCAGACAAGCATCCAGACCAGGACCCAGACCAGGACCCAGACCAGGATCCACACCAGGAACCAGACCAGGACCCAGACGAGGACCCAGACCAGGACCCACACCAGGATCCAGACAAGCATCCAGACCAGGACCCAGACCAGCATCCAGACCAGGACCCAGACCAGGATCCAGACCAGGACCCAAAGCAAGACCCAGACCAGGATCCAGACCAGGACCCACACCAGGATCCAGACCAGGACCCAAAGCAAGACCCAGACCAGGATCCAGACCAGGACCCACACCAGGATCCAGACCAGGACACACACTTGCATCTAGTCCAGACCCAAACCAGGACCCAGACCAGTACCCAGACCAGGACCCACACCAGGACCCAGACCGGGATCCAGATCAGGATCCAGAGCAGGACGTAGACCAGTACCCAAAACAGAACCCAGACCAGGACCCACACCAGGATCCAGACCAGGACACAAACTTGCATCTAGTCCAGACCCAAACCAGGACCCAGACCAGTACCCAGACCAGGACCCACACCAGGACCCAGACCAGTACCCAGACCAGGACCCACACCAGGACCCAGACCGGGAAACACACCAGCATCGAGTCAAGACCCAGACCAGGACCCAGACCAGGATCCAGACCAGGACCCAAAGCAGGACCCCGACCAGGATCCAGACCAGGACCCAGACCAGGACCCAGACCAGGATCCAGAGCAGGACGTAGAACAGGAACCAGACCAGGATCCAGACCAGGACCCAAACCAGGACCCAGACCAGCATCCAGACCAGGACCCAGACCAGGATCCAGACCAGGACAAACAACAGGACCCACAACAGGACCCAGACCAGCATCCAGACCAGGACCCAGACCAGGATCCAGACCAGGACCCAAACCAGGACCCAGACCAGCATCCAGACCAGGACCCAGACCAGGATCCAGACCAGGACCAAAAGCAGGATCCAGACCAGGACCTAGACCAGGATCCAGACCAGGATCCAGACCAGGACCCAGACCAGGATCCAGACCAGTACCAAAAGCAGTATCCAGACCAGGACCCAGACCAGGACCCAGACCAGGATCCAGACCAGGACCAAAAGCAGGACCCACACCAGGACCTAGACCAGGATCCAGACCAGGATCCAGACCAGGATCCAGACCAGGACCAAAAGCAGTATCCAGACCAGGACCCAGACCAGGACCCAGACCAGGATCCAGACCAGGACCAAAAGCAGGACCCACACCAGGACCCAGACCAGGATCCAGACCAGGACCAAAAGCAGGACCCAGACCAGGATCCAGACCAGGATCCAGACCAGGACCCAGACCAGGATCCAGACCAGGACCAAAAGCAGGACCCACACCAGGACCCAGACCAGGATCCAGACCAGGACCAAAAGCAGGACCCAGACCAGGATCCAGACCAGGATCCAGACCAGGACCCAGACCAGGATCCAGACCAGGACGAAAAGCAGGACCCAGACCAGGACCCAGACCAGGATCCAGACCAGGACCAAAAACAGGACCCAGACCAGGATCCAGACCAGGACCCAGACCAGGACCCACACCAGGATCCAGACCAGGACCAAAAGCAGGACCCAGACCAGGATCCAGACCAGGACCCAGACCAGGACCCACACCAGGATCCAGACCAGGATCCAGACCAGAACCAAAAGCAGGACCCAGACCAGGACCCAGACCAGGATCCAGACCAGGACCCAGACCAGGACCCACACCAGGATCCAGACCAGGACCAAAAGGAGGACCCAGACCAGGATCCAGACCAGGACAAACACCAGGACCCAGACCAGGACCCAGACCAGGATCCAGACCAGGACCCAGACCAGGATCTAGACCAGGTCCAAAAGCAGGACCCAGACCAGGATCCAGACCAGGACCCAGACCAGGATCCAGAGCAGGACGTAGACCAGGACCCAGACCAGGACCCAGACCAGGATCCAGACCAATACCCAGACCAGGACCTACAGCAGGATCCAGACCAGGATCCAGACCAGCATCCAGACCAGGATCCAGACCAGGACCCAGACAAGGACCAAAAGCAGGACCCAGACCAGGATCCAGACCAGGATTCACACCAGGACCAAAAGCAGGAGCCAGACCAGGATCCAGACCAGGACCCAGACAAGGATCCAGACCAGGACCCAGACCAGGACAAACACCAGGACCCAGACCAGGACCCAGACCAGCATCCAGACCAGGACCCAGACCAGGATCCAGACCAGCATCCAGACCAGGATCCAGACCAGGACCCAGACAAGGACCAAAAGCAGGACCCAGACCAGGATCCAGACCAGGATTCACACCAGGACCAAAAGCAGGACCCAGACCAGGATCCAGACCAGGACCCAGACAAGGATCCAGACCAGGACCCAGACCAGGACCCAGACCAGGATCCAGACCAGGACCAAAAGCAGGACCCAGACCAGGATCCAGACCAGGACCCAGACCAGGATCCAGACCAATACCCAGACCAGGACCTACAGCAGGATCCAGACCAGGACCCAGACCAGGATCCAGACCAGGACCCAGACCAGGACCAAAAGCAGGACCCAGACCAGGATCCAGACCAGGACCCAGACAAGGACCCAGACCAGGATCCAGACCAGGACCAAAAGCAGGACCCAGACCAGGATCCAGACCAGGACCCAGACCAGGACCCACACCAGGATCCAGACCAGGACCAAAAGCAGGACCCAGACCAGGATCCAGACCAGGACCCAGACCAGGATCCAGAGCAGGACGTAGACCAGTACCCAGACCAGGATCCAGACCAATACCCAGACCAGGACCTACAGCAGGATCCAGACCAGGACCCAGACCAGGATCCAGACCAATACCCAGACCAGGACCTACAGCAGGATCCAGACCAGGACCCAGACCAGGACCCAGACCAGGACCAAAAGCAGGACCCAGACAAGGACCCAGACCAGGATCCAGACCAGTACCAAAAGCAGGATCCAGACCAGGACCCAGACCAGGACCCAGACCAGTACCAAAAGCAGTATCCAGACCAGGACCCAGACCAGGACCCAGACCAGTACCAAAAGCAGTATCCAGACCAGGACCCAGACCAGGACCCAGACCAGGACCCAGACGTTAACGTTTTGTCCCCCCGTGGTTTTATTTTTTATTTATGATGGAAACATGAAAGTTTTGAAGTCATATGGAAGTATTGGCAGTCCTGCATGATTCTTCAGGAAGGAAGCAGGTGAAGAGCCTGCAGTAGACGGGTAAACTTCCCGTTTCCATCAGCTGGACATGACCGATGAAAACCTGCCTTCACTGCATTAGAATCAAATGAATGAAAATGAGAGTTATGCAGAGGTTCCAGAATGATCCGTCTCCAGCTTCTCAGCTCCGATCGGGGATCAAACGTCATGCTTTGAATGAAACGTGGTCTCGTCTCACCATGTGAGGCAGCTGGATGTTGGCCAGGCTGCTGATGAGCGACTGGCTGAGGCTAGCCAGCTCGTGCAGCAGAGAGTCGTTCTGCTGCTCCATCACCTTGTTCTCCTCCTCCATCGACTTCAGGCTGGTCTCCATGGTGATGATCTGCAGGACCACAAACAACCATCAGTTCCATGACGACGCCCCGGGGGTCTGGAAAAGTCTGGATGTTTCCATCGTCTACATCAGTGGCTCTCAAACTTTTGGAGTTCTGATTCAGATTTTTAACGTGTTCAGATTTATTTCTTTACGTGTTAAAATACGAAGGTACTAATTTCACATGTTTACCTGCATTACGGCTTAATTTTGCCGCGCCTGGTAAACATCTTGAACTTGACTAATAAATGTCGACGATGTAGCTGATGATCTGGTTTAAGAACCACTGTTCTGCATGATCTGACGCCTGGGACATTCAGAGAAAAGGACTCATTGAGACGCCATGAGACCCGAACCAGGAAGCTGGACTTCAGGCTTTCTGTCCCACCACGCTGGGTCACTTCTTAGAAGGGAAATCACCATGGTAACTCATGATGAACGGCTGTTCTGGATACGGGATGACCAATCAGATGTCTGGGAGAATGGCGATGACGATGTTGATGTGAGGTCTGGAGAGGAGTTTGGGGACTGAGACAGTTTTAGCCACAGATCCTGATGAGCTAATGGAACTGTGTCCCTGTTTCTGTTGGTGTTCTTTGGTTCCGTCTCCCTGTTCTCCCCGTGTAACCGCGGGTTCTCCGGCTTCCTCCCACTGTGCAAACACATGATGTTAGGTTAACTGATCACCCTAACTGTCCCTAGCAGGGAAAATAAGGATGGATGGTTGTTTGTGATGGCGTGAAGACCTGTCCAGGTGCGCCCGCCTCTCGCCCGCTAGTTGCTGTGAGAAACTCCAGACCGCACCAAGCAGTATAGAAAATGAATAAATGCATGGAAGGAAGGGAGGAAGTTCAGCCCCAAATGTCTGGAACCAAGTGTGCTTATAATAATATCCCATAATTTGACCAGTTTACACATAAACACAGCCAGCTCTTCTCTTAGCTTCCTGTTGCCATGGCAACAGTGTTGCTTTGAGTCTGGATGGTGCGTTTAATTCTTCATGTGTGTGGGGAATGACTCTTCTCCGCCATGGTGAAGCAGCTGCTTTGCAGCGTTTCTCCATGTCTGTGATTGGTCAGATGCTGCAAACTCCGCCCCTTTTATGTGACCGTGCCCAGATGGAAAACCCAGGATGGATGGCGAGCTTTGTCTGGGAGAGTCAGCCACATAACGGGGGTTTAGTCCCGAGTCCCGTCCAGCTTCCTGGTTCAGGACAAACATTTAAACGTCATGCACGGTTTCTGGATCTTTGATGGTCTAAAAAGAAAAACATTTTATTCTTGTTTTCCATCTGGTTTTTCTCCACTCGGCTGGTGATTCTTAGGTTGCTTTTCTGCTGAACAGTTTGTCTTACTTGTGTCCTCAGTTTGATCATGTCCGACTCCACTTGACTGTTGGACTCATTCAGATCTTTGATTTCTTCATCCAGCTGTTTGATTTCTTCATCATTTTCAATTCCTGCCAGGAATAAAAAGTAAAAATCTGGAATTGCGTTTATCTCAGCCTGACATCAGATATGACTGTTTTGTATTTCGGACCTTTGCTCGCTCTCTGCTTGATCGTCAGCATCTCCACGCCACTCATCCGGGCCTTCTTCAGGGCCGAGGTGGCGCGAGGACAGCCTGACAGACTGAAACAGAACAAACACCATCCATGACGAAAGTTTGTACCCAAACGCTGACAGCCTGGAAACTGGACAGACGAGGGACGTCCAGGGACATCCAGACATGGGTTGGTTACCTGCGGTGGGTCAGGAAGCTCCCACTGACATGGCCCGATCCGTCGCAGCCTGGAGTTGGACAGGTCATACCGTCAGTTTTCCCAGATTTCCAGACAAATTGGGAGCCATTGACATAGCTGTCTTTCTGCCTTTTGGCTGCCAGGGGGCAGCCAGATGCGCTGCGATGAGACGCATACTTCCCTGTCACATGACCCTGTCCGTCACAACCCGGGACCGGACACCTGACAGAAGAAAGAACATGCAGGGAGTCAGAACCTGAAAACTGATTGAGACTGGCTTCAGAAGACAGGAGGTGACCGTGGTGACAGCATGGGTCAGAGGGGGATCCAACCCAAAACCCAAATCATACACTTGGAGCTGGGAATCTGACAACCAGCAGATGACTGAAACTTGTGAGACGAGTCAAGATTTTCTTGTCATTTACAAGTTCCAAGGAAAACCTGCCAATACATCCAAAGAAAAATCTTGCTAGAAGTCAACGAATAAATCCAAAAAATAGCTGATAACGCTATTTTTCAGATTCATCCTTTTACTTACTTTTAGATTTTTCTTGAGATGCATGGTTACTCTATGGCCTTGCCTTGGCGACAGCCGAAGCCGCATGCTGCTGACGATGAACCTGACGATAAACCCGACGATAAACCCGACAATAAACCTGACGATAAACCTGACAATAAACCTGGCGATTAACCTGACGATAAACCCGACAATAAACCTGACGATAAACCTGGCGATAAACCTGACGATAAACCTGACGATAAACCTGACGATAAACCTGACGATAAACCAGACGATAAACCCGACAATAAATCTGACAATGAACCTGACGATAAACCTGACGATAAACCGGGCGATTAACCTGACGATAAACCTGACGATAAACCCGACAATAAACCTGGCGATAAACCTGACGATAAACCTGATGATAAACCCGACAATAAACCTGGCGATAAACCTGACGATAAACCCGATAATAAACCTGACGATAAACCTGACGATAAACCTGACAATAAACCTGGCGATAAACCTGACGATAAACCTGACAATAAACCTGGCGATTAACCTGACGATAAACCCGACAATAAACCTGACGATAAACCTGGCGATAAACCTGACGATAAACCTGACGATAAACCTGACGATAAACCCAACGATAAACCCGACAATAAATCTGACGATGAACCTGACGATGAACCTGACGATAAACCTGACGATAAACCTGGCGATAAACCTGACGATAAACCTGACGATAAACCTGACGATAAACCCAACGATAAACCCGACAATAAATCTGACGATGAACCTGACGATAAACCTGACGATAAACCTGACGATAAACCTGGCGATAAACCTGACGATAAACCTGACGATAAACCCGACAATAAACCTGGCGATAAACCTGACGATAAACCTGATGATAAACCCGACAATAAACCTGGCGATAAACCCGACAATAAACCTGGCGATTAACCTGACGATAAACCCGACAATAAACCTGGCAATAAACCTGGCGATAAACCCGACAATAAACCTGGCGATTAACCTGACGATAAACCCGACAATAAACCTGGCGATAAACCCGACAATAAACCTGGCGATTAACCTGACGATAAACCCGACAATAAACCTGGCGATAAACCCGACAATAAACCTGGAGATTAACCTGACGATAAACCCGACAACAAACCCGACAATAAACCTGACGATAAACCCGACAATAAACCTGGCGAGAAACCCGACAATAAACCTGGCGATTAACCTGACGATAAACCCGACAATAAACCTGGCGATAAACCCGACAATAAACCTGGAGATTAACCTGACGATAAACCCGACAATAAACCCGACAATAAACCTGACGATAAACCCGACAATAAACCTGGCGAGAAACCCGACAATAAACCTGGCGATTAACCTGACGATAAACCCGACAATAAACCTGACGATAAACCCGAAAATAAACCTGACGATAAACCCGACAATAAACCCGGCGATTAACCTGACTATAAACCCGACAATAAACCTGGCGATAAACCCGACAATAAACCTGGCGATTAACCCGACAATAAACCTGACGATAAACCCGACAATAAACCTGGCGAGAAACCCGACAATAAACCTGGCGATTAACCTGACGATAAACCCGACAATAAACCTGGCGATTAACCTGACGATAAACCCGACAATAAACCTGACGATAAACCCGACAATAAACCTGACGATAAACCTGGCGATAAACCTGACGATAAACCTGGCGATAAACCTGACGATAAACCTGACGATAAACCTGACGATTAACCTGACGATAAACCTGACGATAAACCTGACGATAAACCTGGCGATTAACCTGACGATAAACCTGACGATAAACCTGACGATAAACCCAACGATAAACCCGACAATAAATCTGACGATGAACCTGACGATAAACCTGACGATAAACCTGACGATAAACCTGGCGATAAACCTGACGCTAAACCTGACGATAAACCCGACAATAAACCTGGCGATAAACCTGACGATAAACCCGATGATAAACCCGACAATAAACCTGGCGATAAACCTGACGATAAACCTGGCGATAAATCTGACGATAAACCTGACGATAAATCTGACGATAAACCTGATGATAAACCCGACAATAAACCTGATGATAAACCTGACGATTAACCTGACGATAAACCTGACGATAAACCTGACGATAAACCTGGCGATTAACCTGACGATAAACCTGACGATAAACCTGGAGATTAACCTGACGATAAACCCGACAATAAACCTGGCGATAAAACCGACAATAAACCTGGCGATTAACCTGACGATAAACCCGACAATAAACCTGGCAATAAACCTGGCGATAAACCCGACAATAAACCTGGCGATTAACCTGACGATAAACCCGACAATAAACCTGGCGATAAACCCGACAATAAACCTGGCAATTAACCTGACGATAAACCCGACAATAAACCCGACAATAAACCTGACGATAAACCTGACGATAAACCTGACGATAAACCTGACGATAAACCTGGCGATTAACCTGACGATAAACCTGACGATAAACCTGGCGATTAACCTGACGATAAACCCGACAATAAACCTGGCGATAAACCCGACAATAAACCTGGCGATTAACCTGACGATAAACCCGACAATAAACCTGGCAATAAACCTGGCGATAAACCCGACAATAAACCTGGCGATTAACCTGACGATAAACCCGACAATAAACCTGGCGATAAACCCGACAATAAACCTGGCGATTAACCTGACGATAAACCCGACAATAAACCTGGAGATTAACCTGACGATAAACCCGACAATAAACCCGACAATAAACCTGACGATAAACCCGACAATAAACCTGGCGAGAAACCCGACAATAAACCTGGCGATTAACCTGACGATAAACCCGACAATAAACCTGACGATAAACCCGAAAATAAACCTGACGATAAACCCGACAATAAACCCGGCGATTAACCTGACGATAAACCCGACAATAAACCTGACGATAAACCCGAAAATAAACATGACGATAAACCCGACAATAAACCTGGCGATAAACCCGACAATAAACCTGGCGATTAACCAAACAATAAACCTGACGATAAACCCGACAATAAACCTGGCGAGAAACCCGACAATAAACCTGGCGATTAACCTGACGATAAACCCGACAATAAACCTGGCGATTATTCTTACGATAAACCCGACAATAAACCTGACGATAAACCCGACAATAAACCTGACGATAAACCTGGCGATAAACCTGACGATAAACCTGGCGATAAACCTGACGATAAACCTGACGATAAACCTGACGATAAACCTGACGATTAACCTGACGATAAACCTGACGATAAACCTGACGATAAACCTGGCGATTAACCTGACGATAAACCTGACGATAAACCTGGCGATTAACCTGACGATAAACCCGACAATAAACCTGGCGATAAACCCGACAATAAACCAGGCGATTAACCTGACGATAAAACCGACAATAAACCCGACAATAAACCTGGCGATTAACCTGACGATAAACCTGACAATAAACCTGACGATAAACCCGAAAATAAACCTGACGATAAACCCGACAATAAACCCGGCGATTAACCTGACGATAAACCCGACAATAAACCTGACGATAAACCCGACAATAAACCTGGCGATAAACCCGACAATAAACCTGGCGATTAACCCGACAATAAACCTGACGATAAACCCGACAATAAACCTGGCGAGAAACCCCGACAATAAACCTGGCGATTAACCTGACGATAAACCCGACAATAAACCTGACGATAAACCTGGCGATAAACCTGACGATAAACCTGACGATAAACCTGACGATAAACCCAACGATAAACCCGACAATAAATCTGACGATGAACCTGACGATAAACCTGACGATAAACCTGACGATGAACCTGGCGATAAACCTGACGATAAACCTGACGATAAACCCGACAATAAACCTGGCGATAAACCTGACGATAAACCTGATGATAAACCCGACAATAAACCTGGCGATAAACCTGACGATAAACCCGACAATAAACCTGACGATAAACCTGACAATAAACCTGACGATAAACCTGACGATAAACCTGACGATAAACCTGGCGATAAACCGGACAATAAACCTGACGATAAACCTGGCTATAAACCTGACGATAAACCTGGCGATAAAACTGACGATAAACCTGGCGATAAACCGGACAAAAAAACCTGACGATAAACCTGGCGATAAACCTGACGATAAACCTGGCGATAAACCTGACGATAAACCTGACGACAAACCTGACGATAAACCTGACGATAAACCCGACAATAAACCTGACGATGAACCTGACGATTAACCTGACGATAAACCTGACGATAAACCTGGCGATTAACCTGACGATAAACCCGACAATAAACCTGGCGATAAAACCGACAATAAACCTGGCGATTAACCTGACGATAAACCCGACAATAAACCTGGCAATAAAACTGGCGATAAACCCGACAATAAACCTGGCGAGAAACCCGACAATAAACCCGACTATAAACCTGACGATAAACCCGACAATAAACCTGACGATAAACCCGACAATAAACCTGGCGAGAAACCCGACAATAAACCTGGCGATTAACCTGACGATAAACCCGACAATAAACCTGGCGAGAAACCCGACAATAAACCTGGCGATTAACCTGACGATAAACCCGACAATAAACCTGACGATAAACCCGACAATAAACCTGGCGATTAACCTGACGATAAACCCGACAATAAACCTGGCGATAAACCCGACAATAAACCTGGCGATTAACCTGACGATAAACCCGACAATAAACCTGACGATAAACCCGACAATAAACCTGACGACAAACCCGACAATAAACCTGGCGATTAACCCGACAATAAACCTGACGATAAACCCGACAATAAACCTGGCGATTAACCCGACAATAAACCTGACAATAAACCCGACAATAAACCTGGCGAGAAACCCGACAATAAACCTGGGGATTAACCTGACGATAAACCCGACAATAAACCTGACGATAAACCCGAAGATAAACCTGACGATAAACCCGACAATAAACCTGGCGATTAACCTGACGATAAACCCGACAATAAACCTGGCGATAAACCCGACAATAAACCTGACGATAAACCCGACAATAAACCTGGCGATTAACCTGACGATAAACCCGACAACAAACCTGACGATAAACCCGACAATAAACCTGGCGATTAACCTGACGATAAACCCGACGATAAACCTGACGATAAACCCGACAATAAACCTGGCGATTAACCCGACAATAAACCTGGCGATTAACCTGACGATAAACCTGACGAAAAACCTGACAATAAACCCGACAATAAACCTGGCGATTAACCCGACAATAAACCTGACGATAAACCCGACAATAAACCTGGCGATTAACCTGACAATAAACCCGACAATAAACCTGACGATAAACCTGGCGATTAACCTGACGATAAACCCGACAATAAACCTGACGATAAACCTGGCGATAAACCTGACGATAAACCTGACGATAAACCCAACGATAAACCCGACAATAAATCTGACGATGAACCCGACGATAAACCTGACGATAAACCTGGCGATTAACCTGACGATAAACCTGACGATAAACCTGACGATGAACCTGGCGATAAACCTGACGATAAACCTGACGATAAACCCGACAATAAACCTGGCGATAAACCTGACGATAAACCTGATGATAAACCCGACAATAAACCTGGCGATAAACCTGACGATAAACCTGACGATGAACCTGGCGATAAACCTGACGATAAACCTGACGATAAACCCGACAATAAACCTGGCGATAAACCTGACGATAAACCTGATGATAAACCCGACAATAAACCTGGCGATAAACCTGACGATAAACCCGACGATAAACCTGACGATAAACCTGGCGATTAACCTGACGATAAACCTGACGATAAACCTGACGATGAACCTGGCGATAAACCTGACGATAAACCTGACGATAAACCCGACAATAAACCTGGCGATAAACCTGACGATAAACCTGATGATAAACCCGACAATAAACCTGGCGATAAACCTGACGATAAACCTGGCGATAAACCTGACGATAAACCTGACGATAAACCCAACGATAAACCCGACAATAAATCTGACGATGAACCTGACGATAAACCTGACGATAAACCTGACGATGAACCTGGCGATAAACCTGACGATAAACCTGACGATAAACCCGACAATAAACCTGGCGATAAACCTGACGATGAACCTGATGATAAACCCGACAATAAACCTGGCGATAAACCTGACGATAAACCCGACAATAAACCTGACGATAAACCTGACGATAAACCTGACGATAAACCCGACAATAAACCTGGCGATAAACCTGACGATAAACCTGATGATAAACCCGACAATAAACCTGGCGATAAACCTGACGATAAACCCGACAATAAACCAGACGATAAACCTGACGATAAACCCGACAATAAACCTGGCGAGAAACCCGACAATAAACCTGGCGATTAACCTGACGATAAACCCGACAATAAACCTGACGATAAACCCGACAATAAACCTGGCGATTAACCTGACGATAAACCCGACAATAAACCTGGCGATAAACCCGACAATAAACCTGGCGATTAACCTGACGATAAACCCGACAATAAACCTGACGATAAACCCGACAATAAACCTGACGATAAACCCGACAATAAACCTGGCGATTAACCCGACAATAAACCTGACGATAAACCCGACAATAAACCTGGCGATTAACCCGACAATAAACCTGACAATAAACCCGACAATAAACCTGGCGAGAAACCCGACAATAAACCTGGGGATTAACCTGACGATAAACCCGACAATAAACCTGACGATAAACCCGAAGATAAACCTGACGATAAACCTGACGATAAACCTGACGATTAACCTGACGATAAACCTGACGATAAACCTGACGATAAACCTGGCGATTAACCTGACGATAAACCTGACGATAAACCTGGCGATTAACCTGACGATAAACCCGACAATAAACCTGGCGATAAACCCGACAATAAACCAGGCGATTAACCTGACGATAAAACCGACAATAAACCCGACAATAAACCTGGCGATAAACCCGAAAATAAACCTGACGATAAACCCGACAATAAACCCGGCGATTAACCTGACGATAAACCCGACAATAAACCTGACGATAAACCCGACAATAAACCTGGCGATAAACCCGACAATAAACCTGGCGATTAACCCGACAATAAACCTGACGATAAACCAAACAATAAACCTGGCGAGAAACCCCGACAATAAACCTGGCGATTAACCTGACGATAAACCCGACAATAAACCTGACGATAAACCTGGCGATAAACCTGACGATAAACCTGACGATTAACCTGACGATAAACCTGACGATAAACCTGACGATAAACCTGGCGATTAACCTGACGATAAACCTGACGATAAACCTGGCGATTAACCTGACGATAAACCCGACAATAAACCTGGCGATAAACCCGACAATAAACCAGGCGATTAACCTGACGATAAAACCGACAATAAACCCGACAATAAACCTGGCGATTAACCTGACGATAAACCTGACAATAAACCTGACGATAAACCCGAAAATAAACCTGACGATAAACCCGACAATAAACCCGGCGATTAACCTGACGATAAACCCGACAATAAACCTGACGATAAACCCGACAATAAACCTGGCGATAAACCCGACAATAAACCTGGCGATTAACCCGACAATAAACCTGACGATAAACCCGACAATAAACCTGGCGAGAAACCCCGACAATAAACCTGGCGATTAACCTGACGATAAACCCGACAATAAACCTGACGATAAACCTGGCGATAAACCTGACGATAAACCTGACGATAAACCTGACGATAAACCCAACGATAAACCCGACAATAAATCTGACGATGAACCTGACGATAAACCTGACGATAAACCTGACGATAAACCTGGCGATAAACCTGACGATAAACCTGACGATAAACCCGACAATAAACCTGGCGATAAACCTGACGATGAACCTGATGATAAACCCGACAATAAACCTGGCGATAAACCTGACGATAAACCCGACAATAAACCTGACGATAAACCTGACAATAAACCTGACGATAAACCTGACGATAAACCTGACGATAAACCTGGCGATAAACCGGACAATAAACCTGACGATAAACCTGGCTATAAACCTGACGATAAACCTGGCGATAAAACTGACGATAAACCTGGCGATAAACCGGACAATAAACCTGACGATAAACCTGGCGATAAACCTGACGATAAACCTGGCGATAAACCTGACGATAAACCTGACGACAAACCTGACGATAAACCTGACGATAAACCCGACAATAAACCTGACGATGAACCTGACGATTAACCTGACGATAAACCTGACGATAAACCTGGCGATTAACCTGACGATAAACCCGACAATAAACCTGGCGATAAAACCGACAATAAACCTGGCGATTAACCTGACGATAAACCCGACAATAAACCTGGCAATAAACCTGGCGATAAACCCGACAATAAACCTGGCGAGAAACCCGACAATAAACCCGACTATAAACCTGACGATAAACCCGACAATAAACCTGACGATAAACCCGACAATAAACCTGGCGATTAACCTGACGATAAACCCGACAATAAACCTGACGATAAACCTGGCGATAAACCTGACGATAAACCTGACGATAAACCTGACGATAAACCCAACGATAAACCCGACAATAAATCTGACGATGAACCTGACGATAAACCTGACGATAAACCTGACGATGAACCTGGCGATAAACCTGACGATAAACCTGACGATAAACCCGACAATAAACCTGGCGATAAACCTGACGATAAACCTGATGATAAACCCGACAATAAACCTGGCGATAAACCTGACGATAAACCCGACAATAAACCTGACGATAAACCTGACAATAAACCTGACGATAAACCTGACGATAAACCTGACGATAAACCTGGCGATAAACCGGACAATAAACCTGACGATAAACCTGGCTATAAACCTGACGATAAACCTGGCGATAAAACTGACGATAAACCTGGCGATAAACCGGACAAAAAAACCTGACGATAAACCTGGCGATAAACCTGACGATAAACCTGGCGATAAACCTGACGATAAACCTGACGACAAACCTGACGATAAACCTGACGATAAACACGACAATAAACCTGACGATGAACCTGACGATTAACCTGACGATAAACCTGACGATAAACCTGGCGATTAACCTGACGATAAACCCGACAATAAACCTGGCGATAAAACCGACAATAAACCTGGCGATTAACCTGACGATAAACCCGACAATAAACCTGGCAATAAAACTGGCGATAAACCCGACAATAAACCTGGCGAGAAACCCGACAATAAACCCGACTATAAACCTGACGATAAACCCGACAATAAACCTGACGATAAACCCGACAATAAACCTGGCGAGAAACCCGACAATAAACCTGGCGATTAACCTGACGATAAACCCGACAATAAACCTGGCGAGAAACCCGACAATAAACCTGGCGATTAACCTGACGATAAACCCGACAATAAACCTGACGATAAACCCGACAATAAACCTGGCGATTAACCTGACGATAAACCCGACAATAAACCTGGCGATAAACCCGACAATAAACCTGGCGATTAACCTGACGATAAACCCGACAATAAACCTGACGATAAACCCGACAATAAACCTGACGATAAACCCGACAATAAACCTGGCGATTAACCCGACAATAAACCTGACGATAAACCCGACAATAAACCTGGCGATTAACCCGACAATAAACCTGACAATAAACCCGACAATAAACCTGGCGAGAAACCCGACAATAAACCTGGGGATTAACCTGACGATAAACCCGACAATAAACCTGACGATAAACCCGAAGATAAACCTGACGATAAACCCGACAATAAACCTGGCGATTAACCTGACGATAAACCCGACAATAAACCTGGCGATAAACCCGACAATAAACCTGACGATAAACCTGACAATAAACCTGGCGATTAACCTGACGATAAACCCGACAACAAACCTGACGATAAACCCGACAATAAACCTGGCGATTAACCTGACGATAAACCCGACGATAAACCTGACGATAAACCCGACAATAAACCTGGCGATTAACCCGACAATAAACCTGGCGATTAACCTGACGATAAACCTGACGAAAAACCTGACAATAAACCCGACAATAAACCTGGCGATTAACCCGACAATAAACCTGACGATAAACCCGACAATAAACCTGGCGATTAACCTGACAATAAACCCGACAATAAACCTGACGATAAACCTGGCGATTAACCTGACGATAAACCCGACAATAAACCTGACGATAAACCTGGCGATAAACCTGACGATAAACCTGACGATAAACCCAACGATAAACCCGACAATAAATCTGACGATGAACCCGACGATAAACCTGACGATAAACCTGGCGATTAACCTGACGATAAACCTGACGATAAACCTGACGATGAACCTGGCGATAAACCTGACGATAAACCTGACGATAAACCCGACAATAAACCTGGCGATAAACCTGACGATAAACCTGATGATAAACCCGACAATAAACCTGGCGATAAACCTGACGATAAACCTGACGATGAACCTGGCGATAAACCTGACGATAAACCTGACGATAAACCCGACAATAAACCTGGCGATAAACCTGACGATAAACCTGATGATAAACCCGACAATAAACCTGGCGATAAACCTGACGATAAACCCGACGATAAACCTGACGATAAACCTGGCGATTAACCTGACAATAAATCTGACGATGAACCCGACGATAAACCTGACGATAAACCTGGCGATTAACCTGACGATAAACCTGACGATAAACCTGACGATGAACCTGGCGATAAACCTGACGATAAACCTGACGATAAACCCGACAATAAACCTGGCGATAAACCTGACGATAAACCTGATGATAAACCCGACAATAAACCTGGCGATAAACCTGACGATAAACCTGACGATGAACCTGGCGATAAACCTGACGATAAACCTGACGATAAACCCGACAATAAACCTGGCGATAAACCTGACGATAAACCTGATGATAAACCCGACAATAAACCTGGCGATAAACCTGACGATAAACCCGACGATAAACCTGACGATAAACCTGGCGATTAACCTGACGATAAACCTGACGATAAACCTGACGATGAACCTGGCGATAAACCTGACGATAAACCTGACGATAAACCCGACAATAAACCTGGCGATAAACCTGACGATAAACCTGATGATAAACCCGACAATAAACCTGGCGATAAACCTGACGATAAACCTGGCGATAAACCTGACGATAAACCTGACGATAAACCCAACGATAAACCCGACAATAAATCTGACGATGAACCTGACGATAAACCTGACGATAAACCTGACGATGAACCTGGCGATAAACCTGACGATAAACCTGACGATAAACCCGACAATAAACCTGGCGATAAACCTGACGATGAACCTGATGATAAACCCGACAATAAACCTGGCGATAAACCTGACGATAAACCCGACAATAAACCTGACGATAAACCTGACGATAAACCTGACGATAAACCCGACAATAAACCTGGCGATAAACCTGACGATAAACCTGATGATAAACCCGACAATAAACCTGGCGATAAACCTGACGATAAACCCGACAATAAACCAGACGATAAACCTGACGATAAACCCGACAATAAACCTGGCGAGAAACCCGACAATAAACCTGGCGATTAACCTGACGATAAACCCGACAATAAACCTGACGATAAACCCGACAATAAACCTGGCGATTAACCTGACGATAAACCCGACAATAAACCTGGCGATAAACCCGACAATAAACCTGGCGATTAACCTGACGATAAACCCGACAATAAACCTGACGATAAACCCGACAATAAACCTGACGATAAACCCGACAATAAACCTGGCGATTAACCCGACAATAAACCTGACGATAAACCCGACAATAAACCTGGCGATTAACCCGACAATAAACCTGACAATAAACCCGACAATAAACCTGGCGAGAAACCCGACAATAAACCTGGGGATTAACCTGACGATAAACCCGACAATAAACCTGACGATAAACCCGAAGATAAACCTGACGATAAACCTGACGATAAACCTGACGATTAACCTGACGATAAACCTGACGATAAACCTGACGATAAACCTGGCGATTAACCTGACGATAAACCTGACGATAAACCTGGCGATTAACCTGACGATAAACCCGACAATAAACCTGGCGATAAACCCGACAATAAACCAGGCGATTAACCTGACGATAAAACCGACAATAAACCCGACAATAAACCTGGCGATAAACCCGAAAATAAACCTGACGATAAACCCGACAATAAACCCGGCGATTAACCTGACGATAAACCCGACAATAAACCTGACGATAAACCCGACAATAAACCTGGCGATAAACCCGACAATAAACCTGGCGATTAACCCGACAATAAACCTGACGATAAACCAAACAATAAACCTGGCGAGAAACCCCGACAATAAACCTGGCGATTAACCTGACGATAAACCCGACAATAAACCTGACGATAAACCTGGCGATAAACCTGACGATAAACCTGACGATTAACCTGACGATAAACCTGACGATAAACCTGACGATAAACCTGGCGATTAACCTGACGATAAACCTGACGATAAACCTGGCGATTAACCTGACGATAAACCCGACAATAAACCTGGCGATAAACCCGACAATAAACCAGGCGATTAACCTGACGATAAAACCGACAATAAACCCGACAATAAACCTGGCGATTAACCTGACGATAAACCTGACAATAAACCTGACGATAAACCCGAAAATAAACCTGACGATAAACCCGACAATAAACCCGGCGATTAACCTGACGATAAACCCGACAATAAACCTGACGATAAACCCGACAATAAACCTGGCGATAAACCCGACAATAAACCTGGCGATTAACCCGACAATAAACCTGACGATAAACCCGACAATAAACCTGGCGAGAAACCCCGACAATAAACCTGGCGATTAACCTGACGATAAACCCGACAATAAACCTGACGATAAACCTGGCGATAAACCTGACGATAAACCTGACGATAAACCTGACGATAAACCCAACGATAAACCCGACAATAAATCTGACGATGAACCTGACGATAAACCTGACGATAAACCTGACGATAAACCTGGCGATAAACCTGACGATAAACCTGACGATAAACCCGACAATAAACCTGGCGATAAACCTGACGATGAACCTGATGATAAACCCGACAATAAACCTGGCGATAAACCTGACGATAAACCCGACAATAAACCTGACGATAAACCTGACAATAAACCTGACGATAAACCTGACGATAAACCTGACGATAAACCTGGCGATAAACCGGACAATAAACCTGACGATAAACCTGGCTATAAACCTGACGATAAACCTGGCGATAAAACTGACGATAAACCTGGCGATAAACCGGACAATAAACCTGACGATAAACCTGGCGATAAACCTGACGATAAACCTGGCGATAAACCTGACGATAAACCTGACGACAAACCTGACGATAAACCTGACGATAAACCCGACAATAAACCTGACGATGAACCTGACGATTAACCTGACGATAAACCTGACGATAAACCTGGCGATTAACCTGACGATAAACCCGACAATAAACCTGGCGATAAAACCGACAATAAACCTGGCGATTAACCTGACGATAAACCCGACAATAAACCTGGCAATAAACCTGGCGATAAACCCGACAATAAACCTGGCGAGAAACCCGACAATAAACCCGACTATAAACCTGACGATAAACCCGACAATAAACCTGACGATAAACCCGACAATAAACCTGGCGATTAACCTGACGATAAACCCGACAATAAACCTGACGATAAACCTGGCGATAAACCTGACGATAAACCTGACGATAAACCTGACGATAAACCCAACGATAAACCCGACAATAAATCTGACGATGAACCTGACGATAAACCTGACGATAAACCTGACGATGAACCTGGCGATAAACCTGACGATAAACCTGACGATAAACCCGACAATAAACCTGGCGATAAACCTGACGATAAACCTGATGATAAACCCGACAATAAACCTGGCGATAAACCTGACGATAAACCCGACAATAAACCTGACGATAAACCTGACAATAAACCTGACGATAAACCTGACGATAAACCTGACGATAAACCTGGCGATAAACCGGACAATAAACCTGACGATAAACCTGGCTATAAACCTGACGATAAACCTGGCGATAAAACTGACGATAAACCTGGCGATAAACCGGACAAAAAAACCTGACGATAAACCTGGCGATAAACCTGACGATAAACCTGGCGATAAACCTGACGATAAACCTGACGACAAACCTGACGATAAACCTGACGATAAACCCGACAATAAACCTGACGATGAACCTGACGATTAACCTGACGATAAACCTGACGATAAACCTGGCGATTAACCTGACGATAAACCCGACAATAAACCTGGCGATAAAACCGACAATAAACCTGGCGATTAACCTGACGATAAACCCGACAATAAACCTGGCAATAAAACTGGCGATAAACCCGACAATAAACCTGGCGAGAAACCCGACAATAAACCCGACTATAAACCTGACGATAAACCCGACAATAAACCTGACGATAAACCCGACAATAAACCTGGCGAGAAACCCGACAATAAACCTGGCGATTAACCTGACGATAAACCCGACAATAAACCTGGCGAGAAACCCGACAATAAACCTGGCGATTAACCTGACGATAAACCCGACAATAAACCTGACGATAAACCCGACAATAAACCTGGCGATTAACCTGACGATAAACCCGACAATAAACCTGGCGATAAACCCGACAATAAACCTGGCGATTAACCTGACGATAAACCCGACAATAAACCTGACGATAAACCCGACAATAAACCTGACGATAAACCCGACAATAAACCTGGCGATTAACCCGACAATAAACCTGACGATAAACCCGACAATAAACCTGGCGATTAACCCGACAATAAACCTGACAATAAACCCGACAATAAACCTGGCGAGAAACCCGACAATAAACCTGGGGATTAACCTGACGATAAACCCGACAATAAACCTGACGATAAACCCGAAGATAAACCTGACGATAAACCCGACAATAAACCTGGCGATTAACCTGACGATAAACCCGACAATAAACCTGGCGATAAACCCGACAATAAACCTGACGATAAACCTGACAATAAACCTGGCGATTAACCTGACGATAAACCCGACAACAAACCTGACGATAAACCCGACAATAAACCTGGCGATTAACCTGACGATAAACCCGACGATAAACCTGACGATAAACCCGACAATAAACCTGGCGATTAACCCGACAATAAACCTGGCGATTAACCTGACGATAAACCTGACGAAAAACCTGACAATAAACCCGACAATAAACCTGGCGATTAACCCGACAATAAACCTGACGATAAACCCGACAATAAACCTGGCGATTAACCTGACAATAAACCCGACAATAAACCTGACGATAAACCTGGCGATTAACCTGACGATAAACCCGACAATAAACCTGACGATAAACCTGGCGATAAACCTGACGATAAACCTGACGATAAACCCAACGATAAACCCGACAATAAATCTGACGATGAACCCGACGATAAACCTGACGATAAACCTGGCGATTAACCTGACGATAAACCTGACGATAAACCTGACGATGAACCTGGCGATAAACCTGACGATAAACCTGACGATAAACCCGACAATAAACCTGGCGATAAACCTGACGATAAACCTGATGATAAACCCGACAATAAACCTGGCGATAAACCTGACGATAAACCTGACGATGAACCTGGCGATAAACCTGACGATAAACCTGACGATAAACCCGACAATAAACCTGGCGATAAACCTGACGATAAACCTGATGATAAACCCGACAATAAACCTGGCGATAAACCTGACGATAAACCCGACGATAAACCTGACGATAAACCTGGCGATTAACCTGACGATAAACCTGACGATAAACCTGACGATGAACCTGGCGATAAACCTGACGATAAACCTGACGATAAACCCGACAATAAACCTGGCGATAAACCTGACGATAAACCTGATGATAAACCCGACAATAAACCTGGCGATAAACCTGACGATAAACCCGACAATAAACCAGACGATAAACCTGACAATAAACCTGACGATAAACCTGACGATAAACCTGACGATAAACCTGGCGATAAACCGGACAATAAACCTGACGATAAACCTGGCTATAAACCTGACGATAAACCTGGCGATAAAACTGACGATAAACCTGGCGATAAACCGGACAATAAACCTGACGATAAACCTGGCGATAAACCTGACGATAAACCTGGCGATAAACCTGACGATAAACCTGACGACAAACCTGACGATAAACCTGACGATAAACCCGACAATAAACCTGACGATGAACCTGACGATTAACCTGACGATAAACCTGACGATAAACCTGGCGATTAACCTGACGATAAACCCGACAATAAACCTGGCGATAAAACCGACAATAAACCTGGCGATTAACCTGACGATAAACCCGACAATAAACCTGACGATAAACCTGGCGATAAACCTGACGATAAACCTGACGATAAACCCAACGATAAACCCGACAATAAATCTGACGATGAACCTGACGATAAACCTGACGATAAACCTGACGATGAACCTGGCGATAAACCTGACGATAAACCTGACGATAAACCCGACAATAAACCTGGCGATAAACCTGACGATGAACCTGATGATAAACCCGACAATAAACCTGGCGATAAACCTGACGATAAACCCGACAATAAACCTGACGATAAACCTGACGATAAACCTGACGATAAACCCGACAATAAACCTGGCGATAAACCTGACGATAAACCTGATGATAAACCCGACAATAAACCTGGCGATAAACCTGACGATAAACCCGACAATAAACCAGACGATAAACCTGACGATAAACCCGACAATAAACCTGGCGAGAAACCCGACAATAAACCTGGCGATTAACCTGACGATAAACCCGACAATAAACCTGACGATAAACCCGACAATAAACCTGGCGATTAACCTGACGATAAACCCGACAATAAACCTGGCGATAAACCCGACAATAAACCTGGCGATTAACCTGACGATAAACCCGACAATAAACCTGACGATAAACCCGACAATAAACCTGACGATAAACCCGACAATAAACCTGGCGATTAACCCGACAATAAACCTGACGATAAACCCGACAATAAACCTGGCGATTAACCCGACAATAAACCTGACAATAAACCCGACAATAAACCTGGCGAGAAACCCGACAATAAACCTGGGGATTAACCTGACGATAAACCCGACAATAAACCTGACGATAAACCCGAAGATAAACCTGACGATAAACCCGACAATAAACCTGGCGATTAACCTGACGATAAACCCGACAATAAACCTGGCGATAAACCCGACAATAAACCTGACGATAAACCCGACAATAAACCTGGCGATTAACCTGACGATAAACCCGACAACAAACCTGACGATAAACCCGACAATAAACCTGGCGATTAACCTGACGATAAACCTGACGAAAAACC
Organism: Telmatherina bonti; assembly: GCF_933228915.1. NCBI lineage: Eukaryota > Metazoa > Chordata > Actinopteri > Atheriniformes > Telmatherinidae > Telmatherina > Telmatherina bonti. The sequence continues at coordinate 1,691,194 of NC_136614.1, forward strand.
TGACAATAAACCCGACAATAAACCTGGCGATTAACCCGACAATAAACCTGACGATAAACCCAACAATAAACCTGGCGATTAACCTGACAATAAACCCGACGATAAACCTGACGATAAACCCGACGATAAACCTGGCGATTAACCTGACGACAAACCAGACGATAAACCCGACGATAAACCTGGCGATAAACCAGATGATAAACCCGACGATAAACCTGACGATAAACCTGACAATAAACCTGACGATAAACCTGACGATAAACTTGGCAATTAACCTGACGATAAACCTGACGATAAACCCGACGATAAACCCGACGATAAACCTGACGATAAACCCGACGATAAGCCTGACGATAAACCTGATGATAAACCTGACAATAAACCTGTAGATTAACCTGACGATAAACCCGACAATAAACCCGACAATAAACCCGACAATAAACCTGGCGATAAACCCGACAATAAACCTGGAGATTAACCTGACGATAAACCCGACAATTAACCCGACAATAAACCTGACGATAAACCCGAAGATAAACCTGGTGAGAAACCCGACAATAAACCTGGCGATTAACCTGACGATAAACCAGACAATAAACCTGATGATAAACCCGAAAATAAACCTGACGATAAACCCCGACGATAAACCCGACGATAAACCTGACGATAAACTTGGCAATTAACCTGACGATAAACCTGACGATTAACCTGACGATAAACCCGACGATAAGCCTGACGATAAACCTGATGATAAACCTGACAATAAACCCGACAATAAACCTGACGATAAACCCGACAATAAACCTGGCGATAAACCCGACAATAAACCTGGCGATTAACCTGACGATAAACCCGACAATAAACCTGACGATAAACCCGAAAATAAACCTGGCGATAAACCTGGCGATAAACCAGATGATAAACCCGACGATAAACCTGACGATAAACCTGACAATAAACCTGACGATAAACCTGACGATAAACTTGGCAATTAACCTGACGATAAACCTGACGATAAACCCGACGATAAACCCGACGATAAACCTGACGATAAACCCGACGATAAGCCTGACGATAAACCTGATGATAAACCTGACAATAAACCTGTAGATTAACCTGACGATAAACCCGACAATAAACCCGACAATAAACCCGACAATAAACCTGGCGATAAACCCGACAATAAACCTGGAGATTAACCTGACGATAAACCCGACAATTAACCCGACAATAAACCTGACGATAAACCCGAAGATAAACCTGGTGAGAAACCCGACAATAAACCTGGCGATTAACCTGACGATAAACCAGACAATAAACCTGATGATAAACCCGAAAATAAACCTGACGATAAACCCCGACGATAAACCCGACGATAAACCTGACGATAAACTTGGCAATTAACCTGACGATAAACCTGACGATTAACCTGACGATAAACCCGACGATAAGCCTGACGATAAACCTGATGATAAACCTGACAATAAACCTGTAGATTAACCTGACGATAAACCCGACAATAAACCCGACAATAAACCCGACAATAAACCTGGCGATAAACCCGACAATAAACCTGGAGATTAACCTGACGATAAACCCGACAATTAACCCGACAATAAACCTGACGATAAACCCGAAGATAAACCTGGTGAGAAACCCGACAATAAACCTGGCGATTAACCTGACGATAAACCCGACAATAAACCTGACGATAAACCCGAAAATAAACCTGACGATAAACCCGACAATAAACCCGGCGATTAACCTGACGATAAACCCGACAATAAACCTGACGATAAACCCGAAAATAAACATGACGATAAACCCGACAATAAACCTGGCGATAAACCCGACAATAAACCTGGCGATTAACCCGACAATAAACCTGACGATAAACCCGACAATAAACCTGGCGAGAAACCCGACAATAAACCTGGCGATTAACCTGACGATAAACCCGACAATAAACCTGGCGATTATTCTGACGATAAACCCGAAAATAAACCTGACGATAAACCCGACAATAAACCCGGCGATTAACCTGACGATAAACCCGACAATAAACCTGACGATAAACCCGACAATAAACCTGGCGATAAACCCGACAATAAACCTGGCGATTAACCCGACAATAAACCTGACGATAAACCAAACAATAAACCTGGCGAGAAACCCCGACAATAAACCTGGCGATTAACCTGACGATAAACCCGACAATAAACCTGACGATAAACCTGGCGATAAACCTGACGATAAACCTGACGATTAACCTGACGATAAACCTGACGATAAACCTGACGATAAACCTGGCGATTAACCTGACGATAAACCTGACGATAAACCTGGCGATTAACCTGACGATAAACCCGACAATAAACCTGGCGATAAACCCGACAATAAACCAGGCGATTAACCTGACGATAAAACCGACAATAAACCCGACAATAAACCTGGCGATTAACCTGACGATAAACCTGACAATAAACCTGACGATAAACCCGAAAATAAACCTGACGATAAACCCGACAATAAACCCGGCGATTAACCTGACGATAAACCCGACAATAAACCTGACGATAAACCCGACAATAAACCTGGCGATAAACCCGACAATAAACCTGGCGATTAACCCGACAATAAACCTGACGATAAACCCGACAATAAACCTGGCGAGAAACCCCGACAATAAACCTGGCGATTAACCTGACGATAAACCCGACAATAAACCTGACGATAAACCTGGCGATAAACCTGACGATAAACCTGACGATAAACCTGACGATAAACCCAACGATAAACCCGACAATAAATCTGACGATGAACCTGACGATAAACCTGACGATAAACCTGACGATAAACCTGGCGATAAACCTGACGATAAACCTGACGATAAACCCGACAATAAACCTGGCGATAAACCTGACGATGAACCTGATGATAAACCCGACAATAAACCTGGCGATAAACCTGACGATAAACCCGACAATAAACCTGACGATAAACCTGACAATAAACCTGACGATAAACCTGACGATAAACCTGACGATAAACCTGGCGATAAACCGGACAATAAACCTGACGATAAACCTGGCTATAAACCTGACGATAAACCTGGCGATAAAACTGACGATAAACCTGGCGATAAACCGGACAATAAACCTGACGATAAACCTGGCGATAAACCTGACGATAAACCTGGCGATAAACCTGACGATAAACCTGACGACAAACCTGACGATAAACCTGACGATAAACCCGACAATAAACCTGACGATGAACCTGACGATTAACCTGACGATAAACCTGACGATAAACCTGGCGATTAACCTGACGATAAACCCGACAATAAACCTGGCGATAAAACCGACAATAAACCTGGCGATTAACCTGACGATAAACCCGACAATAAACCTGGCAATAAACCTGGCGATAAACCCGACAATAAACCTGGCGAGAAACCCGACAATAAACCCGACTATAAACCTGACGATAAACCCGACAATAAACCTGACGATAAACCCGACAATAAACCTGGCGAGAAACCCGACAATAAACCTGGCGATTAACCTGACGATAAACCCGACAATAAACCTGGCGAGAAACCCGACAATAAACATGGCGATTAACCTGACGATAAACCCGACAATAAACCTGACGATAAACCCGACAATAAACCTGGCGATTAACCTGACGATAAACCCGACAATAAACCTGGCGATAAACCCGACAATAAACCTGGCGATTAACCTGACGCTAAACCCGACAATAAACCTGACGATAAACCCGACAATAAACCTGACGATAAACCCGACAATAAACCTGGCGATTAACCCGACAATAAACCTGACGATAAACCCGACAATAAACCTGGCGATTAACCCGACAATAAACCTGACAATAAACCCGACAATAAACCTGGCGAGAAACCCGACAATAAACCTGGGGATTAACCTGACGATAAACCCGACAATAAACCTGACGATAAACCCGAAGATAAACCTGACGATAAACCCGACAATAAACCTGGCGATAAACCCGACAATAAACCTGGCGATTAACCTGACGCTAAACCCGACAATAAACCTGACGATAAACCCGACAATAAACCTGACGATAAACCCGACAATAAACCTGGCGATTAACCCGACAATAAACCTGACGATAAACCCGACAATAAACCTGGCGATTAACCCGACAATAAACCTGACAATAAACCCGACAATAAACCTGGCGAGAAACCCGACAATAAACCTGGGGATTAACCTGACGATAAACCCGACAATAAACCTGACGATAAACCCGAAGATAAACCTGACGATAAACCCGACAATAAACCTGGCGATTAACCTGACGATAAACCCGACAATAAACCTGGCGATAAACCCGACAATAAACCTGACGATAAACCCGACAATAAACCTGGCGATTAACCTGACGATAAACCCGACAACAAACCTGACGATAAACCCGACAATAAACCTGGCGATTAACCTGACGATAAACCCGACGATAAACCTGACGATAAACCCGACAATAAACCTGGCGATTAACCCGACAATAAACCTGGCGATTAACCTGATGATAAACCTGACGAAAAACCTGACAATAAACCCGACAATAAACCTGGCGATTAACCCGACAATAAACCTGACGATAAACCCGACAATAAAGCTGGCGATTAACCTGACAATAAACCCGACGATAAACCTGACGATAAACCCGACGATAAACCTGGCGATTAACCTGACGACAAACCAGACGATAAACCCGACGATAAACCTGGCGATAAACCAGATGATAAACCCGACGATAAACCTGACGATAAACCTGACAATAAACCTGACGATAAACCTGACGATAAACTTGGCAATTAACCTGACGATAAACCTGACGATAAACCCGACGATAAACCCGACGATAAACCTGACGATAAACCCGACGATAAGCCTGACGATAAACCTGATGATAAACCTGACAATGAACCTGTAGATTAACCTGACGATAAACCCGACAATAAACCCGACAATAAACCCGACAATAAACCTGGCGATAAACCCGACAATAAACCTGGAGATTAACCTGACGATAAACCCGACAATTAACCCGACAATAAACCTGACGATAAACCCGAAGATAAACCTGGCGAGAAACCCGACAATAAACCTGGCGATTAACCTGACGATAAACCAGACAATAAACCTGATGATAAACCCGAAAATAAACCTGACGATAAACCCGACAATAAACCTGGCGATAAACCTGACAATAAACCTGGCGATTAACCTGACGATAAACCCGACAATAAACCCGACAATAAACCTGGCGATAAACCCGACAATAAACCTGGAGATTAACCTGACGATAAACCCGACAATAAACCCGACAATAAACCTGACGATTAACCTGACGATAAACCAGACAATAAACCTGATGATAAACCCGAAAATAAACCTGACGATAAACCCCGACAATAAACCTGGCGAGAAACCCGACAATAAACCTGGCGATTAACCTGACGATAAACCAGACAATAAACCTGACGATAAACCCGAAAATAAACATGACGATTAACCCGACAATAAACCTGACGATAAACCCGACAATAAACCTGGCGAGAAACCCGACAATAAACCTGGCGATTAACCTGACGTATAAACCCGACAATAAACCTGGCGATTAACCTGACGATAAACCCGACAATAAACCTGACGATAAACCCGACAATAAACCTGACGATAAACCTGGCGATAAACCTGACGATAAACCTGGCGATAAACATGACGATAAACCTGACGATAAACCTGACGATTAACCTGGCGATTAACCTGACGATAAACCTGACGATAAACCTGGCGATTAACCTGACGATAAACCCGACAATAAACCTGGCGATAAACCCGACAATAAACCTGGCGATTAACCTGACGATAAACCCGACAATAAACCCGACAATAAACCTGACGATAAACCCGACAATAAACCTGGTGAGAAACCCGACAATAAACCTGGCGATTAACCTGACGATAAACCCGACAATAAACCTGACGATAAACCCGAAAATAAACCTGACGATAAACCCGACAATAAACCCGGCGATTAACCTGACGATAAACCCGACAATAAACCTGGCGATAAACCCGACAATAAACCTGACGATTAACCCGACAATGAACCTGACGATAAACCCGACAATAAACCTGGCGAGAAACCCGACAATAAATCTGGCGATTAACCTGACGATAAACCCGACAATAAACCCGACAATAAACCTGACGATAAACCCGACAATAAACCTGGTGAGAAACCCGACAATAAACCTGGCGATTAACCTGACGATAAACCCGACAATAAACCTGACGATAAACCCGAAAATAAACCTGACGATAAACCTGACGATAAACCTGACGATAAACCCAACGATAAACCCGACAATAAATCTGACGATGAACCTGACGATAAACCTGACGATAAACCTGACGATAAACCTGACGATAAACCTGGCGATAAACCTGACGATGAACCCGACAATAAACCTGGCGATAAACCTGACGATAAACCTGATGATAAATCCGACAATAAAGCTGGCGATAAACCTGACGATAAACCCGACAATAAACCTGACGATAAACCTGACAATAAACCTGACGATAAACCTGACGATAAACCTGACGATAAACCTGACGATAAACCTGGCGATAAACCGGACAATAAACCTGACGATAAACCTGGCGATAAACCGGACAATAAACCTGACGATAAACCTGGCGATAAACCTGACGATAAACCTGGCGATAAACCGGACAATAAACCTGACGATAAACCTGGCGATAAACCTGACAATAAACATGGCGATAAACCTGACGATAAACCTGACGATAAACCTGACGATAAACCCGACAATAAACCTGACGATAAACCTGACGATAAACCTGACGATAAACCTGGCGATAAACCTGACGATAAACCTGGCGATAAACCCGACAATAAACCTGGCGATTAACCTGACGATAAACCCGACAATAAACCTGGCGATAAACCCGACAATAAACCTGGCGATTAACCTGACGATAAACCCGACAATAAACCCGACAATAAACCTGACGATAAACCCGACAATAAACCTGGCGAGAAACCCGACAATAAACCTGGCGATTAACCTGACGATAAACCCGACAATAAACCCGGCGATTAACCTGACGATTAACCTGACGATAAACCCGACTATAAACCTGACGATAAACCAGACAATAAACCTGGCGAGAAACCCGACAATAAACCTGGCGATTAACCTGACGATAAACCCGACAATAAACCTGACGATAAACCCGACAATAAACCTGGCGATTAACCTGACGATAAACCCGACAATAAACCTGACGATAAACCCGACAATAAACCTGACGATAAACCTGACGATAAACCTGACGATAAACCTGGCGATAAACCTGACGATGAACCCGACAATAAACCTGGCGATAAACCTGACGATAAACCTGATGATAAATCCGACAATAAAGCTGGCGATAAACCTGACGATAAACCCGACAATAAACCTGACGATAAACCTGACAATAAACCTGACGATAAACCTGACGATAAACCTGACGATAAACCTGACGATAAACCTGGCGATAAACCGGACAATAAACCTGACGATTAACCTGGCGATAAACCGGACAATAAACCTGACGATAAACCTGGCGATAAACCTGACGATAAACCTGGCGATAAACCGGACAATAAACCTGACGATAAACCTGGCGAAAAACCTGACAATAAACATGGCGATAAACCTGACGATAAACCTGACGATAAACCTGACGATAAACCCGACAATAAACCTGACGATAAACCTGACGATAAACCTGACGATAAACCTGGCGATAAACCTGACGATAAACCTGGCGATAAACCCGACAATAAACCTGGCGATTAACCTGACGATAAACCCGACAATAAACCTGGCGATAAACCCGACAATAAACCTGGCGATTAACCTGACGATAAACCCGACAATAAACCCGACAATAAACCTGACGATAAACCCGACAATAAACCTGGCGAGAAACCCGACAATAAACCTGGCGATTAACCTGACGATAAACCCGACAATAAACCCGGCGATTAATCTGACGATTAACGTGACGATAAACCCGACTATAAACCTGACGATAAACCAGACAATAAACCTGGCGAGAAACCCGACAATAAACCTGGCGATTAACCTGACGATAAACCCGACAATAAACCTGACGATAAACCCGACAATAAACCAGGCGATTAACCTGACGATAAACCCGACAATAAACCTGACGATAAACCCGACAATAAACCTGGCGATAAACCCGACAATAAACCTGGCGATTAACCTGACGATAAATCCGACAATAAACCTGACGATAAACCCGACAATAAACCTGACGATAAACCCGACAATAAACCTGGCGATTATCCCGACAATAAACCTGACGATAAACCCGACAATAAACCTGGCGATTAACCCGACAATAAACCTGACAATAAACCCGACAATAAACCTGGCGAGAAACCCGACAATAAACCTGGGGATTAACCTGACGATAAACCCGACAATAAACCTGACGATAAACCCGAAGATAAACCTGACGATAAACCCGACTATAAACCTGGCGATTAACCTGACGATAAACCCGACAATAAACCTGGCGATAAACCCGACAATAAACCTGACGATAAACCAGACAATAAACCTGGCGAGAAACCCGACAATAAACCTGGCGATTAACCTGACGATAAACCCGACAATAAACCTGACGATAAACCCGACAATAAACCTGGCGATTAACATGACGATAAACCCGACAATAAACCTGACGATAAACCCGAAAATACACCTGGCGATAAACCCGACAATAAACCTGGCGATTAACCTGACGATAAATCCGACAATAAACCTGACGATAAACCCGACAATAAACCTGACGATAAACCCGACAATAAACCTGGCGATTAACCCGACAATAAACCTGACGATAAACCCGACAATAAACCTGGCGATTAACCCGACAATAAACCTGACAATAAACCCGACAATAAACCTGGCGAGAAACCCGACAATAAACCTGGGGATTAACCTGACGATAAACCCGACAATAAACCTGACGATAAACCCGAAGATAAACCTAACGATAAACCCGACAATAAACCTGGCGATTAACCTGACGATAAACCCGACAATAAACCTGGCGATAAACCCGACAATAAACCTGACGATAAACCCGACAATAAACCTGGCGATTAACCTGACGATAAACCCGACAACAAACCTGACGATAAACCCGACAATAAACCTGGCGATTAACCTGACGATAAACCCGACGATAAACCTGACGATAAACCCGACAATAAACCTGGCGATTAACCCGACAATAAACCTGGCGATAAACCTGACGATAAACTTGGCAATTAACCTGACGATAAACCTGACGATTAACCTGACGATAAACCCGACGATAAGCCTGACGATAAACCTGATGATAAACCCGACAATAAACCTGGCGATAAACCCGACAATAAACCTGGAGATTAACCTGACGATAAACCCGACAATAAACCCGACAATAAACCTGACGATAAACCCGACAATAAACCTGGCGAGAAACCCGACAATAAACCTGGCGATTAACCTGACGATAAACCAGACAATAAACCTGACGATAAACCCGAAAATAAACCTGACGATAAACACGACAATAAACCCGGCGATTAACCTGACGATAAACCCGACAATAAACCTGACGATAAACCCGAAAATAAACATGACGATTAACCCGACAATAAACCTGACGATAAACCCGACAATAAACCTGGCGAGAAACCCGACAATAAACCTGGCGATTAACCTGACGTATAAACCAGACAATAAACCTGGCGATTAACCTGACGATAAACCCGACAATAAACCTGACGATAAACCCGACAATAAACCTGACGATAAACCTGGCGATAAACCTGACGATAAACCTGGCGATAAACATGACGATAAACCTGACGATAAACCTGACGATAAACCTGACGATAAACCTGGCGATTAACCTGACGATAAACCTGACGATAAACCTGGCGATTAACCTGACGATAAACCCGACAATAAACCTGGCGATAAACCCGACAATAAACCTGGCGATTAACCTGACGATAAACCCGACAATAAACGCGACAATAAACCTGACGATAAACCCGACAATAAACCTGGCGAGAAACCCGACAATAAACCTGGCGATTAACCTGACGATAAACCCGACAATAAACCTGGCGATTATCCCGACAATAAACCTGACGATAAACCCGACAATAAACCTGGCGATTAACCCGACAATAAACCTGACAATAAACCCGACAATAAACCTGGCGAGAAACCCGACAATAAACCTGGGGATTAACCTGACGATAAACCCGACAATAAACCTGACGATAAACCCGAAGATAAACCTGACGATAAACCCGACAATAAACCTGGCGATTAACCTGACGATAAACCCGACAATAAACCTGGCGATAAACCCGACAATAAACCTGACGATAAACCAGACAATAAACCTGGCGAGAAACCCGACAATAAACCTGGCGATTAACCTGACGATAAACCCGACAATAAACCTGGCGATTATCCCGACAATAAACCTGACGATAAACCCGACAATAAACCTGGCGATTAACCCGACAATAAACCTGACAATAAACCCGACAATAAACCTGGCGAGAAACCCGACAATAAACCTGGGGATTAACCTGACGATAAACCCGACAATAAACCTGACGATAAACCCGAAGATAAACCTGACGATAAACCCGACAATAAACCTGGCGATTAACCTGACGATAAACCCGACAATAAACCTGGCGATAAACCCGACAATAAACCTGACGATAAACCAGACAATAAACCTGGCGAGAAACCCGACAATAAACCTGGCGATTAACCTGACGATAAACCCGACAATAAACCTGACGATAAACCCGACAATAAACCTGGCGATTAACATGACGATAAACCCGACAATAAACCTGACGATAAACCCGACAATAAACCTGGCGATAAACCCGACAATAATCCTGGCGATTAACCTGACGATAAATCCGACAATAAACCTGACGATAAACCCGACAATAAACCTGACGATAAACCCGACAATAAACCTGGCGATTAACCCGACAATAAACCTGACGATAAACCCGACAATAAACCTGGCGATTAACCCGACAATAAACCTGACAATAAACCCGACAATAAACCTGGCGAGAAACCCGACAATAAACCTGGGGATTAACCTGACGATAAACCCGACAATAAACCTGACGATAAACCCGAAGATAAACCTAACGATAAACCCGACAATAAACCTGGCGATTAACCTGACGATAAACCCGACAATAAACCTGGCGATAAACCCGACAATAAACCTGACGATAAACCCGACAATAAACCTGGCGATTAACCTGACGATAAACCCGACAACAAACCTGACGATAAACCCGACAATAAACCTGGCGATTAACCTGACGATAAACCCGACGATAAACCTGACGATAAACCCGACAATAAACCTGGCGATTAACCCGACAATAAACCTGGCGATAAACCTGACGATAAACTTGGCAATTAACCTGACGATAAACCTGACGATTAACCTGACGATAAACCCGACGATAAGCCTGACGATAAACCTGATGATAAACCTGACAATAAACCTGGAGATTAACCTGACGATAAACCCGACAATAAACCTGGCGATAAACCCGACAATAAACCTGGAGATTAACCTGACGATAAACCCGACAATAAACCCGACAATAAACCTGACGATAAACCCGACAATAAACCTGGCGAGAAACCGGACAATAAACCTGACGATAAACCTGGCGATAAACCTGACGATAAACATGGCCATAAACCTGACGATAAACCTGACGATAAACCTGACGATAAACCCGACAATAAACCTGACGATGAACCTGACGATAAACCTGACGATAAACCTGACGATAAACCTGGCGATAAAACGGACGATAAACCTGGCGATAAACCCGACAATAAACCTGGCGATTAACCTGACGATAAACCCGACAATAAACCTGGCGATAATCCCGACAATAAACCTGGCGATTAACCTGACGATAAACCCGACAATAAACCCGACAATAAACCTGACGATAAACCCGACAATAAACCTGGCGAGAAACCCGACAATAAACCTGGCGATTAACCTGACGATAAACCCGACAATAAACCTGACGATAAACCCGACAATAAACCTGGCGATTAACCTGACGATAAATCCGACAATAAACCTGACGATAAACCCGACAATAAACCTGACGATAAACCCGACAATAAACCTGGCGATTAACCCGACAATAAACCTGACGATAAACCCGAAAATAAACCTGGCGATTAACCCGACAATAAACCTGACAATAAACCCGACAATAAACCTGGCGAGAAACCCGACAATAAACCTGGGGATTAACCTGACGATAAACCCGACAATAAACCTGACGATAAACCCGAAGATAAACCTGACGATAAACCCGACAATAAACCTGGCGATTAACCTGACGATAAACCCGACAATAAACCCGGCGATAAACCCGACAATAAACCTGACGATAAACCCGACAATAAACCTGGCGATTAACCTGACGATAAACCCGACAACAAACCTGACGATAAACCCGACAATAAACCTGGCGATTAACCTGACGATAAACCCGACGATAAACCTGACGATAAACCCGACAATAAACCTGGCGATTAACCCGACAATAAACCTGGCGATAAACCTGACGATAAACTTGGCAATTAACCTGACGATAAACCTGACGATTAACCTGACGATAAACCCGACGATAAGCCTGACGATAAACCTGATGATAAACCTGACAATAAACCTGGAGATTAACCTGACGATAAACCCGACAATAAACCTGGCGATAAACCCGACAATAAACCTGGAGATTAACCTGACGATAAACCCGACAATAAACCCGACAATAAACCTGACGATAAACCCGACAATAAACCTGGCGAGAAACCGGACAATAAACCTGACGATAAACCTGGCGATAAACCTGACGATAAACATGGCCATAAACCTGACGATAAACCTGACGATAAACCTGACGATAAACCCGACAATAAACCTGACGATGAACCTGACGATAAACCTGACGATAAACCTGACGATAAACCTGGCGATAAAACGGACGATAAACCTGGCGATAAACCCGACAATAAACCTGGCGATTAACCTGACGATAAACCCGACAATAAACCTGGCGATAATCCCGACAATAAACCTGGCGATTAACCTGACGATAAACCCGACAATAAACCCGACAATAAACCTGACGGTAAACCCGACAATAAACCTGGCGAGAAACCCGACAATAAACCTGGCGATTAACCTGACGATAAACCCGACAATAAACTTGGCGATTAACCTGACGATAAACCCGACAAAAAACCTGACGATAAACCCGACAATAAACCTGGCGATAAACCCGACAATAAACCTGGCGATTAACGTGACGATAAATCCGACAATAAACCTGACGATAAACCCGACAATAAACCTGACGATAAACCCGACAATAAACCTGACGATAAACCCGACAATAAACCTGGCGAGAAACCCGACAATAAACCTGGCGATTAACCTGACGTATAAACCCGACAATAAACCTGGCGATTAACCTGACGATAAACCCGACAATAAACCTGACGATAAACCCGACAATAAACCTGACGATAAACCTGGCGATAAACCTGACGATGAACCTGGCGATAAACATGACGATAAACCTGACGATAAACCTGACGATAAACCTGACGATTAACCTGACGATAAATCTGACGATAAACCTGACGATAAACCTGGCGATTAACCTGACGATAAACCTGACGATAAACCTGGCGATTAACCTGGCGATAAACCCGACAATAAACCTGACGATAAACCCGACAATGAACCTGACGATAAACCCGACAATAAACCTGGCGAGAAACCCGACAATAAATCTGGCGATTAACCTGACGATAAACCCGACAATAAACCTGACGATAAACCTGGCGATAAACCTGACGATAAACCTGACGATAAACCTGACGATAAACCCAACGATAAACCCGACAATAAATCTGACGATGAACCTGACGATAAACCTGACGATAAACCTGCCGATAAACCTGACGATAAACCTGGCGATAAACCTGACGCTAAACCCGACAATAAACCTGGCGATAAACCTGACGATAAACCTGATGATAAATCCGACAATAAACCTGGCGATAAACCTGACGATAAACCCGACGATAAACCTGACGATAAACCTGACAATAAACCTGACGATAAACCTGACGATAAACCTGACGATAAACCGGACAATAAACCTGGCGATAAACCGGACAATAAACCTGGCGATTAACCTGACAATAAACCCGACAATAAACCTGGCGATAAACCCGACAATAAACCTGGCGATTAACCTGACGATAAACCCGACAATAAACCCGACAATAAACCTGACGATAAACCCGACAATAAACCTGGCGAGAAACCCGACAATAAACCTGGCGATTAACCTGACGATAAACCCGACAATAAACCCGGCGATTAACCTGACGATTAACATGACGATAAACCCGACTATAAACCTGACGAGAAACCCGACAATAAACCTGGCGATTAACCTGACGATAAACCCGACAATAAACCTGACGATAAACCCGACAATAAACCTGGCGATAAACCCGACAATAAACCTGGCGATTAACCTGACGATAAATCCGACAATAAACCTGACGATAAACCCGACAATAAACCTGACGATAAACCCGACAATAAACCTGGCGAGAAACCCGACAATAAACCTGGCGATTAACCTGACGTATAAACCCGACAATAAACCTGGCGATTAACCCAACGATAAACCCGACAATAAACCCGACAATAAACCTGACGATAAACCTGACGATAAACCTGGCGATAAACCTGACGATAAACCTGGCGATAAACATGACGATAAACCTGACGATAAACCTGACGATAAACCTGACGATTAACCTGACGATAAACCTGACGATAAACCTGACGATAAACCTGGCGATTAACCTGACGATAAACCTGACGATAAACCTGGCGATTAACCTGACGATAAACCCGACAATAAACCTGGCGATAAACCCGACAATAAACCTGGCGATTAACCTGACGATAAACCCGACAATAAACCCGACAATAAACCTGACGATAAACCCGACAAAAAACCTGGCGAGAAACCCGACAATAAACCTGGCGATTAACCTGACGATAAACCCGACAATAAACCTGACGATAAACCCGACAATAAACCTGACGATAAACCCGACAATAAACCTGGCGATAAACCTGGCGATATACCTGACGATAAACCCGACAATAAACCTGGCGATAAACCTGACGATAAACCTGATGATAAATCCGACAATAAACCTGGCGATAAACCTGACGATAAAGCCGACAATAAACCTGACAATAAACCTGACGATAAACCTGACGATAAACCTGACGATAAACCTGGCGATAAACCGGACAATAAACCTGACGATAAACCTGGCGATAAACCGGACAATAAACCTGACGATAAACCTGGCGATAAACCTGACGATAAACCTGGCGATAAACAGGACAATAAACCTGACGATAAACCTGGCGATAAACCTGACGATAAACATGGCGATAAACCTGACGATAAACCTGACGATAAACCTGACGATAAACCCGACAATAAACCTGACGATGAACCTGACGATAAACCTGACGATAAACCTGACGATAAACCTGGCGATAAACCTGACGATAAACCTGGCGATAAATCCGACAATAAACCTGGCGATTAACCTGACGATAAACCCGACAATAAACCTGGTGATAAACCCGACAATAAACCTGGCGATTAACCTGACGATAAACCCGACAATAAACCCGACAATAAACCTGACGATAAACCCGACAATAAACCTGGCGAGAAACCCGACAATAAACCTGGCGATTAACCTGACGATAAACCCGACAATAAACCCGGCGATTAACCTGACGATTAACCTGACGATTAACCTGACGATAAACCCGACAATAAACCTGGCGATAAACCCGACAATAAACCTGGCGATTAACCTGACGATAAACCCGACAATAAACCCGACAATAAACCTGACGATAAACCCGACAATAAACCTGGCGAGAAACCCGACAATAAACCTGGCGATTAACCTGACGATAAACCCGACAATAAACCCGGCGATTAACCTGACTATAAACCTGACGATAAACCTGACGATAAACCTGACGATAAACCTGACGATAAACCTGGAGATATACCTTACGATAAAACCGACAATAAACCTGGCGATAAACCTGACGATAAACCTGATGATAAATCCGACAATAAACCTGGCGATAAACCTGACGATAAACCCGACAATAAACCTGACGATAAACCTGACAATAAACCTGACGATAAACCTGACGATAAACCTGACGATAAACCTGGCGATAAACCGGACAATAAACCTGACGATAAACCTGGCGATAAACCGGACAATAAACCTGACGATAAACCTGGCGATAAACCTGACGATAAACCTGGCGATAAACCGGACAATAAACCTGACGATAAACCTGGCGATAAACCTGACGATAAACATGGCGATAAACCTGACGATAAACCTGACGATAAACCTGACGATAAACCCGACAATAAACCTGACGATGAACCTGACGATAAACCTGACGATAAACCTGACGATAAACCTGGCGATAAACCTGACGATAAACCTGGCGATAAACCCGACAATAAACCTGGCGATTAACCTGACGATAAACCCGACAATAAACCTGGCGATAAACCCGACAATAAACCTGGCGATTAACCTGACGATAAACCCGACAATAAACCCGACAATAAACCTGACGATAAACCCGACAATAAACCTGGCGAGAAACCCGACAATAAACCTGGCGATTAACCTGACGATAAACCCGACAATAAACCCGGCGATTAACCTGACGATTAACCTGACGATTAACCTGACGATAAACCCGACAATAAACCTGGCGATAAACCCGACAATAAACCTGGCGATTAACCTGACGATAAACCCGACAATAAACCCGACAATAAACCTGACGATAAACCCGACAATAAACCTGGCGAGAAACCCGACAATAAACCTGGCGATTAACCTGACGATAAACCCGACAATAAACCTGGCGAGAAACCCGACAATAAACCTGGCGATTAACCTGACGATAAACCCGACAATAAACCCGGCGATTAACCCGGCGATTAACCTGACTATAAACCTGACGATAAACCTGACGATAAACCTGACGATAAACCTGGAGATATACCTGACGATAAACCCGACAATAAACCTGGCGATAAACCTGACGATAAACCTGATGATAAATCCGACAATGAACCTGGCGATAAACCTGACGATAAACCCGACAATAAACCTGACGATAAACCTGACAATAAACCTGACGATAAACCTGACGATAAACCTGACGATAAACCTGGCGATAAACCGGACAATAAACCTGACGATAAACCTGGCGATAAACCGGACAATAAACCTGACGATAAACCTGGCGATAAACCTGACGATAAACCTGGCGATAAACCGGACAATAAACCTGACGATAAACCTGGCGATAAACCTGACGATAAACATGGCGATAAACCTGACGATAAACCTGACGATAA
This sequence comes from Telmatherina bonti, assembly GCF_933228915.1. Taxonomy (NCBI): domain Eukaryota; kingdom Metazoa; phylum Chordata; class Actinopteri; order Atheriniformes; family Telmatherinidae; genus Telmatherina; species Telmatherina bonti. The sequence goes on from NC_136614.1 coordinate 1,708,984, forward strand.
ACCTGACGATAAACCCGACAATAAACCTGACGATGAACCTGACGATAAACCTGACGATAAACCTGACGATAAACCTGGCGATAAACCTGACGATAAACCTGGCGATAAACCCGACAATAAACCTGGCGATTAACCTGACGATAAACCCGACAATAAACCTGGCGATAAACCCGACAATAAACCTGGCGATTAACCTGACGATAAACCCGACAATAAACCCGACAATAAACCTGACGATAAACCCGACAATAAACCTGGCGAGAAACCCGACAATAAACCTGGCGATTAACCTGACGATAAACCCGACAATAAACCCGGCGATTAACCTGACGATTAACCTGACGATTAACCTGACGATAAACCCGACAATAAACCTGGCGATAAACCCGACAATAAACCTGGCGATTAACCTGACGATAAACCCGACAATAAACCTGACGATAAACCCGACAATAAACCTGGCGAGAAACCCGACAATAAACCTGGCGATTAACCTGACGATAAACCCGACAATAAACCCGGCGATTAACCTGACGATTAACCTGACGATAAACCCGACTATAAACCTGACGATAAACCAGACAATAAACCTGGCGAGAAACCCGACAATAAACCTGGCGATTAACCTGACGATAAACCCGACAATAAACCTGACGATAAACCCGACGATAAACCTGACGATAAACCCGACAATAAACCTGGCGATTAACCCGACAATAAACCTGGCGATAAACCTGACGATAAACTTGGCAATTAACCTGACGATAAACCTGACGATTAACCTGACGATAAACCCGACGATAAGCCTGACGATAAACCTGATGATAAACCTGACAATAAACCTGGAGATTAACCTGACGATAAACCCGACAATAAACCTGGCGATAAACCCGACAATAAACCTGGAGATTAACCTGACGATAAACCCGACAATGAACCCGACAATAAACCTGACGATAAACCCGACAATAAACCTGGCGAGAAACCCGACAATAAACCTGGCGATTAACCTGACGATAAACCAGACAATAAACCTGACGATAAACCCGAAAATAAACCTGACGATAAACCCGACAATAAACCCGGCGATTAACCTGACGATAAACCCGACAATAAACCTGACGATAAACCCGAAAATAAACATGACGATTAACCCGACAATAAACCTGACGAGAAACCCGACAATAAACCTGGCGATTAACCTGACGTATAAACCCGACAATAAACCTGGCGATTAACCTGACGATAAACCCGACAATAAACCTGACGATAAACCCGACAATAAACCTGACGATAAACCTGGCGATAAACCTGAGGATAAACCTGGCGATAAACATGACGATAAACCTGACGATAAACCTGACGATAAACCTGACGATAAACCCGACAATTAACCCAACAATAAACCTGACGATAAACCCGACAATAAACCTGGCGAGAAACCCGACAATAAACCTGGCGATTAACCTGACGATAAACCCGACAATAAACCTGACGATAAACCCGAAAATAAACCTGACGATAAACCAGACAATAAACCCGGCGATTAACCTGACGATAAACCCGACAATAAACCTGGCGATAAACCCGACAATAAACCTGACGATAAACCCGACAATGAACCTGACGATAAACCCGACAATAAACCTGGCGAGAAACCCGACAATAAATCTGGCGATTAACCTGACGATAAACCCGACAATAAACCTGACGATAAACCTGGCGATAAACCTGACGATAAACCTGACGATAAACCTGACGATAAACCCAACGATAAACCCGACAATAAATCTGACGATGAACCTGACGATAAACCTGACGATAAACCTGACGATAAACCTGACGATAAACCTGGCGATAAACCTGACGATAAACCCGACAATAAACCTGGCGATAAACCTGACGATAAACCTGATGATAAATCCGACAATAAACCTGGCGATAAACCTGACGATAAACCCAACGATAAACCCGACAATAAATCTGACGATGAAGCTGACAATAAACCTGACGATAAACCTGACGATAAACCTGACGATAAACCTGACAATAAACCTGACGATAAACCTGACGATAAACCTGACGATAAACCTGACGATAAACCTGGCGATAAACTGGACAATAAACCTGACGATAAACCTGGCGATAAACCCGACAATAAACCTGGCGATTAACCTGACGATAAACCCGACAATAAACCTGGCGATAAACCCGACAATAAACCTGGCGATTAACCTGACGATAAACCCGACAATAAACCCGACAATAAACCTGACGATAAACCCGACAATAAACCTGGCGAGAAACCCGACAATAAACCTGGCGATTAACCTGACGATAAACCCGACAATAAATCCGGCGATTAACCTGACGATTAACCTGACGATAAACCCGACTATAAACCTGACGATAAACCCGACAATAAACCTGGCGAGAAACCCGACAATAAACCTGGCGATTAACCTGACGATAAACCCGACAATAAACCTGACGATAAACCCGACAATAAACCTGGCGATTAAACTGACGATAAACCCGACAATAAACCTGACGATAAACCCGACAATAAACCTGGCGATAAACCCGACAATAAACCTGGCGATTAACCTGACGATAAATCCGACAATAAACCTGACGATAAACCCGACAATAAACCTGACGATAAACCCGACAATAAACCTGACGATAAACCCGACAATAAACCTGGCGAGAAACCCGACAATAAACCTGGCGATTAACCTGACGTATAAACCCGACAATAAACCTGGCGATTAATCTGACGATAAACCCGACAATAAACCTGACGATAAACCCGACAATAAACCTGACGATAAACCTGGCGATAAACCTGACGATAAACCTGGCGATAAACATGACGATAAACCTGACGATAAACCTGACGATAAACCTGACGATTAACCTGACGATAAACCTGACGATAAACCTGACGATAAACCTGGCGATTAACCTGACGATAAACCTGACGATAAACCTGGCGATTAACCTGACGATAAACCCGACAATAAACCTGGAGATAAACCCGACAATAAACCTGGCGATTAACCTGACGATAAACCCGACAAAAAACCCGACAATAAACCTGACGATAAACCCGACAATAAACCTGGCGAGAAACCCGACAATAAACCTGGCGATTAACCTGACGATAAACCCGACAATAAACCTGACGATAAACCCGAAAATAAACCTGACGATAAACCCGACAATAAACCCGGCGATTAACCTGACGATAAACCCGACAATAAACCTGGCGATAAACCCGACAATAAACCTGACGATTAACCCGACAATGAACCTGACGATAAACCCGACAATAAACCTGGCGAGAAACCCGACAATAAACCTGGCGATAAACCTGGCGATAAACCGGACAATAAACCTGACGATAAACCTGGCGATAAACCTGACGATAAACATGGCGATAAACCTGACGATAAACCTGACGATAAACCTGACGATAAACCCGACAATGAACCTGACGATGAACCTGACGATAAACCTGACGATAAACCTGACGATAAACCTGGCGATAAACCTGACGATAAACCTGGCGATAAACCCGAAAATAAACCTGGCGATTAACCTGACGATAAACCCGACAATAAACCTGGCGATAAACCGGACAATAAACCCGACAATAAACCTGACGATAAACCCGACAATAAACCTGGCGAGAAACCCGACAATAAACCTGCCGATTAACCTGACGATAAACCCGACAATAAACCCGGCGATTAACCTGACGATTAACCTGACGATAAACCTGACTATAAACCTGACGATAAACCTGACGATAAACCTGGCGATATACCTGACGATAAACCCGACAATAAACCTGGCGATAAACCTGACGATAAACCTGATGATAAACCTGACGATAAACCCGACAATAAACCTGACGATAAACCTGACAATAAACCTGACGATAAACCTGACGATAAACCTGACGATAAACCTGACGATAAACCTGGCGATAAACCGGACAATAAACCTGACGATAAACCTGGCGATAAACCGGACGATAAACCTGACGATAAACCTGGCGATAAACATGGCGATAAACCTGACGATAAACCTGACGATAAACCTGACGATAAACCCGACAATAAACCTGACGATGAACCTGACGATAAACCTGACGATAAACCTGACGATAAACCTGGCGATAAACCTGACGATAAACCTGGCGATAAACCCGACAATAAACCTGGCGATTAACCTGACGATAAACCCGAAAATAAACCTGGCGATAAACCCGACAATAATCCTGGCGATTAACCTGACGATAAACCCGACAATAAACCCGACAATGAACCTGACGATAAACCCGACAATAAACCTGGCGAGAAACCCGACAATAAACCTGGCGATTAACCTGACGATAAACCCGACAATAAACCCGGCGATTAACCTGACGATTAACCTGACGATTAACCTGACGATAAACTCGACAATAAACCTGGCGATAAACCCGACAATAAACCTGGCGATTAACCTGACGATAAACCCGACAATAAACCCGACAATAAACCTGACGATAAACCCGACAATAAACCTGGCGAGAAACCCGACAATAAACCTGGCGATTAACCTGACGATAAACCCGACAATAAACCCGGCGATTAACCTGACGATTAACCTGACGATAAACCCGACTATAAACCTGACGATAAACCAGACAATAAACCTGGCGATTAACCTGACAATAAACCCGACAATAAACCTGACGATAAACCTGGCGATTAACCTGACGATAAACCTGGCGATAAACCCGACAATAAACCTGACGATAAACCTGGCGATAAACCTGACGATAAACCTGGCGATAAACATGACGATAAACCCGACAATAAACCTGACGATAAACCCGACAATAAACCTGACGATAAACCTGGCGATAAACCTGACGATAAACCTGGCGATAAACCTGACGATAAACCTGACGATAAACCTGACGATTAACCTGACGATAAACCTGACGATAAACCTGACGATAAACCTGGCGATTAACCTGACGATAAACCTGACGATAAACCTGGCGATTAACCTGACGATAAACCCGACAATAAACCTGGCGATAAACCCGACAATAAACCTGGCGATTAACCTGACGATAAACCCGACAATAAACCCGACAATAAACCTGACGATAAACCCGACAATAAACCTGACGATAAACCCGACAATAAACCTGGCGATTAACCTGACGATAAACCCGACAATAAACCTGACGATAAACCTGACAATAAACCCGACGATAAACCTGACGATAAACCTGACGATAAACCTGGCGATAAACCTGACGATAAACCTGGCGATATACTTGATGATAAACCTGACAATAAACCCGAGTACAAACCTGGCGATAAACCTGACGATAAACCTGACGATAAACCAGACGATAAACCGGGCGATTAACCTGACGATAAACCTGACGATAAACCCGACGATAAACCTGACGATAAACACGACGATAAACCTGGAGATTAACCTGACGATAAACCAGACGATAAACCCGACGATAAACCTGACGATAAACCTGACGATAAACCTGGCGATAAACCTGACGATAAACCTGACGATAAACCCGACGACAAACCTGACGATAAACCTGATGATAATCCTGACGAAAAACCTGGCGATTAACCTGACGATAAACCTGACGATAAACCTAGCGATTAACCAGACGATGAACCTGGTGATTAACCTGACAATAAACCCGACAATAAACCTGGCGATTAACCTGACGATAAACCCGACAATAAACCTGACGATAAACCCGACAATAAACCTGGCGATAAACCCGACAATAAACCTGGTGATTAACCTGACGATAAACCAGACAATAAACCTGACGATAAACCCGACAATAAACCTGACGATAAACCCGACAATAAACCTGACGATAAACCCGACAATAAACCTGACGATAAACCCGAAAATAAACCTGACGATAAACCCGACAATAAACCCGGCGATTAACCTGACGATAAACCCGACAATAAACCTGACGATTAACCTGACGATAAACCCGACAATAAACCTGGCGATAAACCCGACAATAAACCTGGCGATTAACCTGACGATAAACCCGACGATAAACCTGACGATAAACCCGACATTAAACCTGACGATAAACACGACACTAAACCTGGCGATTAACCCGACAATAAACCTGACGATAAACCCGACAAAAAACCCGGCGATTAACCTGACGATAAACCCGACAATAAACCTGATGATAAACCCGACAATAAACCTGACGATAAACGCGACAATAAACCTGACGATAAACCCGAAAATAAACCTGGCGATTAACCTGACGATAAACCCGACAATAAACCCGACAATAAACCTGACGATAAACCCGACAATAAACCTGGCGAGAAACCCGACAATAAACCTGGCGATTAACCTGACGATAAACCCGACAATAAATCCGGCGATTAACCTGACGATTAACCTGACGATAAACCCGACTATAAACCTGACGATAAACCCGACAATAAACCTGGCGAGAAACCCGACAATAAACCTGGCGATTAACCTGACGATAAACCCGACAATAAACCTGACGATAAACCCGACAATAAACCTGGCGATTAAACTGACGATAAACCCGACAATAAACCTGACGATAAACCCGACAATAAACCTGGCGATAAACCCGACAATAAACCTGGCGATTAACCTGACGATAAATCCGACAATAAACCTGACGATAAACCCGACAATAAACCTGACGATAAACCCGACAATAAACCTGACGATAAACCCGACAATAAACCTGGCGAGAAACCCGACAATAAACCTGGCGATTAACCTGACGTATAAACCCGACAATAAACCTGGCGATTAATCTGACGATAAACCCGACAATAAACCTGACGATAAACCCGACAATAAACCTGACGATAAACCTGGCGATAAACCTGACGATAAACCTGGCGATAAACATGACGATAAACCTGACGATAAACCTGACGATAAACCTGACGATTAACCTGACGATAAACCTGACGATAAACCTGACGATAAACCTGGCGATTAACCTGACGATAAACCTGACGATAAACCTGGCGATTAACCTGACGATAAACCCGACAATAAACCTGGAGATAAACCCGACAATAAACCTGGCGATTAACCTGACGATAAACCCGACAAAAAACCCGACAATAAACCTGACGATAAACCCGACAATAAACCTGGCGAGAAACCCGACAATAAACCTGGCGATTAACCTGACGATAAACCCGACAATAAACCTGACGATAAACCCGAAAATAAACCTGACGATAAACCCGACAATAAACCCGGCGATTAACCTGACGATAAACCCGACAATAAACCTGGCGATAAACCCGACAATAAACCTGACGATTAACCCGACAATGAACCTGACGATAAACCCGACAATAAACCTGGCGAGAAACCCGACAATAAACCTGGCGATAAACCTGGCGATAAACCGGACAATAAACCTGACGATAAACCTGGCGATAAACCTGACGATAAACATGGCGATAAACCTGACGATAAACCTGACGATAAACCTGACGATAAACCCGACAATGAACCTGACGATGAACCTGACGATAAACCTGACGATAAACCTGACGATAAACCTGGCGATAAACCTGACGATAAACCTGGCGATAAACCCGAAAATAAACCTGGCGATTAACCTGACGATAAACCCGACAATAAACCTGGCGATAAACCGGACAATAAACCCGACAATAAACCTGACGATAAACCCGACAATAAACCTGGCGAGAAACCCGACAATAAACCTGCCGATTAACCTGACGATAAACCCGACAATAAACCCGGCGATTAACCTGACGATTAACCTGACGATAAACCTGACTATAAACCTGACGATAAACCTGACGATAAACCTGGCGATATACCTGACGATAAACCCGACAATAAACCTGGCGATAAACCTGACGATAAACCTGATGATAAACCTGACGATAAACCCGACAATAAACCTGACGATAAACCTGACAATAAACCTGACGATAAACCTGACGATAAACCTGACGATAAACCTGACGATAAACCTGGCGATAAACCGGACAATAAACCTGACGATAAACCTGGCGATAAACCGGACGATAAACCTGACGATAAACCTGGCGATAAACATGGCGATAAACCTGACGATAAACCTGACGATAAACCTGACGATAAACCCGACAATAAACCTGACGATGAACCTGACGATAAACCTGACGATAAACCTGACGATAAACCTGGCGATAAACCTGACGATAAACCTGGCGATAAACCCGACAATAAACCTGGCGATTAACCTGACGATAAACCCGACAATAAACCTGGCGATAAACCCGACAATAATCCTGGCGATTAACCTGACGATAAACCCGACAATAAACCCGACAATGAACCTGACGATAAACCCGACAATAAACCTGGCGAGAAACCCGACAATAAACCTGGCGATTAACCTGACGATAAACCCGACAATAAACCCGGCGATTAACCTGACGATTAACCTGACGATTAACCTGACGATAAACTCGACAATAAACCTGGCGATAAACCCGACAATAAACCTGGCGATTAACCTGACGATAAACCCGACAATAAACCCGACAATAAACCTGACGATAAACCCGACAATAAACCTGGCGAGAAACCCGACAATAAACCTGGCGATTAACCTGACGATAAACCCGACAATAAACCCGGCGATTAACCTGACGATTAACCTGACGATAAACCCGACTATAAACCTGACGATAAACCAGACAATAAACCTGGCGATTAACCTGACAATAAACCCGACAATAAACCTGACGATAAACCTGGCGATTAACCTGACGATAAACCTGGCGATAAACCCGACAATAAACCTGACGATAAACCTGGCGATAAACCTGACGATAAACCTGGCGATAAACATGACGATAAACCCGACAATAAACCTGACGATAAACCCGACAATAAACCTGACGATAAACCTGGCGATAAACCTGACGATAAACCTGGCGATAAACCTGACGATAAACCTGACGATAAACCTGACGATTAACCTGACGATAAACCTGACGATAAACCTGACGATAAACCTGGCGATTAACCTGACGATAAACCTGACGATAAACCTGGCGATTAACCTGACGATAAACCCGACAATAAACCTGGCGATAAACCCGACAATAAACCTGGCGATTAACCTGACGATAAACCCGACAATAAACCCGACAATAAACCTGACGATAAACCCGACAATAAACCTGACGATAAACCCGACAATAAACCTGGCGATTAACCTGACGATAAACCCGACAATAAACCTGACGATAAACCTGACAATAAACCCGACGATAAACCTGACGATAAACCTGACGATAAACCTGGCGATAAACCTGACGATAAACCTGGCGATATACTTGATGATAAACCTGACAATAAACCCGAGTACAAACCTGGCGATAAACCTGACGATAAACCTGACGATAAACCAGACGATAAACCGGGCGATTAACCTGACGATAAACCTGACGATAAACCCGACGATAAACCTGACGATAAACACGACGATAAACCTGGAGATTAACCTGACGATAAACCAGACGATAAACCCGACGATAAACCTGACGATAAACCTGACGATAAACCTGGCGATAAACCTGACGATAAACCTGACGATAAACCCGACGACAAACCTGACGATAAACCTGATGATAATCCTGACGAAAAACCTGGCGATTAACCTGACGATAAACCTGACGATAAACCTAGCGATTAACCAGACGATGAACCTGGTGATTAACCTGACAATAAACCCGACAATAAACCTGGCGATTAACCTGACGATAAACCCGACAATAAACCTGACGATAAACCCGACAATAAACCTGGCGATAAACCCGACAATAAACCTGGTGATTAACCTGACGATAAACCAGACAATAAACCTGACGATAAACCCGACAATAAACCTGACGATAAACCCGACAATAAACCTGACGATAAACCCGACAATAAACCTGACGATAAACCCGAAAATAAACCTGACGATAAACCCGACAATAAACCCGGCGATTAACCTGACGATAAACCCGACAATAAACCTGACGATTAACCTGACGATAAACCCGACAATAAACCTGGCGATAAACCCGACAATAAACCTGGCGATTAACCTGACGATAAACCCGACGATAAACCTGACGATAAACCCGACAATAAACCTGACGATAAACACGACAATAAACCTGGCGATTAACCCGACAATAAACCTGACGATAAACCCGACAAAAAACCCGGCGATTAACCTGACGATAAACCCGACAATAAACCTGATGATAAACCCGACAATAAACCTGACGATAAACGCGACAATAAACCTGACGATAAACCCGAAAATAAACCTGACAATAAACCCGACAATAAACCCGGCGATTAACCTGACGATAAACCCGACAATAAACCTGACGATAAACCCGACAATAAACCTGGCGATAAACCCGACAATAAACCTGGCGATTAACCCGACAATAAACTTGACAATAAACCCGGCGATTAACCTGACGATAAACCCGACAATAAACCTGACGATAAACCCGACAATAAACCTGGCGATAAACCCGACAATAAACCTGGCGATTAACCTGACGATAAACGCGACAATAAACCCGGCGATTAACCTGACGATAAACCCGACAATAAACCTGACGATAAACCCGACAATAAACCTGGCGATAAACCCGACAATAAACCTTGCGATTAACCCGACAATAAACCTGACGATAAACCCGACAATAAACCTGGCGAGAAACCCGACAATAAACCTGACGATAAACCCAACGATCAACCCGACAATAAACCTGACGATGAACCTGACGATAAACCTGACGATAAACCTGGCGATAAACCTGACGATAAACCTGACGATAAACCTGACAATAAACCTGATGATAAACCCGACAATAAACCTGGCGATAAACCTGACGATAAACCCGACAATAAACCTGACGATAAACCTGACAATAAACCTGACGATAAACCTGACGATAAACCTGGCGATTAACCTGACGATAAACCTGACGATAAACCCGACGAAAAAGCTGACGATAAACCTGACGACAAACCTGACTATTAACCTGACGATAAACCTGACGATAAACCTGACGATAAACCTGGCGATTAACCTGATGATTAACCTGACGATAAACCTGACGTTAAACCTGACGATAAACCTGGCGATTAACCTGACGATAAACCCGACAATAAACCTGGCGATAAAACCGACAATAAACCTGGCGATTAACCTGACGATAAACCCGACAATAAACTTGGCAATTAACCTGGCGATAAACCCGACAATAAACCTGGCGATTAACCTGACGATAAACCTGACAATAAACCCGACAATAAACCTGGCGATTAACCTGACGATAAACCCGAAAATAAACCTGACGATAAACCCGACAATAAACTTGGCAATTAACCTGGCGATAAACCCGACAATAAACCTGGCGATTAACCTGACGATAAACCTGACAATAAACCCGACAATAAACCTGGCGATTAACCTGACGATAAACCCGAAAATAAACCTGACGATAAACCCGACAATAAACCCGGCGATTAACCTGACGATAAACCCGACAATAAACCTGACGATTAACCTGACGATAAACCTGACGATAAACCTGGCGATTAACCTGACGATAAACCCGACAATAAACCTGACGATAAACCCGACAATAAACCTGGCGATAAACCCGACAATAAACCTGGCGATTAACCTGACGATAAACCCGACGATAAACCTGACGATAAACCCGACAATAAACCTGACGATAAACCCGACAATAAACCTGGCGATTAACCCGACAATAAACCTGACGATAAACCCGACAAAAAACCTGGCGATTAACCTGACGATAAACCCGACAATAAACCTGATGATAAACCCGACAATAAACCTGACGATAAACGCGACAATGAACCTGACGATAAACCCGAAAATAAACCTGACAATAAACCCGACAATAAACCCGGCGATTAACCTGACGATAAACCCGACAATAAACCTGACGATAAACCCGACAATAAACCTGGCGATAAACCCGACAATAAACCTGGCGATTAACCCTACAATAAACTTGACAATAAACGCGGCGATTAACCTGACGATAAACCCGACAATAAACCTGACGATAAACCCGACAATAAACCTGGCGATAAACCCGACAATAAACCTGGCGATTAACCTGACGATAAACCCGACAATAAACCCGGCGATTAACCTGACGATAAACCCGACAATAAACCTGACGATAAACCCGACAATAAACCTGGCGATAAACCCGACAATAAACCTTGCGATTAACCCGACAATAAACCTGACGATAAACCCGACAATAAACCTGGCGAGAAACCCGACAATAAACCTGACGATAAACCCAACGATAAACCCGACAATAAACCTGACGATGAACCTGACGATAAACCTGACGATAAACCTGACGATAAACCTGGCGATAAACCTGACGATAAACCTGACGATAAACCTGACAATAAACCTGATGATAAACCCGACAATAAACCTGGCGATAAACCTGACGATAAACCCGACAATAAACCTGACGATAAACCTGACAATAAACCTGACGATAAACCTGACGAGAAACCTGGCGATCAACCTGACGATAAACCTGACGATAAACCCGACGAAAAAGCTGACGATAAACCTGACGACAAACCTGACTATTAACCTGACGATAAACCTGACGATAAACCTGACGATAAACCTGGCGATTAACCTGATGATTAACCTGACGATAAACCTGACGATAAACCTGACGATAAACCTGGCGATTAACCTGACGATTAACCTGACGATAAACCTGACGATAAACCTGACGATAAACCTGACGATAAACCCGACAATAAACCTGACGATAAACCCGACAATAAACCTGGCGATAAACCCGACAATAAACCTGGCGATTAACCTGACGATAAACCCGACAATAAACCTGACGATAAACCTGACAATAAACCCGACGATAAACCTGACGATAAACCTGACGATAAACCTGGCGATAAACCTGACGATAAACCTGGCGATATACTTGATGATAAACCTGACAATAAACCCGAGAACAAACCTGGCGATAAACCTGACGATAAACCTGACGATAAACCTGACGATAAACCTGACAATAAACCGGGCGATTAACCTGACGATAAACCTGACGATAAACCCGACGATAAACCTGACGATAAACACGACGATAAACCTGGAGATTAACCTGACGATAAACCAGACGATAAACCCGACGATAAACCTGACGATAAACCTGACGATAAACCTGGCGATAAACCTGACGATAAACCTGACGATAAACCCGACGACAAACCTGACGATAAACCTGATGATAATCCTGACAATAAACCTGGTGATTAACCTGACGATAAACCAGACAATAAACCTGACGATAAACCCGACAATAAACCTGACGATAAACCCGACAATAAACCTGACGATAAACCCGACAATAAACCTGACGATAAACCCGAAAATAAACCTGACGATAAACCCGACAATAAACCCGGCGATTAACCTGACGATAAACCCGACAATAAACCTGACGATTAACCTGACGATAAACCTGACGATAAACCTGGCGATTAACCTGACGATAAACCCGACAATAAACCTGACGATAAACCCGACAATAAACCTGGCGATAAACCCGACAATAAACCTGGCGATTAACCTGACGATAAACCCGACGATAAACCTGACGATAAACCCGACAATAAACCTGACGATAAACCCGACAATAAAGCTGGCGATTAACCCGACAATAAACCTGACGATAAACCCGACAAAAAACCTGGCGATTAACCTGACGATAAACCCGACAATAAACCTGATGATAAACCCGACAATAAACCTGACGATAAACGCGACAATAAACCTGACGATAAACCCGAAAATAAACCTGACAAAAAACCCGACAATAAACCCGGCGATTAACCTGACGATAAACCCGACAATAAACCTGACGATAAACCCGACAATAAACCTGGCGATAAACCCGACAATAAACCTGGCGATTAACCCGACAATAAACTTGACAATAAACCCGGCGATTAACCTGACGATAAACCCGACAATAAACCTGACGATAAACCCGACAATAAACCTGGCGATAAACCCGACAATAAACCTGGCGATTAACCTGACGATAAACCCGACAATAAACCCGGCGATTAACCTGACGATAAACCCGACAATAAACCTGACGATAAACCCGACAATAAACCTGGCGATAAACCCGACAATAAACCTTGCGATTAACCCGACAATAAACCTGACGATAAACCCGACAATAAACCTGGCGAGAAACCCGACAATAAACCTGACGATAAACCCAACGATAAACCCGACAATAAACCTGACGATGAACCTGACGATAAACCTGACGATAAACCTGGCGATAAACCTGACGATAAACCTGACGATAAACCTGACAATAAACCTGATGATAAACCCGACAATAAACCTGGCGATAAACCTGACGATAAACCCGACAATAAACCTGACGATAAACCTGACAATAAACCTGACGATAAACCTGACGATAAACCTGGCGATTAACCTGACGATAAACCTGACGATAAACCCGACGAAAAAGCTGACGATAAACCTGACGACAAACCTGACTATTAACCTGACGATAAACCTGACGATAAACCTGACGATAAACCTGGCGATTAACCTGATGATTAACCTGACGATAAACCTGACGTTAAACCTGACGATAAACCTGGCGATAAACCCGACAATAAACCTGGCGATTAACCTGACGATAAACCCGACGATAAACCTGACGATAAACCCGACAATAAACCTGACGATAAACCCGACAATAAACCTGGCGATTAACCCGACAATAAACCTGACAATAAACCCGACAATAAACCTGGCGATTAACCTGACGATAAACCCGAAAATAAACCTGACGATAAACCCGACAATAAACCCGGCGATTAACCTGACGATAAACCCGACAATAAACCTGACGATTAACCTGACGATAAACCTGACGATAAACCTGACGATAAACCTGACGATAAACCTGGCGATTAACCTGATGATTAACCTGACGATAAACCTGACGATAAACCTGACGATAAACCTGGCGATTAACCTGACGATTAACCTGACGATAAACCTGACGATAAACCTGACGATAAACCTGGCGATTAACCTGACGATAAACCTGACGATAAACCTGGCGATTAACCTGACGATAAACCCGACAATAAACCTGGCGATTAACCTGACGATAAACCCGACAATAAACCTGGCAATAAACCTGGCGATAAACCCGACAATAAACCTGGCGATTAACCTGACGATAAACCTGACGATAAACCCGACGACAAACCTGACGATAAACCTGATGATAATCCTGACGAAAAACCTGGCGATTAACCTGACGATAAACCTGACGATAAACCTAGCGATTAACCAGACGATGAACCTGGTGATTAACCTGACAATAAACCCGACAATAAACCTGGCGATTAACCTGACGATAAACCCGACAATAAACCTGACGATAAACCCGACAATAAACCTGGCGATAAACCCGACAATAAACCTGGTGATTAACCTGACGATAAACCAGACAATAAACCTGACGATAAACCCGACAATAAACCTGACGATAAACCCGACAATAAACCTGACGATAAACCCGACAATAAACCTGACGATAAACCCGAAAATAAACCTGACGATAAACCCGACAATAAACCCGGCGATTAACCTGACGATAAACCCGACAATAAACCTGACGATTAACCTGACGATAAACCCGACAATAAACCTGGCGATAAACCCGACAATAAACCTGGCGATTAACCTGACGATAAACCCGACGATAAACCTGACGATAAACCCGACAATAAACCTGACGATAAACACGACAATAAACCTGGCGATTAACCCGACAATAAACCTGACGATAAACCCGACAAAAAACCCGGCGATTAACCTGACGATAAACCCGACAATAAACCTGATGATAAACCCGACAATAAACCTGACGATAAACGCGACAATAAACCTGACGATAAACCCGAAAATAAACCTGACAATAAACCCGACAATAAACCCGGCGATTAACCTGACGATAAACCCGACAATAAACCTGACGATAAACCCGACAATAAACCTGGCGATAAACCCGACAATAAACCTGGCGATTAACCCGACAATAAACTTGACAATAAACCCGGCGATTAACCTGACGATAAACCCGACAATAAACCTGACGATAAACCCGACAATAAACCTGGCGATAAACCCGACAATAAACCTGGCGATTAACCTGACGATAAACGCGACAATAAACCCGGCGATTAACCTGACGATAAAGCCGACAATAAACCTGACGATAAACCCGACAATAAACCTGGCGATAAACCCGACAATAAACCTTGCGATTAACCCGACAATAAACCTGACGATAAACCCGACAATAAACCTGGCGAGAAACCCGACAATAAACCTGACGATAAACCCAACGATCAACCCGACAATAAACCTGACGATGAACCTGACGATAAACCTGACGATAAACCTGGCGATAAACCTGACGATAAACCTGACGATAAACCTGACAATAAACCTGATGATAAACCCGACAATAAACCTGGCGATAAACCTGACGATAAACCCGACAATAAACCTGACGATAAACCTGACGATAAACCCGACAATAAACCTGACGATAAACCCGACAATAAACCTGACGATAAACCCGAAAATAAACCTGACGATAAACCCGACAATAAACCCGGCGATTAACCTGACGATAAACCCGACAATAAACCTGACGATTAACCTGACGATAAACCCGACAATAAACCTGGCGATAAACCCGACAATAAACCTGGCGATTAACCTGACGATAAACCCGACGATAAACCTGACGATAAACCCGACAATAAACCTGACGATAAACACGACAATAAACCTGGCGATTAACCCGACAATAAACCTGACGATAAACCCGACAAAAAACCCGGCGATTAACCTGACGATAAACCCGACAATAAACCTGATGATAAACCCGACAATAAACCTGACGATAAACGCGACAATAAACCTGACGATAAACCCGAAAATAAACCTGACAATAAACCCGACAATAAACCCGGCGATTAACCTGACGATAAACCCGACAATAAACCTGACGATAAACCCGACAATAAACCTGGCGATAAACCCGACAATAAACCTGGCGATTAACCCGACAATAAACTTGACAATAAACCCGGCGATTAACCTGACGATAAACCCGACAATAAACCTGACGATAAACCCGACAATAAACCTGGCGATAAACCCGACAATAAACCTGGCGATTAACCTGACGATAAACGCGACAATAAACCCGGCGATTAACCTGACGATAAACCCGACAATAAACCTGACGATAAACCCGACAATAAACCTGGCGATAAACCCGACAATAAACCTTGCGATTAACCCGACAATAAACCTGACGATAAACCCGACAATAAACCTGGCGAGAAACCCGACAATAAACCTGACGATAAACCCAACGATCAACCCGACAATAAACCTGACGATGAACCTGACGATAAACCTGACGATAAACCTGGCGATAAACCTGACGATAAACCTGACGATAAACCTGACAATAAACCTGATGATAAACCCGACAATAAACCTGGCGATAAACCTGACGATAAACCCGACAATAAACCTGACGATAAACCTGACAATAAACCTGACGATAAACCTGACGATAAACCTGGCGATTAACCTGACGATAAACCTGACGATAAACCCGACGAAAAAGCTGACGATAAACCTGACGACAAACCTGACTATTAACCTGACGATAAACCTGACGATAAACCTGACGATAAACCTGGCGATTAACCTGATGATTAACCTGACGATAAACCTGACGTTAAACCTGACGATAAACCTGGCGATTAACCTGACGATAAACCCGACAATAAACCTGGCGATAAAACCGACAATAAACCTGGCGATTAACCTGACGATAAACCCGACAATAAACTTGGCAATTAACCTGGCGATAAACCCGACAATAAACCTGGCGATTAACCTGACGATAAACCTGACAATAAACCCGACAATAAACCTGGCGATTAACCTGACGATAAACCCGAAAATAAACCTGACGATAAACCCGACAATAAACTTGGCAATTAACCTGGCGATAAACCCGACAATAAACCTGGCGATTAACCTGACGATAAACCTGACAATAAACCCGACAATAAACCTGGCGATTAACCTGACGATAAACCCGAAAATAAACCTGACGATAAACCCGACAATAAACCCGGCGATTAACCTGACGATAAACCCGACAATAAACCTGACGATTAACCTGACGATAAACCTGACGATAAACCTGGCGATTAACCTGACGATAAACCCGACAATAAACCTGACGATAAACCCGACAATAAACCTGGCGATAAACCCGACAATAAACCTGGCGATTAACCTGACGATAAACCCGACGATAAACCTGACGATAAACCCGACAATAAACCTGACGATAAACCCGACAATAAACCTGGCGATTAACCCGACAATAAACCTGACGATAAACCCGACAAAAAACCTGGCGATTAACCTGACGATAAACCCGACAATAAACCTGATGATAAACCCGACAATAAACCTGACGATAAACGCGACAATGAACCTGACGATAAACCCGAAAATAAACCTGACAATAAACCCGACAATAAACCCGGCGATTAACCTGACGATAAACCCGACAATAAACCTGACGATAAACCCGACAATAAACCTGGCGATAAACCCGACAATAAACCTGGCGATTAACCCTACAATAAACTTGACAATAAACGCGGCGATTAACCTGACGATAAACCCGACAATAAACCTGACGATAAACCCGACAATAAACCTGGCGATAAACCCGACAATAAACCTGGCGATTAACCTGACGATAAACCCGACAATAAACCCGGCGATTAACCTGACGATAAACCCGACAATAAACCTGACGATAAACCCGACAATAAACCTGGCGATAAACCCGACAATAAACCTTGCGATTAACCCGACAATAAACCTGACGATAAACCCGACAATAAACCTGGCGAGAAACCCGACAATAAACCTGACGATAAACCCAACGATAAACCCGACAATAAACCTGACGATGAACCTGACGATAAACCTGACGATAAACCTGACGATAAACCTGGCGATAAACCTGACGATAAACCTGACGATAAACCTGACAATAAACCTGATGATAAACCCGACAATAAACCTGGCGATAAACCTGACGATAAACCCGACAATAAACCTGACGATAAACCTGACAATAAACCTGACGATAAACCTGACGAGAAACCTGGCGATCAACCTGACGATAAACCTGACGATAAACCCGACGAAAAAGCTGACGATAAACCTGACGACAAACCTGACTATTAACCTGACGATAAACCTGACGATAAACCTGACGATAAACCTGGCGATTAACCTGATGATTAACCTGACGATAAACCTGACGATAAACCTGACGATAAACCTGGCGATTAACCTGACGATTAACCTGACGATAAACCTGACGATAAACCTGACGATAAACCTGACGATAAACCCGACAATAAACCTGACGATAAACCCGACAATAAACCTGGCGATAAACCCGACAATAAACCTGGCGATTAACCTGACGATAAACCCGACAATAAACCTGACGATAAACCTGACAATAAACCCGACGATAAACCTGACGATAAACCTGACGATAAACCTGGCGATAAACCTGACGATAAACCTGGCGATATACTTGATGATAAACCTGACAATAAACCCGAGAACAAACCTGGCGATAAACCTGACGATAAACCTGACGATAAACCTGACGATAAACCTGACAATAAACCGGGCGATTAACCTGACGATAAACCTGACGATAAACCCGACGATAAACCTGACGATAAACACGACGATAAACCTGGAGATTAACCTGACGATAAACCAGACGATAAACCCGACGATAAACCTGACGATAAACCTGACGATAAACCTGGCGATAAACCTGACGATAAACCTGACGATAAACCCGACGACAAACCTGACGATAAACCTGATGATAATCCTGACAATAAACCTGGTGATTAACCTGACGATAAACCAGACAATAAACCTGACGATAAACCCGACAATAAACCTGACGATAAACCCGACAATAAACCTGACGATAAACCCGACAATAAACCTGACGATAAACCCGAAAATAAACCTGACGATAAACCCGACAATAAACCCGGCGATTAACCTGACGATAAACCCGACAATAAACCTGACGATTAACCTGACGATAAACCTGACGATAAACCTGGCGATTAACCTGACGATAAACCCGACAATAAACCTGACGATAAACCCGACAATAAACCTGGCGATAAACCCGACAATAAACCTGGCGATTAACCTGACGATAAACCCGACGATAAACCTGACGATAAACCCGACAATAAACCTGACGATAAACCCGACAATAAACCTGGCGATTAACCCGACAATAAACCTGACGATAAACCCGACAAAAAACCTGGCGATTAACCTGACGATAAACCCGACAATAAACCTGATGATAAACCCGACAATAAACCTGACGATAAACGCGACAATAAACCTGACGATAAACCCGAAAATAAACCTGACAAAAAACCCGACAATAAACCCGGCGATTAACCTGACGATAAACCCGACAATAAACCTGACGATAAACCCGACAATAAACCTGGCGATAAACCCGACAATAAACCTGGCGATTAACCCGACAATAAACTTGACAATAAACCCAGCGATTAACCTGACGATAAACCCGACAATAAACCTGACGATAAACCCGACAATAAACCTGGCGATAAACCCGACAATAAACCTGGCGATTAACCTGACGATAAACCCGACAATAAACCCGGCGATTAACCTGACGATAAACCCGACAATAAACCTGACGATAAACCCGACAATAAACCTGGCGATAAACCCGACAATAAACCTTGCGATTAACCCGACAATAAACCTGACGATAAACCCGACAATAAACCTGGCGAGAAACCCGACAATAAACCTGACGATAAACCCAACGATAAACCCGACAATAAACCTGACGATGAACCTGACGATAAACCTGACGATAAACCTGGCGATAAACCTGACGATAAACCTGACGATAAACCTGACAATAAACCTGATGATAAACCCGACAATAAACCTGGCGATAAACCTGACGATAAACCCGACAATAAACCTGACGATAAACCTGACAATAAACCTGACGATAAACCTGACGATAAACCTGGCGATTAACCTGACGATAAACCTGACGATAAACCCGACGAAAAAGCTGACGATAAACCTGACGACAAACCTGACTATTAACCTGACGATAAACCTGACGATAAACCTGACGATAAACCTGGCGATTAACCTGATGATTAACCTGACGATAAACCTGACGTTAAACCTGACGATAAACCTGGCGATAAACCCGACAATAAACCTGGCGATTAACCTGACGATAAACCCGACGATAAACCTGACGATAAACCCGACAATAAACCTGACGATAAACCCGACAATAAACCTGGCGATTAACCCGACAATAAACCTGACAATAAACCCGACAATAAACCTGGCGATTAACCTGACGATAAACCCGAAAATAAACCTGACGATAAACCCGACAATAAACCCGGCGATTAACCTGACGATAAACCCGACAATAAACCTGACGATTAACCTGACGATAAACCTGACGATAAACCTGACGATAAACCTGACGATAAACCTGGCGATTAACCTGATGATTAACCTGACGATAAACCTGACGATAAACCTGACGATAAACCTGGCGATTAACCTGACGATTAACCTGACGATAAACCTGACGATAAACCTGACGATAAACCTGGCGATTAACCTGACGATAAACCTGACGATAAACCTGGCGATTAACCTGACGATAAACCCGACAATAAACCTGGCGATTAACCTGACGATAAACCCGACAATAAACCTGGCAATAAACCTGGCGATAAACCCGACAATAAACCTGGCGATTAACCTGACGATAAACCTGACAATAAACCCGACAATAAACCTGGCGATTAACCTGACGATAAACCCGACAATAAACCTGACGATAAACCCGACAATAAACCTGGCGATAAACCCGACAATAAACCTGGCGATTAACCTGACGATAAACCCGACAATAAACCTGACGATAAACCTGACAATAAACCCGACGATAAACCTGACGATAAACCTGACGATAAACCTGGCGATAAACCTGACGATAAACCTGGCGATATACTTGATGATAAACCTGACAATAAACCCGAGAACAAACCTGGCGATAAACCTGACGATAAACCTGACGATAAACCTGACGATAAACCTGACAATAAACCGGGCGATTAACCTGACGATAAACCTGACGATAAACCCGACGATAAACCTGACGATAAACACGACGATAAACCTGGAGATTAACCTGACGATAAACCAGACGATAAACCCGACGATAAACCTGACGATAAACCTGACGATAAACCTGGCGATAAACCTGACGATAAACCTGACGATAAACCCGACGACAAACCTGACGATAAACCTGATGATAATCCTGACAATAAACCTGGTGATTAACCTGACGATAAACCAGACAATAAACCTGACGATAAACCCGACAATAAACCTGACGATAAACCCGACAATAAACCTGACGATAAACCCGACAATAAACCTGACGATAAACCCGAAAATAAACCTGACGATAAACCCGACAATAAACCCGGCGATTAACCTGACGATAAACCCGACAATAAACCTGACGATTAACCTGACGATAAACCTGACGATAAACCTGGCGATTAACCTGACGATAAACCCGACAATAAACCTGACGATAAACCCGACAATAAACCTGGCGATAAACCCGACAATAAACCTGGCGATTAACCTGACGATAAACCCGACGATAAACCTGACGATAAACCCGACAATAAACCTGACGATAAACCCGACAATAAACCTGGCGATTAACCCGACAATAAACCTGACGATAAACCCGACAAAAAACCTGGCGATTAACCTGACGATAAACCCGACAATAAACCTGATGATAAACCCGACAATAAACCTGACGATAAACGCGACAATAAACCTGACGATAAACCCGAAAATAAACCTGACAAAAAACCCGACAATAAACCCGGCGATTAACCTGACGATAAACCCGACAATAAACCTGACGATAAACCCGACAATAAACCTGGCGATAAACCCGACAATAAACCTGGCGATTAACCCGACAATAAACTTGACAATAAACCCGGCGATTAACCTGACGATAAACCCGACAATAAACCTGACGATAAACCCGACAATAAACCTGGCGATAAACCCGACAATAAACCTGGCGATTAACCTGACGATAAACCCGACAATAAACCCGGCGATTAACCTGACGATAAACCCGACAATAAACCTGACGATAAACCCGACAATAAACCTGGCGATAAACCCGACAATAAACCTTGCGATTAACCCGACAATAAACCTGACGATAAACCCGACAATAAACCTGGCGAGAAACCCGACAATAAACCTGACGATAAACCCAACGATAAACCCGACAATAAACCTGACGATGAACCTGACGATAAACCTGACGATAAACCTGGCGATAAACCTGACGATAAACCTGACGATAAACCTGACAATAAACCTGATGATAAACCCGACAATAAACCTGGCGATAAACCTGACGATAAACCCGACAATAAACCTGACGATAAACCTGACAATAAACCTGACGATAAACCTGACGATAAACCTGGCGATTAACCTGACGATAAACCTGACGATAAACCCGACGAAAAAGCTGACGATAAACCTGACGACAAACCTGGCTATTAACCTGACGATAAACCTGACGATAAACCTGACGATAAACCTGGCGATTAACCTGATGATTAACCTGACGATAAACCTGACGTTAAACCTGACGATAAACCTGGCGATAAACCCGACAATAAACCTGGCGATTAACCTGACGATAAACCCGACGATAAACCTGACGATAAACCCGACAATAAACCTGACGATAAACCCGACAATAAACCTGGCGATTAACCCGACAATAAACCTGACAATAAACCCGACAATAAACCTGGCGATTAACCTGACGATAAACCCGAAAATAAACCTGACGATAAACCCGACAATAAACCCGGCGATTAACCTGACGATAAACCCGACAATAAACCTGACGATTAACCTGACGATAAACCTGACGATAAACCTGGCGATTAACCTGACGATAAACCCGACAATAAACCTGACGATAAACCCGACAATAAACCTGGCGATAAACCCGACAATAAACCTGGCGATTAACCTGACGATAAACCCGACGATAAACCTGACGATAAACCCGACAATAAACCTGACGATAAACCCGACAATAAACCTGGCGATTAACCCGACAATAAACCTGACGATAAACCCGACAAAAAACCTGGCGATTAACCTGACGATAAACCCGACAATAAACCTGATGATAAACCCGACAATAAACCTGACGATAAACGCGACAATGAACCTGACGATAAACCCGAAAATAAACCTGACAATAAACCCGACAATAAACCCGGCGATTAACCTGACGATAAACCCGACAATAAACCTGACGATAAACCCGACAATAAACCTGGCGATAAACCCGACAATAAACCTGGCGAGTAACCCGACAATAAACTTGACAATAAACCCGGCGATTAACCTGACGATAAACCCGACAATAAACCTGGCGATAAACCCGACAATAAACCTGGCGATTAACCTGACGATAAACCCGACAATAAACCTGACGATAAACCTGACAATAAACCCGACGATAAACCTGACGATAAACCTGACGATAAACCTGGCGATAAACCTGACGATAAACCTGGCGATATACTTGATGATAAACCTGACAATAAACCCGAGAACAAACCTGGCGATAAACCTGACGATAAACCTGACGATAAACCTGACGATAAACCTGACAATAAACCGGGCGATTAACCTGACGATAAACCTGACGATAAACCCGACGATAAACCTGACGATAAACACGACGATAAACCTGGAGATTAACCTGACGATAAACCAGACGATAAACCCGACGATAAACCTGACGATAAACCTGACGATAAACCTGGCGATAAACCTGACGATAAACCTGACGATAAACCCGACGACAAACCTGACGATAAACCTGATGATAATCCTGACAATAAACCTGGTGATTAACCTGACGATAAACCAGACAATAAACCTGACGATAAACCCGACAATAAACCTGACGATAAACCCGACAATAAACCTGACGATAAACCCGACAATAAACCTGACGATAAACCCGAAAATAAACCTGACGATAAACCCGACAATAAACCCGGCGATTAACCTGACGATAAACCCGACAATAAACCTGACGATTAACCTGACGATAAACCTGACGATAAACCTGGCGATTAACCTGACGATAAACCCGACAATAAACCTGACGATAAACCCGACAATAAACCTGACGATAAACCTGATGATAATCCTGACGAAAAACCTGGCGATTAACCTGACGATAAACCTGACGATAAACCTAGCGATTAACCAGACGATAAACCTGGTGATTAACCTGACAATAAACCCGACAATAAACCTGGCGATTAACCTGACGATAAACCCGACAATAAACCTGACGATAAACCCGACAATAAACCTGGCGATAAACCCGACAATAAACCTGGTGATTAACCTGACGATAAACCAGACAATAAACCTGACGATAAACCCGACAATAAACCTGACGATAAACCCGACAATAAACCTGACGATAAACCCGACAATAAACCTGACGATAAACCCGAAAATAAACCTGACGATAAACCCGACAATAAACCCGGCGATTAACCTGACGATAAACCCGACAATAAACCTGACGATTAACCTGACGATAAACCTGACGATAAACCTGGCGATTAACCTGACGATAAACCCGACAATAAACCTGACGATAAACCCGACAATAAACCTGGCGATAAACCCGACAATAAACCTGGCGATTAACCTGACGATAAACCCGACGATAAACCTGACGATAAACCCGACAATAAACCTGACGATAAACCCGACAATAAACCTGGCGATTAACCCGACAATAAACCTGACGATAAACCCGACAAAAAACCTGGCGATTAACCTGACGATAAACCCGACAATAAACCTGATGATAAACCCGACAATAAACCTGACGATAAACGCGACAATAAACCTGACGATAAACCCGAAAATAAACCTGACAATAAACCCGACAATAAACCCGGCGATTAACCTGACGATAAACCCGACAATAAACCTGACGATAAACCCGACAATAAACCTGGCGATAAACCCGACAATAAACCTGGCGATTAACCCGACAATAAACTTGACAATAAACCCGGCGATTAACCTGACGATAAACCCGACAATAAACCTGACGATAAACCCGACAATAAACCTGGCGATAAACCCGACAATAAACCTGGCGATTAACCTGACGATAAACCCGACAATAAACCCGGCGATTAACCTGACGATAAACCCGACAATAAACCTGACGATAAACCCGACAATAAACCTGACGATAAACCCGACAATAAACCTGGCGAGAAACCCGACAATAAACCTGACGATAAACCCAACGATAAACCCGACAATAAACCTGATGATGAACCTGACGATAAACCTGACGATAAACCTGGCGATAAACCTGACGATAAACCTGACGATAAACCTGACAATAAACCTGATGATAAACCCGACAATAAACCTGGCGATAAACCTGACGATAAACCCGACAATAAACCTGACGATAAACCTGACAATAAACCTGACGATAAACCTGACGATAAACCTGGCGATTAACCTGACGATAAACCTGACGATAAACCCGACGAAAAAGCTGACGATAAACCTGACGACAAACCTGACTATTAACCTGACGATAAACCTGACGATAAACCTGACGATAAACCTGGCGATTAACCTGATGATTAACCTGACGATAAACCTGACGTTAAACCTGACGATAAACCTGGCGATTAACCTGACGATAAACCCGACAATAAACCTGGCGATAAAACCGACAATAAACCTGGCGATTAACCTGACGATAAACCCGACAATAAACTTGGCAATTAACCTGGCGATAAACCCGACAATAAACCTGGCGATTAACCTGACGATAAACCTGACAATAAACCCGACAATAAACCTGGCGGTTAACCTGACGATAAACCCGAAAATAAACCTGACGATAAACCCGACAATAAACCCGGCGATTAACCTGACGATAAACCCGACAATAAACCTGACGATTAACCTGACGATAAACCTGACGATAAACCTGGCGATTAACCTGACGATAAACCCGACAATAAACCTGACGATAAACCCGACAATAAACCTGGCGATAAACCCGACAATAAACCTGGCGATTAACCTGACGATAAACCCGACGATAAACCTGACGATAAACCCGACAATAAACCTGACGATAAACCCGACAATAAACCTGGCGATTAACCCGACAATAAACCTGACGATAAACCCGACAAAAAACCTGGCGATTAACCTGACGATAAACCCGACAATAAACCTGATGATAAACCCGACAATAAACCTGACGATAAACGCGACAATGAACCTGACGATAAACCCGAAAATAAACCTGACAATAAACCCGACAATAAACCCGGCGATTAACCTGACGATAAACCCGACAATAAACCTGACGATAAACCCGACAATAAACCTGGCGATAAACCCGACAATAAACCTGGCGATTAACCCGACAATAAACTTGACAATAAACCCGGCGATTAACCTGACGAAAAACCCGACAATAAACCTGACGATAAACCCGACAATAAACCTGGCGATAAACCCGACAATAATCCTGGCGATTAACCTGACGATAAACCCGACAATAAACCTGACGATAAACCCGACAATAAACCTGGCGATAAACCCGACAATAAACCTTGCGATTAACCCGACAATAAACCTGACGATAAACCCGACAATAAACCTGGCGAGAAACCCGACAATAAACCTGACGATAAACCCAACGATAAACCCGACAATAAACCTGACGATGAACCTGACGATAAACCTGACGATAAACCTGACGATAAACCTGGCGATAAACCTGACGATAAACCTGACGATAAACCTGACAATAAACCTGATGATAAACCCGACAATAAACCTGGCGATAAACCTGACGATAAACCCGACAATAAACCTGACAATAAACCTGACAATAAACCTGACGATAAACCTGACGATAAACCTGGCGATTAACTTGACGATAAACCTGACGATAAACCCGACGAAAAAGCTGACGATAAACCTGACGACAAACCTGACTATTAACCTGACGATAAACCTGACGTAAACCTGACGATAAACCTGGCGATTAACCTGATGATTAACCTGACGATAAACCTGACGTTAAACCTGACGATAAACCTGGCGATTAACCTGACGATAAACCTGACGATAAACCTGGCGATTAACCTGACGATAAACCCGACAATAAACCTGGCGATAAAACCGACAATAAACCTGGCGATTAACCTGACGATAAACCCGACAATAAACTTGGCAATTAACCTGGCGATAAACCCGACAATAAACCTGGCGATTAACCTGACGATAAACCTGACAATAAACCCGACAATAAACCTGGCGATTAACCTGACGATAAACCCGACAATAAACCTGACGATAAACCCGACAATAAACCTGGCGATAAACCCGATAATAAACCTGGCGATTAACCTGACGATAAACCCGACAATAAACCTGACGATAAACCCGACAATAAACCTGACGATAAACCCGACAATAAACCTGGCGATTAATCCGACAATAAACCTGACGATAAACCCGACAATAAACCTGGCGATTAACCTGACGATAAACCCGACAATAAACCTGACGATAAACCCGACAATAAACCTGACGATAAACCCGACAATAAACCTGACGATAAACCCGAAAATAAACCTGACGATAAACCCGACAATAAACCCGGCGATTAACCTGACGATAAACCCGACAATAAACCTGACGATAAACCCGACAATAAACCTGGCGATTAACCCGACAATAAACCTGACGATAAACCCGACAATAAACCTGGCGAGAAACCAGACAATAAACCTGGGGATTAACCTGACGATAAACCCGACAATAAACCTGACGATAAACCCGAAGATAAACCTGACGATAAACCCGACAATGAACCTGGCGATTAACCTGACGATAAACCCGACAATAAACCTGGCGATAAACCCGACAATAAACCTGACGAAAAACCCGACAATAAACCTGGCGATTAACCTGACGATTAACCCGACAACAAACCTGACGATAAACCCGACAATAAACCTGGCGATTAACCTGACGATAAACCCGACGATAAACCTGACGATAAAACCGACAATATACCTGGCGATTAACCCGACAATAAACCTGGCGATTAACCTGACGATAAACCCGACGATAAACCTGACGATAAACCCGACAATAAACCTGGCGATTAACCCGACAATAAACCTGACGATAAACCCGACAATAAACCTGGCGATTAACCTGACAATAAACCCGACGATAAACCTGACGATAAACCTGACAATAAACCTGACGATAAACCCGACAATAAACCTGACGATAAACCTGACGATAAACCCGACAATAAACCTGGCGATTTACCTGACGATAAACCCGACGATAAACCTGACGATAAACACAACAATAAACCTGAAGATAAACCTGACGATAAACCTGGCGATTAACCTGATGATAAACCCGACGATAAACCTGACGATAAACCTGACTATAAACCTGGCGATAAACCAGATGATAAACCCGACGATGAACCTGGCGATAAACCTGACAATAGACCTGACGATAAACCTGACGATAAACCTGACGATAAACTTGGCAATTAACCTGACGATAAACCTGACGATAAACCCGACCATAAACCCGACGATAAACCTGACGATAAACCCGACGATGAGCCTGACGATAAACCTGATGATAAACCTGACGAAAAACCTGGCGATTAACCTGACGATAAACCTGACGATAAACCTGACGATAAACCCGACGATAAACCCGACGATAAACCTGATGATAATCCTTACGAAAAACCTGGCGATTAACCTGACGATAAACCTGACGATAAACCTAGCGATTAACCAGACGATAAACCTGGTGATTAACCTGACAATAAACCCGACAATAAACCTGGCGATTAACCTGACGATAAACCCGACGATAATCGTGACGATAAACCTGACGATAAACCTGACAATAAACCTGACGATAAACCCGACAATAAACCTGACGATAAACCTGATGATAAACCCGACAATAAACCTGGCTATTTACCTGACGATAAACCCGACGATAAACCTGACGATAAACCCGACAATAAACCTGAAGATAAACCTGACGATAAACCTGAAAATAAACCCGACAATAAACCTGGCGATTAACCTGACGATAAACCCGACAATAAACCTGACGATAAACCCGACAATAAACCTGGCGATAAACCCGACAATAAACCTGGCGATTAACCTGACGATAAACCCGACAATAAACCTGACGATAAACCCGACAATAAACCTGACGATAAACCCGACAATAAACCTGGCGATTAACCCGACAATAAACCTGAAGATAAACCCGACAATAAACCTGGCGATTAACCTGACGATAAACCCGACAATAAACCTGACGATAAACCCGACAATAAACCTGACGATAAACCCGACATTAAACCTGACGATAAACCCGAAAATAAACCTGACGATAAACCCGACAATAAACCCGGCGATTAACCTGACGATAAACCCGACAATAAACCTGGCGATAAACCCGACAATAAACCTGGCGATTAACCCGACAATAAACCTTACGATAAACCCGACAATAAACCTGGCGAGAAACCCGACAATAAACCTGGCGATTAACCTGACGATAAACCCGACAATAAACCTGACGATAAACCCGACAATAAACCTGGCGATTAACCTGACGATAAACCCGACGATAAACCTGACGATAAACCCGACAATAAACCTGACGATAAACCCGACAATAAACCTGACGATAAACCCGACAATAAACCTGGCGATTAACCCGACAATAAACCTGACGATAAACCCGACAATAAACCTGGCGATTAACCTGACGATATACCCGACAATAAACCTGACGATAAACCCGACAATAAACCTGACGATAAACGCGACAATAAACCTGACGATAAACCCGAAAATAAACCTGACAATAAACCCGACATTAAACCCGGCGAATAACCTCACGATAAACCCGACAATAAACCTGACGATAAACCCGACAATAAACCTGGCGATAAACCCGACAATAAACCTGGCGATTAACCCGACAATAAACCTGACAATAAACCCGACATTAAACCCGGCGATTAACCTCACGATAAACCCGACAATAAACCTGACGATAAACTCGACAATAAACCTGGCGATAAACCCGACAATAAACCTGGCGATTAACCCGACAATAAACCTGACGATAAACCCGACAATAAACCTGGCGAGAAACCCGACAATAAACCTGGCGATTAACTTGACGATAAACCCGACAATAAACCTGATGATAAACCCGACAATAAACCTGATGATAAACCCGACAATAAACCTGGCGAATAACCTGACGATAAACCCGACGATAAACCTGACGAAAAACCCGACAATAAACCTGGCGATTAACCCGACAATAAACCTGACGATAAACCCGACAATAAACCTGGCGATTAACCTGACAATAAACCCGACGATAAACCTGACGATAAACCCGAGAAGAAACCCGACAATAAACCTGACGATAAACCCGACAATAAACCTGGCGATAAACCCGACAATAAACCTGGCGATTAACCTGACGATAAACCCGACAATAAACCTGGCGATAAACCCGACAATAAACCTGGCGATTAACCCGACAATAAACCTGACGATAAACCCGACAATAAACCTGGCGAGAAACCCGACAATAAACCTGGCGATTAACCTGACGATAAACCCGACAATAAACCTGACGATAAACCCAACAATAAACCTGGCGATTAAACTGACGATAAACCCGACAATAAACCTGACGATAAACCCGACAATAAACCTGGCGATAAACCCGACAATAAACCTGGCGATTAACCTGACGATAAACCCGACAATAAACCTGACGATAAACCCTACAATAAACCTGGCGATGAACCTGACGACAAACCCGACAATAAACCTGACGATTAACCTGACGATAAACCCGACGATTAACCTGACGATAAACCCGACAATAAACCTGGCGATTAACCTGACGATAAACCCGACAATAAACCTGACGATAAACCCGACAATAAACCTGGCGATAAACCCTACAATAAACCTGGCGATTAACCTGACGATAAACCCGACAATAAACCTGACGATAAACCCGACAATAAACCTGGCGATTAACCCGACAATAAACCTGACGATAATCCCGACAATAAACCTGGCGAGAAACCCGACAATAAACCTGGCGACGAACCTGACGATAAACCCGACAATAAACCTGGCGATAAACCCGACAATAAACCTGGCGATTAACCTGACGATAAACGCGACAATAAACCTGACGATAAACCCGACAATAAACCTGATGATAAACCCGACAATAAACCTGGCGAATAACCTGACGATAAACCCGACGATAAACCTGACGATAAACCCGACAATAAACCTGGTGATTAACCCGACAATAAACCTGACGATAAACCCGACAATAAACCTGGCGATTAACCTGACAATAAACCCGACGATAAACCTGACGATAAACCTGACAATAAACCTGACGATAAACCCGACAATAAACCTGACGATAAACCTGACGATAAACCCGACAATAAACCTGGCGATTAACCTGACGATAAACCCGACGATAAACCTGACGATAAACCTGACAATAAACCAGACGATAAACCCGACGATAAACCTGACGATAAACCTGACGATAAACCTGGCGATAAACCTGACGATAAACCCGACGATAAACCTGACGATAAACCCGACAATAAACCTGACGATAAAACTGACGATAAACCTGGCGATTAACCTGACGATAAACCTGACGATAAACCCGACGATAAACCTGACGATAAACCTGACGATAAACCTGGCGATAAACCTGACGATAAACCTGGCGATATACTTGATGATAAACCTGACAATAAACCCGAGAAAAAACCTGGCGATAAACCTGACGATAAACCTGACGATAAACCTGACGATAAACCGGGCGATTAACCTGACGATAAACCTGACGATAAACCCGACGATAAACCTGACGATAAACACGACGATAAACCTGGAGATTAACCTGACGATAAACCAGACGATAAACCCGACGATGAACCTGACGATAAACCTGACGATAAACCTGGCGATAAACCTGACGATAAACCTGACGATAAACCCGACGATAAACCTGACGATAAACCTGATGATAATCCTGACGAAAAACCTGGCGATTAACCTGACGATAAACCTGACGATAAACCTGGCGATTAACCAGACGTTAAACCTGGTGATTAACCTGACAATAAACCCGACAATAAACCTGGCGATTAACCTGACGATAAACCCGACAATAAACCTGACGATAAACCCGACAATAAAACTGGCGATAAACCCGACAATAAACCTGACGATAAACCTGACGATAAACCCGACAATAAACCTGGCGATTAACCTGACGATAAACCTGACGATAAACCCGACGATAAACCTGACGATAAACCTGACAATAAACCAGACGATAAACCCGACGATAAACCTGACGATGAACCTGGCGATAAACCTGACGATAAACCTGACGATAAACCCGACGATAAACCTGGCGATAAACCCGACAATAAACCTGAAGATAAACCTGACGATAAACCTGGCGATTAACCTGACGATAAACCTGACGATAAACCCGACGATAAACCTGACGATAAACCTGACGATAAACCTGGCGATAAACCTGACGATAAACCTGGCGATATACTTGATGATAAACCTGACGATAAACCCGAGAACAAACCTGGCGATAAACCTGACGATAAACCTGACGTTAAACCTGACGATAAACCTGACGATAAACACGACGATAAACCGGGCGATTAACCTGACGATAAACCTGACGATAAACCCGACGATAAACCTGACGATAAACACGACGATAAACCTGGAGATTAACCTGACGATAAACCAGACAATAAACCCGACGATGAACCTGACGATAAACCTGACGATAAACCTGGCGATAAACCTGACGATAAACCTGACGATAAACCCGACGATAAACCTGACGATAAACCTGATGATAATCCTGACGAAAAACCTGGCGATTAACCTGACGATAAACCTGACGATAAACCTGGCGATTAACCAGACGATAAACCTGGTGATTAACCTGACGATAAACCCGACAATAAACCAGACGACAAACCCGACAATAAACCTGACGATAAACCGGGCGATTAACCTGACGATAAACCTGACGATAAACCCGACGATAAACCTGACGATAAACACGACGATAAACCTGGAGATTAACCTGACGATAAACCAGACGATAAACCCGACGATAAACCTGACGATAAACCTGACGATAAACCTGGCGATAAAACTGACGATAAACCTGACGATAAACCCGACGATAAACCTGACGATAAACCTGATGATAATCCTGACGAAAAACCTGGCGATTAACCTGACGATAAACCTGACGATAAACCTGGCGATTAACCAGACGATAAACCTGGTGATTAACCTGACAATAAACCCGACAATAAACCTGGCGATTAACCTGACGATAAACCCGACAATAAACCTGACGATAAACCCGACAATAAAACTGGCGATAAACCCGACAATAAACCTGACGATAAACCTGACGATAAACCCGACAATAAACCTGGCGATTAACCTGACGATAAACCCAACGATAAACCTGACGATAAACCCGACGATAAACCTGACGATAAACCTGGCAATAAACCAGACGATAAACCCGACGATAAACCTGACGATAAACATGACGATCAACCTGGCGATAAACCTGACGATAAACCTGACGATAAACCCGACGATAAACCTGACGATAAACCCGACAATAAACCTGAAGATAAACCTGACGATAAACCTGGCGATTAACCTGACGGTAAACCTGACGATAAACCGGACGATAAACCTGATGATAATCCTGACGAAAAACCTGGCGATTAACCTGACGATAAACCTGACGATAAACCTGGCGATTAACCAGACGATAAACCTGGTGATTAACCTGACGATAAACCCGAGAACAAACCTGGCGATAAACCTGACGATAAACCTGACGTTAAACCTGACGATAAACCTGACGATAAACCTGACGATAAACCGGGCGATTAACCTGACGATAAACCTGACGATAAACCCGACGATAAACCTGACGATAAACACGACGATAAACCTGGAGATTAACCTGACGATAAACCAGACAATAAACCCGACGATAAACCTGACGATAAACCTGGCGATAAACCTGACGATAAACCCGACGATAAACCTGACGATAAACCTGATGATAATCCTGACGAAAAACCTGGCGATTAACCTGACGATAAACCTGACGATAAACCTGGCGATTAACCAGACGATAAACCTGGTGATTAACCTGACGATAAACCCGACAATAAACCTGACGATAAACCCGACAATAAAACTGGCGATAAACCCGACAATAAACCTGGCGATTAACCTGACGATAAACCCGACAATAAACCTGACGATAAACCCGACAATAAACCTGACGATAAACCGGGCGATTAAACTGACGATAAACCTGACGATAAACCCGACGATAAACCTGACGATAAACACGACGATAAACCTGGAGATTAACCTGACGATAAACCAGACGATAAACCCGACGATAAACCTGACGATAAACCTGACGATAAACCTGGCGATAAACCTGACGATAAACCTGACGATAAACCCGACGATAAACCTGACGATAAACCTGATGATAATCCTGACGAAAAACCTGGCGATCAACCTGACGATAAACCTGACGATAAACCTGGCGATAAACCAGACGATAAACCTGGTGATTAACCTGACAATAAACCCGACAATAAACCTGCCGATTAACCTGACGATAAACCCGACAATAAACCTGACGATAAACCCGACAATAAAACTGGCGATAAACCCGACAATAAACCTGACGATAAACCTGACGATAAACCCGACAATAAACCTGGCGATTAACCTGACGATGAACCCATCGATAAACCTGACGATAAACCCGACGATAAACCTGACGATAAACCTGGCAATAAACCAGACGATAAACCCGACGATAAACCTGACGATAAACATGACGATTAACCTGGCGATAAACCTGACGATAAACCTGACGATAAACCCGACGATAAACCTGACGATAAACCCGACGATAAACCTGACGATAAACCTGACGATAAACCTGGCGATAAACCTGACGATTAACCTGGCGATATACTTGATGATAAACCTGACAATAAACCCGAGAACAAACCTGGCGATAAACCTGACGATAAACCTGACGATAAACCTGACGATAAACCGGGCGATTAACCTGACGATAAACCTGACGATAAACGCGACGATAAACCTGACGATAAACACGACGATAAACCTGGAGATTAACATGACGATAAACCAGACGATAAACCCGACGATAAACCTGACGATAATCCTGACGATAAACCTGGCGATAAACCTGACGATAAACCCGACGATAAACCTGACGATAAACCTGATGATAATTCTGACGAAAAACCTGGCGATTAACCTGACGATAAACCTGACGATAAACCTGGCGATTAACCAGACGATAAACCTGGTGATTAACCTGACAATAAACCCGACAATAAACCTGGCGATTAACCTGACGATAAACCCGACAATAAACCTGACGATAAACCCGAAAATAAAACTGGCGATAAACCCGACAATAAACCTGGCGATTAACCTGACGATAAACCCGACAATAAACCTGACGATAAACCCGACAAAAAAACTGGCGATAAACCCGACAATAAACCTGGCGATTAACCTGACGATAAACCCGACAATAAACCTGACGATAAACCCGACAATAAACCTGACGATAAACCCGACAATAAACCTGACGATAAACCCGACAATAAACCTGACGATAAACCCGACAATAAACCTGGCGATAAACCCGACAGTAAACCTGGCGATTAACCCGACAATAAACCTGACGATAAACCCGACAATAAACCTGGCGATTAACCTGACGATAAACCCGACAATAAACCTGACGATAAACCCGACAATAAACCTGGCGATTAACCTGACGATAAACCCGACGATAAACCAGACGATAAACCCGACAATAAACCTGACGATAAACCCGACAATAAACCTGACGATAAACCTGACGATAAACCCGACAATAAACCTGACGATAAACCCGACAATAAACCTGGCGATAAACGCGACAATAAACCTGACGATAAACCCGAAAATAAACCTGACGATAAACCCGACAATAAACCCGGCGATTAACCTGACGATAAACCCGACAATAAACCTGACGATAAACCCGACAATAAACCTGGCGATTAACCTGACGATAAACCCGACAATAAACCTGACGATAAACCCGACAATAAACCTGGCGATAAACCCGACAATAAACCTGGCGATTAACCTGACAATAAACCTGACGATAAACCCGACAATAAACCTGGCGATTAATCTGACGATAAACCCGACAATAAACCTGGCGATTAACCTGACGATAAACCCGACAATAAACCTGACGATAAACCCGACAATAAACCTGGCGATAAAGCCGACAATAAACCTGGCGATTAACCCGACAATAAACCTGACGATAAACCCGACAATAAACCTGGCGAGAAACCCGACAATAAACCTGGCGATTAACCTGACGATAAACTCGACAATAAACCTGACGATAAACCCGACAATAAACCTGGCGATTAACCTGACGTTAAACCCGACAATAAACCTGACGATAAACCCGACAATAAACCTGACGATAAACCCGACAATAAACCTGGCGATTAACCCGACAATAAACCTGACGATAATCCCGACAATAAAACTGGCGAGAAACCCGACAATAAACCTGGCGATTAACCTGACGATAAACCCGACAATAAACCTGGCGATAAACCCGACAATAAACCTGGCGATTAACCTGACGATAAACCCGACAATAAACCTGACGATAAACCCGACAATAAACCTGATGATAAACCCGACAATAAACCTGGCGAATAACCTGACGATAAACCCGACGATAAACCTGACGATAAACCCGACAATAAACCTGGCGATTAACCCGACAATAAACCTGACGATAAACCTGACGATAAACCCGACAATAAACCTGGCGATTAACCTGACGATAAACCCAACGATAAACCTGACGATAAAACCGACGATAAACCTGACGATAAACCTGGCAATAAACCAGACGATAAACCCGACGATAAACCTGACGATAAACATGACGATCAACCTGGCGATAAACCTGACGATAAACCCGACAATAAACCTGAAGATAAACCTGACGAAAAACCTGGCGATTAACCTGACGATTAACCTGACGATAAACCCGACAATAAACCTGACGATAAACCCGACAATAAAACTGGCGATAAACCCGACAATAAACCTGGCGATTAACCTGACGATAAACCCGACAATAAACCTGACGATAAACCCGACAATAAAACTGGCGATAAACCCGACAATAAACCTGGCGATTAACCTGACGATAAACCCGACAATAAACCTGACGATAAACCCGACAATAAACCTGACGATAAACCCGACAATAAACCTGGCGATTAACCCGACAATAAACCTGACGATAAACCTGACGATAAACCCGACAATAAACCTGACGATAAACCCGACAATAAACCTGACGATAAACGCGACAATAAACCTGACGATAAACCCGAAAATAAACCCGACGATAAACCCGACAATAAACCCGGCGATTAACCTGACGATAAACCCGACAATAAACCTGACGATAAACCCGACAATAAACCTGGCGATTAACCTGACGATAAACCCGACAATAAACCTGACGATAAACCCGACAATAAACCTGGCGATAAACCCGACAATAAACCTGGCGATTAACCTGACGATAAACCCGACGATAAACCTGACGATAAACATGACGATCAACCTGGCGATAAACCTGACGATAAACCTGACGATAAACCCGACGATAAACCTGACGATAAACCCGACAATAAACCTGAAGATAAACCTGACGATAAACCTGGCGATTAACCTGACGATAAACCTGACGATAAACCCGACGATAAACCTGATGATAATCCTGACGAAAAACCTGGCGATTAACCTGACGATAAACCTGACGATAAACCTGGCGATTAACCAGACGATAAACCTGGTGATTAACCTGACGATAAACCCGAGAACAAACCTGGCGATAAACCTGACGATAAACCTGACGTTAAACCTGACGATAAACCTGACGATAAACCGGGCGATTAACCTGACGATAAACCTGACGATAAACCCGACGATAAACCTGACGATAAACACGACGATAAACCTGGAGATTAACCTGACGATAAACCAGACAATAAACCCGACGATAAACCTGACGATAAACCTGACGATAAACCTGGCGATAAACCTGACGATAAACCTGACGATAAACCCGACGATAAACCTGACGATAAACCTGATGATAATCCTGACGAAAAACCTGGCGATTAACCTGACGATAAACCTGACGATAAACCTGGCGATTAACCAGACGATAAACCTGGTGATTAACCTGACGATAAACCCGACAATAAACCTGGCGATTAACCTGACGATAAACCCGACGATAAACCAGACGATAAACCCGACAATAAACCTGACGATAAACCCGACAATAAACCTGACGATAAACCTGACGATAAACCCGACAATAAACCTGACGATAAACCCGACAATAAACCTGGCGATAAACGCGACAATAAACCTGACGATAAACCCGAAAATAAACCTGACGATAAACCCGACAATAAACCCGGCGATTAACCTGACGATAAACCCGACAATAAACCTGACGATAAACCCGACAATAAACCTGGCGATTAACCTGACGATAAACCCGACAATAAACCTGACGATAAACCCGACAATAAACCTGGCGATAAACCCGACAATAAACCTGGCGATTAACCTGACAATAAACCTGACGATAAACCCGACAATAAACCTGGCGATTAATCTGACGATAAACCCGACAATAAACCTGGCGATTAACCTGACGATAAACCCGACAATAAACCTGACGATAAACCCGACAATAAACCTGGCGATAAAGCCGACAATAAACCTGGCGATTAACCCGACAATAAACCTGACGATAAACCCGACAATAAACCTGGCGAGAAACCCGACAATAAACCTGGCGATTAACCTGACGATAAACTCGACAATAAACCTGACGATAA
The DNA here is from genome assembly GCF_933228915.1 of Telmatherina bonti. Classification (NCBI taxonomy): domain Eukaryota; kingdom Metazoa; phylum Chordata; class Actinopteri; order Atheriniformes; family Telmatherinidae; genus Telmatherina; species Telmatherina bonti. The sequence goes on from NC_136614.1 coordinate 1,749,858, forward strand.
ACCCGACAATAAACCTGGCGATTAACCTGACGTTAAACCCGACAATAAACCTGACGATAAACCCGACAATAAACCTGGCGATTAACCCGACAATAAACCTGACGATAATCCCGACAATAAAACTGGCGAGAAACCCGACAATAAACCTGGCGATTAACCTGACGATAAACCCGACAATAAACCTGGCGATAAACCCGACAATAAACCTGGCGATTAACCTGACGATAAACCCGACAATAAACCTGACGATAAACCCGACAATAAACCTGATGATAAACCCGACAATAAACCTGGCGAATAACCTGACGATAAACCCGACGATAAACCTGACGATAAACCCGACAATAAACCTGGCGATTAACCCGACAATAAACCTGACGATAAACCTGACGATAAACCCGACAATAAACCTGGCGATTAACCTGACGATAAACCCAACGATAAACCTGACGATAAAACCGACGATAAACCTGACGATAAACCTGGCAATAAACCAGACGATAAACCCGACGATAAACCTGACGATAAACATGACGATCAACCTGGCGATAAACCTGACGATAAACCCGACAATAAACCTGAAGATAAACCTGACGAAAAACCTGGCGATTAACCTGACGATTAACCTGACGATAAACCCGACAATAAACCTGACGATAAACCCGACAATAAACCTGACGATAAACCCGACAATAAAACTGGCGATAAACCCGACAATAAACCTGGCGATTAACCTGACGATAAACCCGACAATAAACCTGACGATAAACCCGACAATAAACCTGACGATAAACCCGACAATAAACCTGGCGATTAACCCGACAATAAACCTGACGATAAACCTGACGATAAACCCGACAATAAACCTGACGATAAACCCGACAATAAACCTGACGATAAACGCGACAATAAACCTGACGATAAACCCGAAAATAAACCCGACGATAAACCCGACAATAAACCCGGCGATTAACCTGACGATAAACCCGACAATAAACCTGACGATAAACCCGACAATAAACCTGGCGATTAACCTGACGATAAACCCGACAATAAACCTGACGATAAACCCGACAATAAACCTGGCGATAAACCCGACAATAAACCTGGCGATTAACCTGACGATAAACCCGACGATAAACCTGACGATAAACATGACGATCAACCTGGCGATAAACCTGACGATAAACCTGACGATAAACCCGACGATAAACCTGACGATAAACCCGACAATAAACCTGAAGATAAACCTGACGATAAACCTGGCGATTAACCTGACGATAAACCTGACGATAAACCCGACGATAAACCTGATGATAATCCTGACGAAAAACCTGGCGATTAACCTGACGATAAACCTGACGATAAACCTGGCGATTAACCAGACGATAAACCTGGTGATTAACCTGACGATAAACCCGAGAACAAACCTGGCGATAAACCTGACGATAAACCTGACGTTAAACCTGACGATAAACCTGACGATAAACCGGGCGATTAACCTGACGATAAACCTGACGATAAACCCGACGATAAACCTGACGATAAACACGACGATAAACCTGGAGATTAACCTGACGATAAACCAGACAATAAACCCGACGATAAACCTGACGATAAACCTGACGATAAACCTGGCGATAAACCTGACGATAAACCTGACGATAAACCCGACGATAAACCTGACGATAAACCTGATGATAATCCTGACGAAAAACCTGGCGATTAACCTGACGATAAACCTGACGATAAACCTGGCGATTAACCAGACGATAAACCTGGTGATTAACCTGACGATAAACCCGACAATAAACCTGACGATAAACCCGACAATAAAACTGGCGATAAACCCGACAATAAACCTGGCGATTAACCTGACGATAAACCCGACAATAAACCTGACGATAAACCCGACAATAAACCTGACGATAAACCGGGCGATTAAACTGACGATAAACCTGACGATAAACCCGACGATAAACCTGACGATAAACACGACGATAAACCTGGAGATTAACCTGACGATAAACCAGACGATAAACCCGACGATAAACCTGACGATAAACCTGACGATAAACATGACGATTAACCTGGCGATAAACCTGACGATAAACCTGACGATAAACCCGACGATAAACCTGACGATAAACCCGACAATAAACCTGAAGATAAACCTGACGATAAACCTGGCGATTAACCTGACGATAAACCTGACGATAAACCCGACGATAAACCTGACGATAAACCTGACGATAAACCTGGCGATAAACCTGACGATAAACCTGGCGATATACTTGATGATAAACCTGACAATAAACCCGAGAACAAACCTGGCGATAAACCTGACGATAAACCTGACGATAAACCTGACGATAAACCTGACGATAAACCGGGCGATTACCCTGACGATAAACCTGACGATAAACGCGACGATAAACCTGACGATAAACACGACGATAAACCTGGAGATTAACCTGACGATAAACAAGACGATAAACCCGACGATAAACCTGACGATAATCCTGACGATAAACCTGGCGATAAACCTGACGATAAACCCGACGATAAACCTGACGATAAACCTGATGATAATTCTGACGAAAAACCTGGCGATTAACCTGACGATAAACCTGACGATAAACCTGGCGATTAACCAGACGATAAACCTGGTGATTAACCTGACAATAAACCCGACAATAAACCTGGCGATTAACCTGACGATAAACCCGACAATAAACCTGACGATAAACCCGACAATAAAACTGGCGATAAACCCGACAATAAACCCGACAATAAACCTGACGATAAACCCGACAATAAACCTGATGATAAACCCGACAATAAACCTGGCGAATAACCTAACGATAAACCCGACGATAAACCTGACGATAAACCCGACAATAAACCTGGCGATTAACCCGACAATAAACCTGACGATAAACCTGACGATAAACCCGACAATAAACCTGGCGATTAACCTGACGATAAACCCAACGATAAACCTGACGATAAAACCGACGATAAACCTGACGATAAACCTGGCAATAAACCAGACGATAAACCCGACGATAAACCTGACGATAAACATGACGATCAACCTGGCGATAAACCTGACGATAAACCCGACAATAAACCTGAAGATAAACCTGACGAAAAACCTGGCGATTAACCTGACGATTAACCTGACGATAAACCCGACAATAAACCTGACGATAAACCCGACAATAAAACTGGCGATAAACCCGACAATAAACCTGGCGATTAACCTGACGATAAACCCGACAATAAACCTGACGATAAACCCGACAATAAAACTGGCGATAAACCCGACAATAAACCTGGCGATTAACCTGACGATAAACCCGACAATAAACCTGACGATAAACCCGACAATAAACCTGACGATAAACCCGACAATAAACCTGGCGATTAACCCGACAATAAACCTGACGATAAACCTGACGATAAACCCGACAATAAACCTGACGATAAACCCGACAATAAACCTGACGATAAACGCGACAATAAACCTGACGATAAACCCGAAAATAAACCCAACGATAAACCCGACAATAAACCCGGCGATTAACCTGACGATAAACCCGACAATAAACCTGACGATAAACCCGACAATAAACCTGGCGATTAACCTGACGATAAACCCGACAATAAACCTGACGATAAACCCGACAATAAACCTGGCGATAAACCCGACAATAAACCTGGCGATTAACCTGACGATAAACCCGACGATAAACCTGACGATAAACATGACGATCAACCTGGCGATAAACCTGACGATAAACCTGACGATAAACCCGACGATAAACCTGACGATAAACCCGACAATAAACCTGAAGATAAACCTGACGATAAACCTGGCGATTAACCTGACGATAAACCTGACGATAAACCCGACGATAAACCTGATGATAATCCTGACGAAAAACCTGGCGATTAACCTGACGATAAACCTGACGATAAACCTGGCGATTAACCAGACGATAAACCTGGTGATTAACCTGACGATAAACCCGAGAACAAACCTGGCGATAAACCTGACGATAAACCTGACGTTAAACCTGACGATAAACCTGACGATAAACCTGACGATAAACCGGGCGATTAACCTGACGATAAACCTGACGATAAACCCGACGATAAACCTGACGATAAACACGACGATAAACCTGGAGATTAACCTGACGATAAACCAGACAATAAACCCGACGATAAACCTGACGATAAACCTGACGATAAACCTGGCGATAAACCTGACGATAAACCTGACGATAAACCCGACGATAAACCTGACGATAAACCTGATGATAATCCTGACGAAAAACCTGGCGATTAACCTGACGATAAACCTGACGATAAACCTGGCGATTAACCAGACGATAAACCTGGTGATTAACCTGACGATAAACCCGACAATAAACCTGACGATAAACCCGACAATAAAACTGGCGATAAACCCGACAATAAACCTGGCGATTAACCTGACGATAAACCCGACAATAAACCTGACGATAAACCCGACAATAAACCTGACGATAAACCGGGCGATTAAACTGACGATAAACCTGACGATAAACCCGACGATAAACCTGACGATAAACACGACGATAAACCTGGAGATTAACCTGACGATAAACCAGACGATAAACCCGACGATAAACCTGACGATAAACCTGACGATAAACCTGGCGATAAACCTGACGATAAACCTGACGATAAACCCGACGATAAACCTGACGATAAACCTGATTATAATCCTGACGAAAAACCTGGCGATCAACCTGACGATAAACCTGACGATAAACCTGGCGATAAACCAGACGATAAACCTGGTGATTAACCTGACAATAAACCCGACAATAAACCTGCCGATTAACCTGACGATAAACCGACAATAAACCTGACGATAAACCCGACAATAAAACTGGCGATAAACCCGACAATAAACCTGACGATAAACCTGACGATAAACCCGACAATAAACCTGGCGATTAACCTGACGATAAACCCATCGATAAACCTGACGATAAACCCGACGATAAACCTGACGATAAACCTGGCAATAAACCAGACGATAAACCCGACGATAAACCTGACGATAAACATGACGATTAACCTGGCGATAAACCTGACGATAAACCTGACGATAAACCCGACGATAAACCTGACGATAAACCCGACAATAAACCTGAAGATAAACCTGACGATAAACCTGGCGATTAACCTGACGATAAACTTGACGATAAACCCGACGATAAACCTGACGATAAACCTGACGATAAACCTGGCGATAAACCTGACGATAAACCTGGCGATATACTTGATGATAAACCTGACAATAAACCCGAGAACAAACCTGGCGATAAACCTGACGATAAACCTGACGATAAACCTGACGATAAACCTGACGATAAACCTGACGATAAACCGGGCGATTAACCTGACGATAAACCTGACGATAAACGCGACGATAAACCTGACGATAAACACGACGATAAACCTGGAGATTAACCTGACGATAAACAAGACGATAAACCCGACGATAAACCTGACGATAATCCTGACGATAAACCTGGCGATAAACCTGACGATAAACCCGACGATAAACCTGACGATAAACCTGATGATAATTCTGACGAAAAACCTGGCGATTAACCTGACGATAAACCTGACGATAAACCTGGCGATTAACCAGACGATAAACCTGGTGATTAACCTGACAATAAACCCGACAATAAACCTGGCGATTAACCTGACGATAAACCCGACAATAAACCTGACGATAAACCCGACAATAAAACTGGCGATAAACCCGACAATAAACCTGGCGATTAACCTGACGATAAACCCGACAATAAACCTGACGATAAACCCGACAAAAAAACTGGCGATAAACCCGACAATAAACCTGGCGATTAACCTGACGATAAACCCGACAATAAACCTGACGATAAACCCGACAATAAACCTGACGATAAACCCGACAATAAACCTGACGATAAACCCGACAATAAACCTGACGATAAACCCGACAATAAACCTGACGATAAACCCGACAATAAACCTGGCGATAAACCCGACAGTAAACCTGGCGATTAACCCGACAATAAACCTGACGATAAACCCGACAATAAACCTGGCGATTAACCTGGCGATAAACCCGACAATAAACCTGACGATAAACCCGACAATAAACCTGACGATAAACCCGACAATAAACCTGACGATAAACCTGACGATAAACCCGACAATAAACCTGACGATAAACCCGACAATAAACCTGGCGATAAACGCGACAATAAACCTGACGATAAACCCGAAAATAAACCTGACGATAAACCCGACAATAAACCCGGCGATTAACCTGACGATAAACCCGACAATAAACCTGACGATAAACCCGACAATAAACCTGGCGATTAACCTGACGATAAACCCGACAATAAACCTGACGATAAACCCGACAATAAACCTGGCGATAAACCCGACAATAAACCTGGCGATTAACCTGACGGTAAACCCGACAATAAACCTGACGATAAACCCGACAATAAACCTGGCGATTAATCTGACGATAAAGCCGACAATAAACCTGGCGATTAACCTGACGATAAACCCGACAATAAACCTGACGATAAACCCGACAATAAACCTGGCGATTAACCTGACGTTAAACCCGACAATAAACCTGACGATAAACCCGACAATAAACCTGACGATAAACCCGACAATAAACCTGGCGATTAACCCGACAATAAACCTGACGATAATCCCGACAATAAAACTGGCGAGAAACCCGACAATAAACCTGGCGATTAACCTGACGATAAACCCGACAATAAACCTGGCGATAAACCCGACAATAAACCTGGCGATTAACCTGACGATAAACCCGACAATAAACCTGACGATAAACCCGACAATAAACCTGATGATAAACCCGACAATAAACCTGGCGAATAACCTGACGATAAACCCGACGATAAACCTGACGATAAACCCGACAATAAACCTGGCGATTAACCCGACAATAAACCTGACGATAAACCTGACGATAAACCCGACAATAAACCTGGCGATTAACCTGACGATAAACCCAACGATAAACCTGACGATAAACCCGACGATAAACCTGACGATAAACCTGGCAATAAACCAGATGATAAACCCGACGATAAACCTGACGATAAACATGACGATCAACCTGGTGATAAACCTGACGATAAACCCGACAATAAACCTGAAGATAAACCTGACGAAAAACCTGGCGATTAACCTGACGATTAACCTGACGATAAACCCGACAATAAACCTGACGATAAACCCGACAATAAAACTGGCGATAAACCCGACAATAAACCTGGCGATTAACCTGACGATAAACCCGACAATAAACCTGACGATAAACCCGACAATAAACCTGGCGATTAACCCGACAATAAACCTGACGATAAACCTGACGATAAACCCGACAATAAACCTGACGATAAACCCGACAATAAACCTGACGATAAACGCGACAATAAACCTGACGATAAACCCGAAAATAAACCCGACGATAAACCCGACAATAAACCCGGCGATTAACCTGACGATAAACCCGACAATAAACCTGACGATAAACCCGACAATAAACCTGGCGATTAACCTGACGATAAACCCGACAATAAACCTGACGATAAACCCGACAATAAACCTGAAGATAAACCCGACAATAAACCTGGCGATTAACCTGACGATAAACCCGACGATAAACCTGACGATAAACCCGACAATAAACCTGACGATAAACCCGACAATAAACCTGACGATAAACCCGACAATAAACCTGGCGATTAACCCGACAATAAACCTGACGATAAACCTGACGATAAACCCGACAATAAACCTGACGATAAACCCGACAATAAACCTGACGATAAACGCGACAATAAACCTGACGATAAACCCGAAAATAAACCCGACGATAAACCCGACAATAAACCCGGCGATTAACCTGACGATAAACCCGACAATAAACCTGACGATAAACCCGACAATAAACCTGGCGATTAACCTGACGATAAACCCGACAATAAACCTGACGATAAACCCGACAATAAACCTGGCGATAAACCCGACAATAAACCTGGCGATTAACCTGACGATAAACCCGACAATAAACCTGACGATAAACCCGACAATAAACCTGGCGATAAAGCCAACAATAAACCTGGCGATTAACCCGACAATAAACCTGACGATAAACCCGACAATAAACCTGGCGAGAAACCCGACAATAAACCTGGCGATTAACCTGACGATAAACCCGACAATAAACCTGACGATAAACCCGACAATAAACCTGGCGATTAACCTGACGTTAAACCCGACAATAAACCTGACGATAAACCCGACAATAAACCTGACGATAAACCCGACAATAAACCTGGCGATTAACCCGACAATAAACCTGACGATAATCCCGACAATAAAACTGGCGAGAAACCCGACAATAAACCTGGCGATTAACCTGACGATAAACCCGACAATAAACCTGGCGATAAACCTGACAATAAACCTGGCGATTAACCTGACGATAAACCCGACAATAAACCTGACGATAAACCCGACAATAAACCTGATGATAAACCCGACAATAAACCTGGCGAATAACCTGACGATAAACCCGACGATAAACCTGACGATAAACCCGACAATAAACCTGGC